>NW_022437019.1:9025414-9143923 GCF_009761245.1 Sapajus apella
ATAGGGCTCTATAGTTGATAGCTGCTATATATTATTATTGTTGAGCTATTTTATTTATTATTATTAACTGATTTCTATTACCTGGGTCAGTAGATTAATTGCTTAATCTCTCTAAACATAAGTAAGAAAATTTAAGAAACACATCATGGAGTCAAACTTGTACAAACAGCCACCAGGTCACCCTGCTCCCATACAAAGACAACAAATACAGAGTTTCGCATTGGAATTTGAAAAAATATATGGTTTTTAAAGCCCACAACCTGAAATTTTACTTGATTATTAAACATTTCCTATTCTCTTACATCATAAGATTTAAGTTTAAAAAACCAAACTTACACACAAAAAACCAGGTCATCTTTGATGCAGGTTGAATGCTGGGCCATGACTTACTTGATGGTGTCCTTACTAATACGCCACTAGATAATCAACCCTGACCTACCCTAGGTCGATTATTTTGAGCTGCTTGAGGTCTAGAAATGATTTGACAGCAGAAAATGTGTGTCTAGCAGTTCATCTAAGGAGCAGAGTGAAGAATAAGATGCAATTAAGGAGTCAGAACAATCGCTCAGAGTGTCTTTGGAACACTTTCAATGTTGAATTGAAAGAGTTATGACTGACAAGTGTGTGTCTGTCTCTGCCTCTTGAAATATACCAGTGGCTGTAATTGGCATTGATTGCATTCAGTCCTGTACCTTTGCAGAGCATACAGGCCTCTGTATGGAGTGGATTTCATTCTAATGGTGAACTGACAGGCTTCTAATAATGGTCACTCAGCTACTCATGAGAAGAATGCTTGCCTTCTGGCTGAACATTCAATCATGCTGCTTCCCTGAAATATTTGTCTCTCTTACTCCATTAAAAGATAATTCCATCTCTATGTTATTGCAACTTTTTTCTCTCCTGGAAACATTTTTGGAGGTAAACAATGGTTAATCCACTAACAATCAGAATATGGTTCTGAGGAACTGTGGGCCTTCTCCAATGCCTACCTGGCTCTCGGGAGAATGTAAATAAAGAGGATCATGTATGGCTTCCCTAAAATGTATGAATAATTGCAGTCCAGCATTTTATGGAATGATTATACCTGGGTTGGTATTTTTTATATGCTAAAAAATATATACTGTCAAATAGGTTTGGGATATTCCAGGAGTAAGTAAAATTAAGCAGATTCTTTATTGCAGGTTTTCCTAAACCGTACTGTTTTAAAGGTTTTATGACTCTATAATAGAGAGACAAAATGCATAGTTACTTCTAAATATATTGATTGTGGAACCCTTTTTCATGGAGCACATTACAGATTACTGTTTCTGAGAACAGAAATTAAGATTTACTAATAGTTACTTGCAGACTAATGATCGTAACTAAATAATGTTTTAGATACAAATGGAGGGTATGTGGCAAATTATTTTTTGATGAGTTGTTTTATTCAGAAAGTGCCATAATGTACACATAAGGTGCTGTTATGTACAAGTCAAATTTATGAACCTTTTAAGATGGTTCTTAAAAGATTGAAACAACCATGCCTAGTGGGAACTATCCCAATAACATTGACCCATAATTCTCATTGCTTGGAGATTGATTATGAAGACAGAATTAACACATTAAAGCAAATGCTATGTGACAATTGTTATATTGGATGCAATCCTAGAATATTTACCAATCCAAATGAGTAGCAAAATTTTAATAAGTAATGAGAGAACAATAAGTCACCTACATTTCCCACTAGAAAAAATAAATAGTGGCATTAATTCACCTCTTCTAAATGTTCTAATTGGTTCCTGCTGTTTAATACCTTGGCACAGGATTGGATTTTTTGCACAGTACAGCAATTCTAAAATGAAATATTGATTTAATAGATATGTAGATTGACAGAGAGAAAAAATTTTAAATGCCATGTTATAGAATAATGTTACAATTGTGAGATCATATTTAGTTATTATGTGAATGTTTTAAAATGACATTTCTATTTCTTAGATCCCATATAGTACATGATTTTTATCAATGTTTGAAAGAGAACGTATCTATCATTCATATCTTATATGTGTATTTTATAGCTCTATATATTTGTCCTTCCTGATGAGAGGCTTGTAACATAACATTTCATATAGCTTTAATTTCTTCAGGTGAATGCCAGTGAATTTGTATTTTAGTTTATTTATAGGCCCTCTGAATTATTATGTGTGTTATGTTTTTGATAATAACAATACAAAATAATTTAATGACTCAGTTTCTTTAATCCTATGAATAAAATATAAATGAGTTTAATTTGCATACATTAATTAAGTGCTTCAGTATATTTCCTTATGATATCTTTTTAAAGAAATCCAATTTTTTTTTTTAACTCATCGCTGTTATGAAATCTGTAAAAGTCAGGTCATATGTATTTGCATATGTTTTCTTTTAGTTTCTAATCACTTTGAGAGACTGCTAAATATTCCTCCAGAGAATATCCAAAGAAAAGAAGAAAACTAGGTCTGCTTTAAACTAATCCTGCATGGTACACTGAGTTGGCTTTTGAACTTGACCACCCTGGAACTGCCATGGAGATTGTTGCACTTTCATCTTCAGAAACCGATGATGCAGTAGCAACATTTGCTTTCCATTTGCAATCTTCTATTCTTGGCTAACCTAAAATGAAGTCAAAAGGACTGGATTTTCTAAGACCAGCAGTAGCCAGAAGTAAATACAGTGTGCTGCTTTATTGTGTCAGATTCCAAAACCTAAAACATCAAAATAACTTTCAAATTTCTTATTAGCAATTTCCAAAACTTTGGAGAGTTCTATAAATGTGGTTGAACAGCTATGTTTTCCATTGTGCAAATTGTATGTATTCATTTAATTACCACAAAATCAGATGTAACAAAATATGTTTTCCATTAATTTTTGGTAATTCTTATTTGAAAAACTATCAACAGAAATATTTGTTATTATCTGCTGATACTGTTCTAAGCATTTTACTTTTTTTTACTTTTTTTTCTGTCTGACAGCTCTGTGAAGTGGCTATTATTATTATATTAGTGTCACAATTTACAGGTTGGGAAATAGAAGACAAAGAGATGCGAGGTAACAGGAAGAACTAACACATAAGGAGAAATACATAATGAAGAACCTTGAATTATTCTTAAGAATTATCTTTATTGGATGTCTCTTCCTCATTCAGAAAATGTTTATTTGGTGTCAGCTGTGTACCAGAACTATGCTAACAGCAACATGCAGTAATAAAAATGCAATGCATGATCCTTTACAATATATCAACATCTGGAGAAAGCATCTATATAAACCACCACCAGCCCAAATCCACATGTGCATTAAATAATTATTTTATTCATTTAATAATGTTTACTGAGTGCCTATTCCACACGAGGTCTTGCCTAGCAAACACTGTCATTTTGACAAAAGTTTACAGTTCTTAGTAATGTTTCTGTTGTTGGAAAATTAATCAGCATCTCTTACATAACCTGGTTGAAATGCTATAGACGTTCGCATTCCTCTGCCTACCGATAGCTTCTGTTATAATATTTATAGCAATGGATAAAAGAAGGTAAATACTGAGGAAGATTAGGAGAAAAGGAAGCTAGAGGACCACATATATTCTATTAGTTTAGACCTAGTCCTTCATAGAAGAAATCCTGAGTGTTTCATTTTTCTTTTCTCTTCTTTTGAAAATGGCTGCATTTGTAGAAAAATTGAACATTTCTTGAACATCGTGTGTATTTTTTATGTCCTAATGGTGGGGCAGGGAATGAAGTGGAAAAATGCTTTCTTTAAGGTCGGTCACATAGGTATGGCATCAAGTCCTTACTCTATCGCTTGCCAGGTGTGTGATTTTTAGCAAGGTAGTTAATCTCTCTGAATCTTAGTTTTCTCAACCATGTGATAAAGACAAAAGTAACTAACTTGCAGTATCAGAGCTCAGTATTTCAAATAATGTATATAAATACTGTTCACTTATAAAATCATTGTTGTGAAGATTAAATGAGATAATGAAAGTGAAGTGCTTAACAGAATTCTTAGTAAAATGAATAACAATTCTCAATAAATAACTGCATTTATTTTAATTGCTATCATTATCTTTTCATCTGCTAGACAAGTGGTTCTCAGGGTTTTCATGTGTCACCTATGATAGAATAATCTGGAATGCTTGTTAAAAAAGGAATCAGATCCCCAAGCCAATTCCTGATTAGCTAAGTAAGAATCCCTCCTGGTTTCTTGGGCATCTTAAACCCAGTGTCCTTGAAGTAGAGGCTTTAACTGTCTGTAGAAAGGGACAGTGTCTAGTTAACAAAGTGCCTAGCATATACCACCAACTCATGCAATAAATGGCAGTTGCTATTTTATAACATGCTGTCAGTTATCATCTTGGAAAACCAAGGAGAATCTTGGTTAGGACTAACTTCCTGAGAAATGACTATTTTTCACAAATAACTTATTTCATGTTTGTGTACTAAAAAATTGTACAGTGCATTTCTAAGTACTTAGTTTGATTCTAGGAGCTGTTGTTCTTTTGTTATTTTAAATTGGTTTATCAAAGGTAGGATTGTCATCGTCTCTGAACTAGTTTATAACTGAGAGATCTGGATAAGGAACTGATAAGAAATTGAATTACATTTGACACGGAGACCAGGACTGAGGATTTTGTCACCACATTAGGAAAGTTGAAATCATAAGAAAAGTACAGTTATCCAATGGGATAGGCATCTTACTTCTCAGGATTGGGTAGCAAATTTTATAGGGAAGTGAGGGACTCTTTTCTGAGAATTTGCTTACTGTTCAATTCACTTAATACCTGAAATGTGTGTTAAAATCATGAGTCTGAAATTTACCTTTGTATATTTATTTATATATTTTTTAAAGACAGAGTCTCGCTTTGTCACCCAGGCCGGAGTACAGTGGTGCCATCATAGCTCACTGCAACTTCAAATTCCTGAACTTAATCCTCTCACCTCATTCTCCCAAGTACGTAGGACTATGGGCATGTGCCACCACACCTGGCTAATTTATTATTATTTTTTCATAGAGACAGGGTCTCTTATGTTGCCCAGGCTGGTCTTGAACTCCTGGCCTCAAATGATCCTCCTTGCTTGGCCTCCCAAAGTGCTGGTATTACAGGCATGAGCCACTCTGCCTGACCCTGGAATTTACTTTTAAATCAAAGTTATATAAAAAAAGTTTTTCGAGCAAATCATATGGCTCTACATTAAATCATACTAATAAAATATTGCTGGTGTGTAATCAATTAAAACTCTACAGTTTTGATTTCCACATACTTTGTGGTGTTTTCAAGTAATCAACCTTTTTAAAAATTATTCACTTATCCAGAAGCCTTCAATTGTGGTATCAGAAGTTCAAATACTCTATAACTCTTCCAAAAAAACCTGTAGTTCTGCATCAGATAAAGATGGCTACTCTTACTAATAAAAGGAACCGTAGATTTCTAGAAAAGCTAAGTCATATAGCTTGAGCTGTGCTGTTTGATGTAGAATCTCCAATTTAGGGTATTCTAGTTCTTGGAAAAAACAATTATTTTCCACCTTATTTTAAAAATTGAAACCCCTATCTTTGGAGGAAGGAGAGGTGGTTTGTTGAAGATCTTCTGGGGCTTAAGGATTGGTATTCTTGTCATCCCTGTCACAATGACTAGTCTCATGTCAAAAGGCAAAGAATTTAAGCAGTCTTTTAAATTTGTTGGGTTGTTTTTGGAAGTAGGGGAGCAATGTCCATCTTGCCTATTTCCTAGACTTGTGAAAATTCAACTATCCAGATGCAAAACTTCTTTGAAAAGATAAATGTGATATCTCTTCACATGGAATGTGATATATGCTTTTATTTGAGATTTTTTTGAAGGGTGGGTGAGTTTGTAAGACATTATTAATATTCACTGGATTTTATGGCATACTTCCCTGTATAACAGTGTTTACAGTCTAATATGTGCTTATTCATAGTTGTTATATGTTTGCTTACTAGCTAGGATTGTAGGTGCGTGCATTTCTTAATATTGTACTCCATCCTGTGGATTGAGAGTATCATTAATAACAGAGAATATGTCTTTGTTATACAGAATCTCATCCCTAGAAACTGTGCCCTGATAAGCATAGTAGGTATTTAATAAATAGTTGTTAAATGAACGGAAGCATGCCTCCAAAATGCACTGTTCATTTCCAATGTACATGATACATTTATATCTACTCCTTAAAGCCAGTGAAGTTAATGTTTTGAGTTTTTCTGTGGAAGATTTTCTCCAAAGCTAGATATGTTACAAAGTCAAATTTGGAAATCAAGTATATGAATATTGAACAGATGATTCTTCTTCATAATCAATTCTCTTCTGACTTGAAATTCAGCTGTATTGTAATTCCAGTGGTTTATAATGGGGAGAATTTGATAATAATCAGCACTGTACTAATAATTTAGATTATATTTCTCTTCTTTTATCTTCTCACAGAGTAAAAACTAGGGTTGTGTGATAATGTTATGTGATAATGTTTGATAGAATGAGATTCATAATCAGATAAACCTGGGTTTAAGTCCCAACTATACCACTTCCTAGTTGCAAGAGATTCTATACTGTTAGTTTCTCTAAGCTTTTGTAAGTCTCATATGGGCCTAATACTACTACCCTAATGAGATTGTTGTGAGGATTAAATGCAGTAATAAACTTGAAATGTTTAGTACGATACCAAGACCTAACAGCCATTAGTTATATCTTTATATTATTTACATAGTTCATCTTCTAATCATGTATTTTCTTCTGTTTTGTCTGGTTTTTGTTTTCTGTATTTGTGTGTGTATGTTTTCTTTCACAGATGGATACACAACTGATGACATTGAATTTTACTGGCGTGGCGATGATAATGCAGTAACAGGAGTAACAAAAATTGAACTTCCACAGTTCTCTATTGTAGATTACAAACTTATCACCAAGAAAGTTGTTTTTTCCACAGGTTTGTATCATGGCAGATAATTAAGGAAAAATAATATTCTTCACCATATTTTGTTAAATGTCTTCACTTATGTTAGAGTTAGACATGTCCCAGGGAAGCACAATGACTTTAGAAGACAAATCCCCTGAAAACTCTGTTTCACTGGAAGCCTATTGCTTCACTAGGGACCCACCCTATTATTTTCTAGAAGCTATCCCAGCGGAGCTGACAGGATCATCTCTGTGTATCTCATTTGCTGGAGAAGGGAGTAATTTTTAGAAAGACTACAGAAAGAGAACTGAAGACCTGGCTCAGAGCTGTTTCTCAACATTGTAACATTATGCATCCCACAGAATTGATCATAATCCTTTGAATCACTGGGAGAGCCAAGTTGCAGTTCATTCAAGTCTGATCATGGTGAAATTCTCCAAAGACAGTGGGAGGAATTCACATTTTCTTCAAAGGATAAGAATTTCTTTACAGTTTTACCTCCTGTGTAAACTGAAAGCTGTTTCAGGTGTTAAGATTATCCTGAGGCTTTTGCCATCTTTACCCTTCCAGCGTGGAGAATTAAGATGGTCATACTTGATTTCATCAGCAAAATTTTTGCATATTTGTGATAATAAAGCCCAGGAGAGGAATCATTTGTTATTCACTCATTTAGGGAAAAAAAATTAAACCCACAGGAGTATCTTCTTTATATTTTTCTTATTGAAATAAACCCCACAGGCACAGAAATAACTAATACTGTAATGGCCCTTCTGCTAAGTCAGATACTTTTTGTGCCTACAAACCACTTCAGGCAAAAGTTGTGTGACTTGATAAAAATACGAAGTTGCCTTTAACTTTAAAAGAGCAGCAAACAAACTTTTCTAAGTTTGAGGTCTGCTGAATTCTTTAAAAATCTATAGAAATGAGTTCCTACTTAGAATATTCTATCATATTCAGACACTTAGCCTATCCCCGAAAAACTAAACAAGGCTTTCTTCCAAGCAATGAGAATGTCCTCTCCCTGACTGTTTATCATGTGAACTTCTTATAGTCTAAGACTGTGCTCTGTTATTTATCTTGTTTTATTAAAGACTAATTCCCCAGGTCATCACAATCAAAGGACCCAGATTTAGGCAGCTGATTCTTTAGTTGTAACTCCCACAAATATTGCTCAAAAGCAATGATTCTCCACCTTTTGGTGGGTCAGGTATGCTTTTAGAACTTTGATGGAAAAATTGAAACTATTATAAAAAAGAAAAGAATACATAAACATGAAAACCTACAAAAAACCCTCATTCCCTAAAGCATCACCACTTATCACAGACTTAAACTGCAATCTGTGACTTAAGAAGAGCTTTCTTTTACTATGACTTGAACATGCACCCTCACGGTCAGGTAAGACTAAACTTACAGGATGACCTTACTAGGCAACAATTGAAAGAGTGACAAAAAGGACTGTTCCAGATTATCCTAACAATTACAGAGGATGAGTATGTTTGACTCACTATATGAGGCTGAGCAGGGAAGAGCTGGAATTCTTTTAATTACTGATATACAGGATGCATTCCACATTGAGTAACTCCTAGTAATTAGAAACTCAGGGCTCTCAGACTACTTTTGCAGAAGAATGCATTCTTCACCAAGAGCTAAAAGTGAATTGAGATAAGATGTATGGTTTATGGACCTTTAAAGAAAAGCATCCTATAAATATTGATTAATAATGATGATGTTCTAAAATTGCCTTTCTAGGTTCCTATCCCAGGTTATCCCTTAGCTTTAAGCTTAAGAGAAACATTGGCTACTTTATCCTGCAAACGTACATGCCTTCCATCCTGATTACCATCCTCTCCTGGGTCTCCTTCTGGATCAATTACGATGCTTCAGCTGCAAGAGTGGCATTAGGTAGGCCATTTTATTACTGCTTATGGAGTTTGACTCTGCATGTGCATGTCTGTGTTCGCATGCACATGTTTTCCTTATCCTGAAAGTTGTGATGCACAGCACAACTGAACCTCTCACACTGCAAGAGTTTAACCAGAGACTTTGGGTGATCTGATTCAGCATTAAATCAATTAAACACAAAGTAAAACTTTTTCATGTCAGTATTAAACTATATAGCTGTTGATAATGAGATTGGCCCCATCAGTTTGATATTTTTATTGAAACATATTTCATGTAGCATTGCCTGCATAATTATTCGATTTGTATCTGTGCTTCTTTACCTAAGAAGAGCTCCCTTCCACCTTTTTCTTTCTGCATGAAGGACAAGAAGATGTGGTGTGTAGCAAAAGGATAAATAAACAGAAAGAATTCTAAAGTCTTATTAACATTTCAGAGTAGCATGGCTAAGGGAGGAGACAACAAAGTAAGAATATTGGAAACTAATCTGTGACATCTCTCATCTTATGCTTGATTTTTTTTTCTAACAAACACTAGAGGAGAATAAATTTAATGAACATTTTTGTTGTTAACTTCAGATAAAATAACTTATTGCCTTTTACATAATCTTGATTATTGTGGATTCTGACTATTCCCTTTAAAATGTTGAATTGTTGACTTTTACCACGAGATCTCAATTCAATCATTGCTTTCTTACTGATTATTCAGCAAATAATTGTTAAATACCTAATATATGCTAATTGTACTAAGCACTGGAGATAGAGCTGTCTTCTGAAAGTTATATCTAGCAGTAAAAGATCTACAATAAATTTAATAACCATATAAATTATATAATAAGGTAAATCTATATAAGGATATAAGGCAAGGGGGCATGAGTATGCTAGGAGTGCAATTTAGAATAATTAGGGCAGACTTCACCCAGGAATTGTCATTGGAACAAAGATGAAGATTAAGAGCAATGTGGATATCTGGGTAATAATATTCCAGACACTGCAAAGGCCCTGAGTAGGAACAAACCAAGAATGTCAGCAAGAGGCCAGTGAGGCCAATGCCAAGTTAGTTCAGAGGAAGTAGCAAAGATAATGTTAGGGAAAGAGGCCCAAAAGATCACAAAAGGGCTATTACAAAGGGATGGTAGGCTACCGCAAAGGCTTTGCTTATATTTTGAATGAAATAGCCGTTGACTGAGCATAAAAGTGGCATGATATGATTTCTGTTTTAAAGGGATCACTTTGGCTCCTGGCTTAAGAGTAGATTGGGTAGCTCAACTGTGGAAGGAAGGAGAAGGAATGATCTCTCAGGCTGAGTCAAGCACTTGTGATATATACACTCGCAGTACCATAGGCCTCCCCTGTCTCTAGACTAACCACAGTTATAACTTATATTTACTTAGTTGTTTGATGTCCTTTTCCCCTTCAGCAATGAAAGATTCACAAAGGAAAGGTCTATATCCATATCTGCAGTGTTTTGCATGGGGAATGTTGCTCAGTAAACATTTGCTGAATGAAAGAATGAATAAAATATGCAAATATCCCATTTTTCCAAAGTTGAAACATGTCATCTATTTTGTATCTATTACAGGAACAATAAATAATCTATTGACTTTTTAGAAGACATTTTTAAAATGTCTTTACATGAGCAATTTATTATTAGGTTCAGAAATACTTTAACGTAAGATTTAGATAAATAGTAAAATCAGCACTGTTGGTTTTATTATACGCATGTGGTACAGAATCATCTGTAGTTGAAATGATAAAGAGAAAATTGAAACTGGAAGATGTCTCAAAATGACAGCTATAAAGAAGACATGAGAAATGTAAGATACCTGTATCTAAAGCAAGACCAAGGTTTTATGGGTATGCTCAGAATCAAATGCATATATTTATTTTTTCTGTAGCTGTTTCATGGTGATGTATAAAAACAAAATTAAAATTATGACATTATTACTAGTGAGACAAAATTAAAGCAGAAAACTATGTCTCCCCAAAATTATAGGAATGACATTTAACTTTCAGGATGTGTTATTGGATAATGTTCAAGGGCATGGATTTCTGAGTCAGAAAAATTCTCATTTCAATGGTAACTCTGCAACTTTCCATCTGTGAGATCTTGACCTCTGAGCTTTGTCTATTTTCACATCACTATTTTGCTGCAAAGCTGGACTTTATTATACTCAGGATCACGGATTTTCAGTGCTTTTACCTTCCAATTATAGCTTAGAGGGAAACTACTCCCCACTGTCAGAGTTACCAACTCAACAGGATGAACAATTACAGCCTGACCCAGTGTCACATTTTCCACAAGGAGTCCTAGAATGCATCTGTGTTATTTACCTTGGCATTATATGCCTCATCCACATACATGAGGGCTATGATTCCTGCTTCTCGGTTACCCTCCACTTCTAATTCTCAAATGCTTACAATTGTTTATTTATATTGCCTGTATAATGTATTTCTTAATTTCAGTACCCTTGCTGTTATTTTAATTGACTTCCCTTCCATCTCTCAGTTGGATTACTCTGAAAACCTCTTAACTGGCATTCTTTACTCCTGCCTTGCATGCTTCTCCCCATCTTCCACACTGCCACCACAGTGATTGTTCTAAATACAAATTGTCTCCTTGCTTGAAGCTGGCCCCTGCTCCACATTGCCTTTAATTTTAAGTTCAACCTCCCCATTGGGCTCTCTGTATGGCCCTTAACCTCCACTCTTCTCATGATTCTTCCCATCCTGTTCTGCAATATACCCCCACAACAATTTTCCTGAGATCATTGTAATAGGCTGTGTATTCTCCCCCAAATCCAACCTCGATATAAAAGCTCTCTCTACCAGCAGTCCCCATAAGTTTAATATGACTTTTGACCCCCAGTTCCGGGTTGCCTAGGTGACTTCCACTCATTCTTCAGAAATCAGCTCAAAAGCCTCCATTTCCTAATCTCTTTCCCGCCGCATCAGAAAGTTGACCTAGTATCATCTCCATATTCTCAACTCTCACCTTACATGTCCATCATAGCATTTAATTCACATTAAGCCCCGACTGGATATGTAACTATAAATACAAAAACATAATTAAAAGAAGTGTTCAAAATGTTCAGTGTTCACTCTGAGTTGATTTTTACCTGTTTCCATACCCTATCATACAGCTGGTATATAATAATAAGGGCCCAATAGATAGGTGTGGCTTATATGAATGAGCAAATGAATGTAGCTAACCTTTCCATGTGTTACGAGAGAAGAAAGGAGATGGGAAGATTATTATTCTAACTCTCCAATTTTTTCCAGGAATCACAACTGTCCTCACAATGACCACAATCAACACCCACCTCCGGGAAACTCTTCCTAAAATCCCGTATGTGAAGGCCATTGACATGTACCTGATGGGGTGCTTTGTCTTTGTTTTCATGGCACTTCTGGAATATGCTCTAGTCAACTACATCTTCTTTGGGAGGGGGCCCCAGCGCCAAAAGAAAGCAGCTGAGAAGGCTGCTACTGCCAACAATGAGAAGATGCGCCTGGACGTCAGCAAGGTAAGCTCAGAGGGCAAGCCTTCCTTGCTTCTTAAACTCATGGAAGAATGCTAGCAGTACAGGTTGATGATCTTGTCGAACAAATGAGGAAACCAAGCCCAGGGAAGAGAATGGGTAATTTCCCCTAAACCACACAAACAATTAATGATGGAAGCACAATTAGGGACCAAACTTGTGACACAAGATCTGGATGCCCCTTTCATTAACGGTAGGATTGCCCAAACATGAGAATACCTTTATGATGTTTTCCCATATATGAGTATAATGCCTATAACTCTTTAGGTATTCTTTAAATGTATTCATCTAATTTATTTAAAAAGGAAATTTCATGTCACTTCAGTCAGTATTATTTGCTGGACAATAGCTTTAAATATATATAAATAATAAATTTAAAAAACTCTATTATTAAATTCCAATTTACACTAGGTGAAGTCTCCGGCCCTGAAATCTGCATTCTCTTTGACTTAAAGGAAAGATAAGCAAGTATAGAGATGTGTTAAAGACCTACCAAGCAACAAACTGATACTTTTTCTTTGAAGCATTTAGAAAAATAAAAGAAGAGTAGGGGGGAAAAGACAATGTTCATCTTGAATGTCAATGCCTTGCACATATACCACTTGCCATTGCAGCATTTGACTATATGAGGCCACCATCTTGCTTAAGTCAGACATGGCCGAAGAATTCCCACACAGCTGTAAACCTGTTTATTTGTTAAGTCAGTAGTTTTCAACCATGGGTACCAATGGAGTGACCTGCACAGATTTTTTAAAATACTAAAGCCTTGGTCCCTTCCCCAGAAATTCTGATTTGATTTCCTTGGAGAAACCATGAGTTTCATAATGTTTAAAAATTCCCTAGGTTACTCTACTCTGCACCTAAGTCTGGGTATTATCACTTTAAGGTTTTTGATGGTAGTCCCAGTAGCGCCAGCTCTCTTTACTGTCAATATTGAACTTCACCTGGCTTCCTGTAATAGCATTTTCTGCAGTAACAGAATACTTGTATATGTACTTTCCCAGAGGCCACATTTGGACCTTTAGAAACAGCCAAAGAAAATTCTTATTTTTATATCTGCCCTAAATACTCTTTATAAAGTAATATGTAATGTTGGACCAATAAATAGTTCATCATGATGGGACTAGGAAGACATTAATCCTTCTTAAACCATCTGGAATTATTAATTATAACAAAAACTGATTATTTATTTGATGTTTTAATATTTGTAACTTCAATTTAATTCCAAGGAAAACACAGCATAAATAATCTCTGCCAATGAGTTTTATTTGGAGCAAACCATATGTAAGCTTCTGACTGAAAAACATTTTTTCACATATCCATAGGCCTAACATTTGGTTTTAGATTATTCTCTAATCCAAGGCACTGCTTGCTTAGAAGATGATATTTGCAACCATGCAAATTTTAAGTATGGCCCTTGGAAACCAAAAAACCATAAGGGTCTAGGAAACTGTCAATTTCTTTCCCATATCCAATGTTTTACTTATTGGAATCTGCCAATAGAGTCCAGCCTACCATTATGGTTCTTTCAGGCTGTCAAATGAAAGAGTATTTTCTAAACCTATTTTCTGACATAGAAGTTCCAGTGAAGAAAAGAGAATAAATAAATAAATAACACTATCTCATGGGACTTCAGTTTGAAATGAGTCTAAATCAATCACATAATGCAAGGCTGACTTAATAAGATAATATCTGATCTCTTTTCACTTTCATCTATCCTACTTTTTATACCAATTTGCATTTAAATGATAAAGTTAGGACTTAGAGAGAGGAGGTTTTATACAAATTGAACCTACAGAGCTTCAGATATTACTAAAATGAAATAGAGAAAAGTTCACTAGGAAGTTACCCCATAGTGGTGAAAAGCCTATCCTCTTGGCTAAAAGTAAACCCTACAATTCAAGTGATGGAATATGACAGAACAAAAAAAGATACTAGAGATTATATATTGTTTTTCAATGGTTCTCAAAACAGGGGCATTTTCTTCTCCCAGAGAACATTAAGCATTGTCTGGAGACATCTTTCATTGCAAAGAACTGGGGGATGAGGTTTACTACTAATATCTAGTGTGTAGAGGCCCGGGTTGCTGCCCCACATTCTGCAGTGCACAGGATAGCTTCCCCATGGCTTCCTGTTTTCAAACATAAGAAACTGAGGTACCGAAAAAATAATATCCTTGTCATCTAAATATTCTTTAGCAAAGCGGTTTCTCCATTTTCTTTGAGCAGCATGTGTAAGATTCAAAACATCATGAGTCACGATTTAGAACACTGGTTCTGAACAAGTATTTTAGAGTCTTTCAAGTTCAATATTTACCTCCCCATTTAACAACTGTGTGACAGTAAACAAAAAAGTCCAGCCTCTCTGTCCCTTTAGTTTCTCATCTGTAAAACAGGGTTAATTCCTGTCTTATAAGGTTATTTATGAACATAATTGTGATAATGTGGAAAGAGGATAATAGAGTCCTCAGTACATGGCAAGCACTCAGGAAGTGATAAATATTAATAAAATATTAAAATATAATAAATGGTAGGCATTATTACTTTTTAAAATAAAATTTACAGTCCCCACACTTACTGGTGATGCCTGCATGTGTGTTCTACACGCTCTACCATGTGGAATGCAGTAGCATCCCTAAAGCAGGGTTTTGTTTAGAGAGGAGTGTTTTATGTTAGAAGTTTTAAAGTCACAAGAAAATCATTTTTCAAGGGGCGTTAGCTGTAAAATCTATATCAAATCAACGACATCAAACTTTCTTAATTATTTCTGAGAGCAGAAAACCTACAACCCATTTTTGTTAGAATAAAACAAAACGCTGACCATCAAACTTTACAGATTCCTACGGTTTCTTTGTTCACCCAGCATGAAAGGTTAGATAGGTCCACGTTGCTCCTGATTATATGGTGCTGTCTTTTATGTCAGCATCATGAATAATGCCACTCCATTTCTTATCAAGAATGTCCCTTATTTTTAACTGTAATTCTATAGTTATTCTTTTTTCAAGATCGAGCACTTATAATCAGCTAAATATTGTTGACTGCTCTGGGAAAATCAGGAGTGGGATTAAATTTTTCACCTTCCTTTGTTGATTTCCCAAAGATGGAAGTAGTGTGTCAGATCATTTAAAGTGATTTTTGAACTGTGCTCTGTCCTGAGGTCACAGAGGGTTGAAAATGGGAAGCCTGCCCAGGTGGGAGCCCAGTGTTGATTCAGCCACATTTTTTTTTTTTTAGCCTTTGTTCTGTATTGGCTTCCCTTAAGTTTTTGTTTTAATAAGTGAATTTGCAGCTCTTTAATTCCCATACTGTCATTTAACTGATGTAAAAGCTTATGCTCCTAAAGAAGGTGAAAGAGACAAGATCACATAGCAGGTTTTTAAAAGTTTTTATCTGGATTTCTCTATCATTCTCCAGAGTGCATGCAAGTGTGCTGGCAAAAAAAAAACAAAAACAAAAACAAAAACAAAAATACTGAAAAGCTGATTCCATGTTAGTTTATGAATTCCAACTCAGTTGATTTCACCTGAAAAATCCCAACTAGCTGCACATGAAAGTTAATAAGCCAGTGTCACTTTGACAGTTGTCTTCATGTGACAAGTTAAGTAGTAAAGTACTAAGATTTAAAAAATTAAACCAACTTGAGGTCTACTGAATATTTTCCCAAATGTCCTTTGGAGTAGCTTAAACATGATCTTTATTCTAATGCTAGGAGAGTCCTTCAAATTATCCCTTGCATTCTTCTGTGTGTGTGTGTGTGTGTGTGTGTGTGTGTGTCCTATTGGAATTTGCTTTTGATTGATTTCTCCCACTGTTCTTGCCCATAGCTTCAAGTTTCAACTCCCCTTAATTTTCTTTTAAGCTTTATATTGTTTCCTTGTTTATTTTTCTGCCAAATATTAAGAACATGCATATTTGAGAATCTAGTTATTCTTGCGTTTTTACCACCTTGGTACTTGCACATGTTAAATGCACCTGCAACCACCAGTTTTCTAACTAAAGCTGCATCACAGAGATCTCCATTTAAGGGTGTTTATTCTGCATTCATGGGTGCTGACTCTTTGTGTTGTCTTTATCCATTGTGTGTAATCTTTTTTAATGCAGAGCCACTAAGATCTTTTCAATAGATTTATTTCTACAACTTGGAATTTGATGTTTTTAAAACAAAACATTAAAAAAAAAAAAACTTATTCAAATTCCCAGTCTCTGTTAGCCTTGATCTGAAAGATTTCTAAAGACCGATAACATTTATCTATATCCAATTTACTTTAACCATCAGGCCTAATCTAGTAGCATCAGTCAATTTAATTAGTACATTCTCTACTTTGTTTTCCAGATTTTTTATAAAGATATTAAACAAAATGGGACCCAATATCGATCCTTGTGGGACCCTACTGGAAACCTCTCCCCAACTAGACGGACTACCAATTACGATTTCTCTCTGTATACGGTTAGATAGCCAGTTTTTAATCCATATATTTGTATTTCTGTTGAAGCCAATTTGTTTAGCTGTTCCCTTACAAAAAAATGTATGGGGTCTTTGCAGATTACCTATGAACATGTATCCACAGAGTCTTGGGGATAAGTTAAAATTTTTTCAGGAGACCTTACTGGGACTTTCCCAGGTTTGTTTTTTCAGTATGGCTTTGGTGAACCTAAACTTCAATGTTTCGTTCAGGGATTATTGTTGTCTTAGGGAAAGAAATGGAATGAGTCATATTTTGAGAATCCTTTCATTTGTACTGAGAGGACAAGAGTGTAATTATTCCTTAGTTTTGTTGTTGTGTTTGGTTTTTTTCAGACTCTTTGGATTGAATAGGTGGTGAATTAAACATTTCTTTTGTTGGTTGGCTCAGAATTCAGAAATTTGTCTATGTTACTAACTGTGTCTAAGAATGTTATGCTTGCATCAAGTCCTTGTTGATTTCTTGTTATTTATTTTACAAATAGGTATGGTATTGGCAGGCTCATCATTATTATGATGATAAATAAAAGGCAATAATTGAAATTGTTACTTACCAAAACTCTTGACTTAAATGAACTCTAAAGAAAGGCTATTTTTGACCCACAGTTTAGTTTCTGAATCCTCATGTGTTTGTGGTCTTACTTGGCAAGTTGTCGTTCATATTTCCCTCCAAACTGGAGGAGGAAAATAATTGTCACCATTCCACCCTATTATCTACTTCTTGTTCAACTCCATTGTTAAGCAAATGATATTGGATATTCATGAATCTCTTTTATGAGGACTTGATGCTAGAAGTGTTTCCGTTACTATATTTTCTAAGTATCAGGCTTTCCCTTAATTTTGTGGCTTTGACTCCAGAGTCCTTAATACATCATTGTTGTTGCCTTTGGGGTAGGGGAGAAAATGGATAAGCTACTGAATTGCTCCTTTTTTCTGGTATTTTGTTACTTTTTGACTTCATTACTTGTGCTATGTAGTAACAAAGTCTAGTAAACAGTAACAATTAAATCACAGAAGAGATGTTTGAAATTTTGTTTATCACAACTTTTTGTCCTGATCCTTTAAACATTATATCACCTGCTATGTCTGTGCTCTCAGGCTATCTCATTCATGTTGTTGCTGCTGTCCTTGTTTTTCAACTTTAGTTACTCTTGTTGAAATTAAAGTAGACTGACTTGATTGGGCATTATTCTGGGTATATTGGTAATTATGCAGAAAAAAACCTGTATGGAAGTTGGGTTTATGATGAAAATGACTGAAGGAGGTTGTATTTCTCAAAACCAAAATCAAACACACTACATGATTGTTGTAAAGACTGTGTTAAGCCACATGAAAATTCAGGATATCCTCAGAAGATGAGAATATTTTGAAATTTGCTCTTTGTTGCTTTAAATTGTTCAGTTGATGGCTTTAAACAGTTAATTATCTCTTATCCCATGATTTGAACACTAACCTGTTAAGACCTCTTCCTCTATCTCATAAAGTATCATATTAACAAAAATGTTCAGTGAAAAATGAATTTTATACATTGAAATATGAATTCTAACATCCTTTGTTTTTATACTTTTTTTTTTTTTTTGAGGTGGAGTTTCACTCATGTTACCCAGGCTGGAGTGCAATGGGGCGATCTCGGCTCACCGCAACCTCCGTCTCCTGGGTTCAGGCAATTCTCCTGCCTCAGCCTTCTGAGTAGCTGGGATTACAGGCACGCGCCACCATGCCCAGCTAATTTTTTGTATTTTTGGTAGAGACGGGGTTTCACCATGTTGACCAGGATGGTCTCGATCTCTTGACCTTGTGATCCACCCGCCTCGGCCTCCCAAAGTGCTGGGATTACAGGCTTGAGCCACCGCGCCCGGCCGTTTTTATACTTTTTTATCTTGGATATGTCTCTGTGCTGTCCTTTCAGTCCTCTTTTAAGTTCACACTTAGAGTATGAAATAAGGTCTAGTATTTGGAAGTTCCAATAACAAGCTTTCTATTAAACTTGTAACCTATAAAATCATCAAGATACACATCACAGTTGCAAAAGGTACTGAGAAGATTGGTGGATTTTATAGTTGTATGAACTGGGTTCACATTCAGGCATTGTGGTTTATAAGCTATGTGACATTAGACATGTTTAACCTTTCCAAGCTTTAATTCTTTAACTGAAAATTAAAAACACTAATTTCTGTCTTATGGAACTGCTGAGAAGAATAAGCAAGATAATTATATTAAGGGTCTTCTGTAGTACCAGACAAAGGACATTCAAATAATAGTTGTAATTATTCTGGAGTTGGTGGTAGGAATTGTGCATCTTTCTCGGCTTTTCTTTATTTAGTTCTATAGCTAGTTTTCTGATTATAAAACAAATTCGTAGTCATTCTTAAAAGTATACAGAAAAAATAGTTAAAACCAACTGCACACTCCCACACAGGTATAATTATCAACATTGCATTTTATTCACACTTAGTGACATATTTTTATATGAAAATCATATTCTACTCTTCTGTATACTGTATAGTTATTTTCCACTTACCTTTTCATGTCTTTAAGTATAAGTATACAGCATTTCTAATACATACAAGATATGTAATTGAATGTGTGTGCCATAATTTATTTAACATGTATTCAATGAGCACCTATTGTTACATGTTTGCATTGTTTCTATTTTCCATTATAAACAACTGTAAAATAAACATCACATTGCTGACAGGCTTATACATCATTATTCCTGATATATTTCTTAAAATGGATTTGCTAGGTTCAAAGTTATATGCTTCTAAAGTGGTGATATATATTGTCAGGTTCTTCCCTAGAAAGGTTCTCTGGTAGTTTACATACCTAATAGCCATCTGAGAGTGTGGCAGTACACACACATACATACAAACACACACACGGTGTATATGCACACAATTACCTTGTACCCCACAAATGAGGAAGAAACAGAAAACATGTTTTATTTGGTCCAATTGTGATAAGTGCTGGAGAAGAGGTGAGAGAAAATCCAAAATCCCATGTGTAGTCTCTATTCTCTCTTTCCAAAAGCCATCAATAATAAAATGACAATAGAAAAACAAAATAAAAACTGTCAACACTCAGCTCAAACTGAGACTCTGCAAAGATTCAGAGATGCATAACTAGGTCCAGTAATTAGTGCAAGTAGTATCAAAAGAAATCTACCCAAGTTATAACTGAACACATGAGAAAACCCAGAAGCAATGTCTCCATCAAGATGAAGCATCTAAACAAACAAACAGCATGAAAATTGTGCGAGAAAACTATTACATGGGGAAGGCAAGGAGAAGATCTCAACACGCAAAAGACAGACAATGACACTGATATTTAAAAAAAGTATATTTCAGCCGGGCACTGTGGCTCATGCCTGTAGTCCCAGCTACTATGGAGGCTGAGGCAGGAGAATGCTTGAACCCAGGGGGCGGAGGTTGCAGTGAGGCAAGATCATGTCGCTGCACTCTAGCCTGGATGACAGAGGAAGACTCCATTTCAAAAAAAAAAAAAGCATATTTGAAGATATTAAAAAAGTATAAAAATGTATTTACAAAGTATATTTATGTTTTAAAAGTATATGTAAAAAGTATAAAGCCACTGCACTCCAGCCTGGATGACAGAGCAGAACTCCATAAAAAAAAAAAAAAAAAAAAAAAAAAGGACATTTCAAAAAATTTAAAAAGTGTAAAAAAGTATTCACAAAGTGTGTCTATATATGGAAAGTATATTTCAAGATAAATTAAAATTTCCTGTAACTAAGTATTTTCTCACCAAAATTGAAAGAATATTCGAAACCAAAGATCAAGAATGAGATGATAAACAAGGAGAGATTAAAAGAGGAAAAATGAAGTCAAAGCAATACTTATAGAAACTAATAAATCAATCTAAAACAGTAAGAAAGATAATTAATCAATTTGGCCAAAAGAATCAAGACAGTAACACAGGCTTCAGCCTGTAGTAAATCATGCCAAATGTAGAGGAAAACATTGCATAGATTAAAATCTCTTGGAGTAAGAATAATAAATATACAGAACAGGTACTGTGGATTAATCATGCAGAACATCGATGTTAGTAAAGTAAATAATGGAAAAAATGGAATAGAAAAAGATATTTAAGCCTAATGTCAGAATCTAATTATTAAAATGCTGATAATAATAAACACTTCTTTCGGGCACACTGGTTCACACCTATAATCCCAGCACTTTGGGAGGCTGAGGCAGGCAGATCACTTGATACAGGAGTTCAAGACCAGCTGGGGCAACACGGTAAAATCCCCCTTTAGAAAAAGTACAAAATTATCTGGGCATGGTGGCACACGCCTGTAGTCCCAACTAAAGGGAGGCAGAGGCAGGAGAATTGTTTGAGCTTTGAAGGTGGAGATTGCAGTGAGCCAAGACTGCACCATTGCTCTCCAGCCTGGGTGAAAAAGGCAGACTCTATCTCAAGATAATAATAATAACAACAATAATAAACATTTCTTGAATACCTACTATGTTCTTAGACAATTTACATATATTGTGTCAGTCTTTATTATTACCCCATGTTGTTATCATTGTAATCTTATGAGTGGTTAGCTGAGACATGGAGAACATAATTAATTTGCTTAATGTTAGATAGCTAAGCAGTGGTTGAACAGAAAATATGGCTACAGAAGCTACGTGCTTAACTACTATGCTGTACATTCTGCATTTGTACATATCTGGAATGAAATTAATTCATCCCACTAATTACCAGGTTGTTCCCTGGAAAAGTTCTGCTGTACCTACTAGCACCATTTGAAATTAATGAATAATGGCACTAATTAGTTTATTTACAGGTATGTATAACAAGTTCAAAAGGATGTCCTGGGTTCCAAGATTAAAAATTATACAATATGTTTAACTACTTGTAATCCTCTGAAATTACTAAACTTTTAGTAAGAAAAAATGAATGCCCTGCACGGAAGAAAAACAAAGTCAGTTTCAGTATGCTCCACAGCAATATTAAATATTGTAAGACCATGAAAAATTTCTGACAAGTTCCTTAGGAGAAAGTGTGACCTAAGCTATTACTATTATACATAATGACAAATGGAAGATACTTTATCCTCAACATGCAAGTTATTAAGGAATAGCATCCATGAGTCTTTACTTGTGGGAAATAATATTGTAATACAATAATCTAGCCTCAGGAAAAGGTGTCGAAATTAGGAACTTTCGAACATTGAAGACCAGTATGCCAGCATTTAGAACTAAAGGCAGCATGTAGAACTAAAGCTATACATGTTCAGGAGTTAAGGTTTCCAGATAAAACAGAATTGAAGTATTTTTAAAAGCCAGATACTAAATATGTGTGAAAATAGTGAAACAGGAAAATAATCTTATAATGTAGATCAAAATTATGAATGTGTATTTTTGAGGAGAGAGGAGATGTTTGTTTGCTAATTTATAACAAGAGCTTTGTATTTACTTTTTTATTTTTAGAGTTTATAAATCCAGAAGTTGAAGATTAATAAAATTAGCATAGATAACATAGATCACCATTATGACAGTGTTTCTCAAGGTATCTATCATAGATTGCCAACAGGAGAGTCACTTGGGACGTTGGCCTAAAAGTAAAGATTCTTCCTAAGACATTATACATCAAAATGTTTAGTGGGAAAAGCTGAGCAATCTACATCTTTTTATGCCCCAGGTTTTTGTGGTATACGCTAGAGCATGACAGCCTGAGGACAATTATAGTAGGAGATATAAAAACTGATAATAAATTTTGCAAAACCCTTTCATAGCCTGAAGGAAATAAAGAAAGATACAGATTATATGGCTAAATCTTGATGTCAGAAATAAGGATAAGGATGACTGGAAAGCTAATTTAGAGCATAAATTCAGATGATAAAATTAAGACCAAACTTCTCTGTGTAGAGCATATGTCAACTCATCTATGGAAAGAATAATAATCTCAGATAAAATATAGCAACCAACCCAACAAAATGCTTTTTATTACAGATATTTCTAAAGTAAAGGTATTAGAAAATATTCTAAATAAAATCATGGGAAAAAACAAATGAGGCAATTACAAATTTGAAGAAAGCTGAGAATTGATCGTTATTACTATATACGGATGAATTTAAAAGTATCACAACCAAGAGATAGTTTTATAATTATAACAATTACTATCCCAAATAAAGATATAATTGTTATTAATCATATAACTCAAACAAAAATAGCATTCAAATAAATTGAAGTGATAGGAAACCAAAAGGGGAAATGGCAGAAATGTTAAGTGTTATAAATCTAAAGTTTGCTATTTGTATAAATGCTTTTATGTACAATTCAGATGCCAAAGATATAATAAAAATTAAATTGAAGAACATTTAGAAAATAATGTTAATTTTAAATACTACATAATTAATTCTCAGTAGTGTGGTTAAAATAATTAACAATGAGATGGCCATAGCTTAAAACATTTTTCTAGTAAGTAATTTTAAAAAATGAATTAAACATACAATTTAAGAAGTTGGAAAAAGTTGAGCCACAAAATACCTAAATAAAGCAGAAGGAATAACCAAGATCAATTATAAATTAACAAATTATAAAATCAAAGTAAAATAACCCGCAAGTAAAATAAAGACATAATTGATCAAGGAAAAGGCTATTAAAGAAGCAAGGAGGAAGACAATAAGAATATACCAACGCAGTAATTTTTTAAAGTATAATAATTAAACATTAAGGGGAAATTAAAAGATAACTATGCAAAGATCTTGGAAAATGTGAATATATAATTAACGACATCCTTAGAATATGAGTTAGAAAAAAATAGCCTAAGTGAAATAGAAAAGAAAAACGGACCAATTAACCCAAGATGAACTTAACAAAATTGACAGAAAAATATAATCCCCACTTCAAAAGAGCATCTGGCCCAGAAGGTTTAAACACTAAATTCTATCAAACATGAAAATTCAAATACCTCCAAGGGTATTTAAACTCCTGTACATAATAGCAAAGAGAAGGAAAAACTTCCAAATGATTTAGGTAGTCACATAACATAAATAAGGTACCAAAGCTATATTCCAAAATCGAAAATATGTGAGGGAAACAATGGACTCATTTCACTAGTGAACATTAGTGGGGAAATTTTTTTGAAATTAATCTGTCAACTGAAATCCAGAAAATACAGAAAGCAAACTACAATATAACCACAGAGTGCTGTTTCAAATTATAACGGTAATATTTTCCATAGAAATAACTTGAAAGGGTGAAAAACTTTATATATATATTTCATGTATTTTTTTCTTCATATACATGTGTAAAAAAAGTTTCAAATATATAACATGTATTTTCTATAAAAGCTTAAAACTTTACACCCTTTCCATAGATACCAAAAAGGAATTAACAAAAATTTATTATTCATTCTTGGTTATAAATTTAAAATCTTTTAGGAAATTAGAAAGTGAAGAATGCTTCCTTGTCTGGATCTCTCTCTTTGTTTCTCTTTATCTACATGTCTTAGGAAAAACTGACTCTTGCCTCTTGGCTTAGGATGGAACAGTACAGGCTAAAACAAGAAATGGATGCCCATGATCACCACTATTATTTCACTTTTAAAAAGCTAGCCAATAAAATTACATTAGGGAAAGTAAGGAATATTGGAAAAGGATAAAAAGTAATTTTACTCTTAAACAACAACAACAATTTATTAAAACAAAATCTAAGGAAATTAACTGGGAAAGACTGAGAAACAATATGAGAAGTTAGGGAAGTTCCCACAGCTTTTTTCCTATATAGAGAATATATAAACAATAACAAAAATATAATGGAAGGAAAGAAAAGAGCCCCTTTCCTAGTAATAATATTTTAATGAAAGAAAACCGTGTTTAAAAAAAAAACATTTTTTAAAGATAAGATTTATAAGAGATCAGTTTTTTCTAAAGTATTCTATGAGCTTACTGTAATTTCATTGGAAACCAATGGGTTTTATTTTTGATTTTATTTCTTTGGTGGTTTATTTTAGAAATTTGACCCAATAATGCTAAAGTTTATTTGAAAGAAAAGTATGTAGGTGAAGAATCCAGAAAGTGGAAAATATGAGAAGAGAATTTTTGTACTAAGTTTAAATGACTGATAAAACCACAGCAGTGAATCAAGTATAGCACTGACCCAGTCTTCTCTATGTAACGGAAACAGAAATTAACTTAGATGCATAATAAATTAAATTTTGTCATAAAAGTATAATTTAATATCATTGGAAATCTGTGAATTATCAATAAACAATGAGCAACGATTTGGGAGTATTTAAATGTAATACCATATATTTAACCTACCCGTTTCTCCAAATTAAATTTTAGATAAATCAAAGATTGAAATATTTTTCTAAAAAATAAACAAATAAATAAAATAGGAAAAAATATGTAAAAGGCAAAAAATCATGAATAAATGTTTTAATAAACATGAATTAGATAAAACATGACAGAAGATTTAGACTCTGTAAAAGAATGATAGTATTCTTAACCTTGTAAAAGTATTTAATTTCTGTATTATATTTTCCCTCTCTCTTACCATTCTTATCAGGTAAATCTTTTCCTTTTACAGTGACCATATTTTTTTCTTCTAATTACATTTTTTAAAGCACATAGTTATTTTCATTTATATAACAGTTAAAAATATAAGAAAGTAAAAACTCTGTGAATCCCACTTTTCCTGAGAAAAAAACACCAGCAGTATTTTGCAACAGGTTTTCATATATATACATATTTTTTTTTTTGAATCTATAAGATCTTCTTTCTCACTTTCCCTTCAGCAGCACTGATTATTGATTCCTCTTTGCAGTTTATAATGAGTATAGTTATGTTATTTTAATTTGTATTTCTTATATTTTTAAAAATATTGAGCATTTTTTCATACATTCATGTGCAGTTTGAATTGGCTTTCCTGTGAATTGCCAATTCTTAATTTTAACCATTTTTATTAAGGCCTTAACCATTTTTATTAAGGCCTTTTTTTTGTTTTCAGTTTCAAGTGTTCTAGATATAATAAAATATTAACGATTTATTAATATGTGTATTTCAGATATTTTCCCCCAAGCCCTCATTCATGCTATGGCGAGTTTTTAATTTTTAAATTGTCCATTTACTTATTCTGTTATAATCTATATGTCTTCTGGAATGCTAGATTAAGCATATGATCTTCTAAATTTTTCTGAGACTTTTAAAATAATTAATTTATTGTTTCATGTTTTGCAGTTAGTGCATCTTGAATGATGCGTTATTGTTAGTGCAAGAATGATGAACTTTACATTCTTCCGGAAGTAAAACGAGTAACTCAAGCATCATTTACTGATTTTTGAATCTGTTCCCCAGTGGTTAGATTTGGAGAGTGGGATGGGGTGGTAGCAGCACTTCTGTTTTCTCTTTATATCTTTCTGCAGTGTTTGTTTTTGTTTTTATTTCATTTGTATAAATGCATGGGGTACAGATGCAATTTTGTTACATGTATAAATTTAATAATGATCAAGCCAGGGCTTTGGGGGTATCTATCACCCAAATAACATATGCTGTACCCATTAAGTAACTGTTACAACTGGCATATAACACTTTAAAATACAAAAGTGAATGAGAGTGTGTGTGTGTGTTTGCATATTCTTGCGTTACTTGCCAGTATGATCTTTTTTTCTTATCTCTCTCTCTCTCTCTCTCACACACACACACACGCACACACACTCACCTACCACATACATACAAACCACACACAAACAAAATTTCTACTTTTTCCAATTTATATAGCCTTTAACAGGAATAATGCAAGAGACCCCATATGAATAGTACATTACATGTTTCTAATGATTTCTAATGATTATTGCTGTCAAATAAGAACTCACACTTTTAATCCCAGCACTTTGGGAAGCCAAGGCAGGTGGATCACCTGGAGTTAGGAGTTCAAGACCAGCTTGGACAACATGACGAAACTCTGTCTAAGATTGATTTTCTTTTAATTGGGTTTCTTCCAAGGATGAGAATCACAATCAATGAGTTAAATTTTGTAAATTTACTCTAAAAATTTAATGCTACTAAAAATACAAAGATTAGCCAGGTGTGGTGACAGGCACCTGTAATCCCAGCGACTCAGGAGGCTGAGGCAGGAGAATCATTTGAACCAGGGAGGTGGAGGTGGTTTGCAGTGAGCCAAGATTGCACCACTGCACTATAGCCTAGACGACAGAGTAAGATACTCTATGAGAAAGAAAGAAAGTAAGAAAGCAAAAAGGCAAGGAAGAGAAAAGGAGGAAAGAAAAGAAGGAAGAAGGAAGGAAAGTAAAAATAAACAAAAGAAAGAATAGTTAAGCCTGAACAATAACTTCCCTACCCTGGGTGTGGGCAAACCCATGCTGACTGCCTTTCTTGCCAAGGTTGTCACCAGAGAGTCAAGATTCCGTGACACATTTAGACAAATACACCTCTATTATTTTTTTCCCATCTTGGATGTACCTATAGCAAAGCTGCTCATGGCTCTACAGAAATGGGTCCTCACAAAGACAAATTAATTATCTACCTCAGTATAGCAGACTGAGGCTTGGAATCTCGTTTTAGGTCTCGACTCTGAGGAGCCATATATGTGATACTGGAAATGTCAACCTCTCTCAAAAAATAAGGATGTGATCACCAAGATCTCATCTGGAACCCTCAGAACTACATAGCCCTAAAATACTCATTGTTTCCTTGCCTGAATTTCATCACTCATTACCTCCTTTCAATTAAACCTACTTTCATTTATTTCAACTACAAATGCATGCTAATTAATTTGCAATTTATATACACTTACACAGAGTATATATCTTACCGTTACTTAAAACCTATCTTCTTTAACAAGTTTCCTTTTGGAAATATGAAAAATGTGTATAGATAGAAAATTATAAAATAATTTCTTGTGTTAGCAACAATTTAGAGTATTTTGGACCTGAGTTCTCTCCTAAAAATGCCTCATCTATAAAGATTTGTTGCATATTTCAAAATAGCAAGAAGACCTAAAATGTTCTCAACTCAAAAAAATGATATGTGTTTGAGGTGGTTGATATGCTAATTTATCTGATTTGATAATTACAAATTGTATGTATCAAAATATCATATGTACACTATAAATATGTACAATTATATATCTATAACAAATTTTTAGAAATCAATAAAAAGATGCTTCTTACACTTATAACAAATATGTGTATATAACAATATTATAAGTGTATGTTGCTTATACTTATAACAAATAATAATAATAATCAATAAAAAATGCTTCTTATATTGGATAAATTAGAATGCAAATCATATAGTTTATAAGTTGTAAAGTAAGTAATAAGTAACCAGTCAGGTACATTAAATTATAATAACAACATGTCCTGGTATAGTTTTTATTTATCACAATAATCACTAGATATACAGAAGGTAGATATAATCCCCATTTTATAGATGAGAAAATGAAAACAGATGCCTAGGAAATCATTGATGAAACAGGCTCCCAGGACTAAAGCCCTTGAATCTTCCTGCCATATCTTTTGTTATGCAGTCAGTTTCTCTCTAAGTCCCGCCCTATTCAGTGAACCTGGACATCTCCTGCCCTGCAAAGAGGAAAAGACTTAACTATGACTCATTTTCTCTCAACTGGGTTTCTTTCAAGAATGAGAATCACAGTCAATGAGTTAAATTTTGTAAACATATTTATTCTTTCAGAATACCTAGCTCAGCACTAAACCAAATATAATAAATCACAAAAAAAGTTTACATGTGACACTGTGTGGGTTTTTCAAAGCATGCAGTAATATTTTGCCTATATTTATGCTCATTTTCTATTCTAGAATTTGAAACACACCACCACCAACATACTTCTACCATATTACCAGGTCACTATCAGAAACGAAACCACCTCTAGCAGACTATTAACATCGCCTTTAAGGAAAAATGTGCAATAATGTCAATGTTAAGACAATGATTAACTTTTTTAAGCCCCCAAAGTTAGTATGAGGATTACATATATTATTAACATTTAGTGTATTTCCTCTTTTCCTTTTTATCTGTCAATATATTGATAGCAGATCCTAGGAAATTTGGTGGCAATTCTTGGTATCATGAAAGCAGTTTTTACTGAGAAAATCCTGGAAAAATCATGACCTATTTATTGGAAGAAAAGGAAGGAAGAAGCAAGGAAAAGAACAAAGGGAGGAAGGAAGGGAAAAGGGAGGAAACAGGAACAGAGACAGAGAGAGAGAGAGAAACTGTTTTCCATGGACAGCTTTGGGAATCAAGGGCTGGCATTAATTTTTTGTTACCATTTTATTATTAATATTCAATTATTTTGTCAAAACAAGTACAATACCTCCAGCATGTCTTGTGCGCCTACAAAAATTAGGAATTTTTATGGCCTCTGTTGAGAAGAGGCTTGCAAGATTACTTGATGCTTATTTAGTTTTGGCAAAGGGCACCTAGGGAGACCTAACAAAAATGAACCTGACATAATCCTGAAATCTCCCTCAGCAATAAACAAGCTGTCTCTTTGCCTCTCAACACTTCTGCTAAGTTCTACTGCAGAAAATTTCTGGAAGTTGGACCGGTATCAAGGACACTAAAGTGGGCACCCTGCCCTGAGTCAGAGGGTACCCACTGTGGCTCCCTAAAGAGTGTTCAGGTTAAGCATCTATGAGTCATGAGGGGGCAAGCCTGCTAACCCCAGCTGCCACCTTGAAAGCACACCGTAATAGTAAGTCCTCACATGTGATGGAGGATTTCAGATTCACTTAACCCGTGACCCAGGATTGTTTAGTTCAGCCGTTTAGTGGGGAATGTTGGTCTCTGAAGCCACAGACATAGGCTGCATTCCAGTGTGAGCCATTCAGTTGCACGTTGCTCCCCTGATGTAGCCAGCTGCAGTATAACACAAAACTTTTCTCACAAAGGGCACAGATTGGGGAGGCACGTCACACAAATGTGTTGATCATTCAGCAAATATTTATTAAATTGCTGCTCCTGGAGACTAGGCCGACAGTTAAAAGCACGGGCAGTCCTAAACATAATCAAACCTACTTGATTATGGATTGGAGACAGCCCAGAATCCAAGCCCCAAGACTGTCACTTAATCCCTATGTGAGGATAGGAAAGCATTCAGAGCTCCAGTTCCCTCATTTGTAAAATGGGGCTTACAGTTTCACCTGGGAAATATGTCTTAAGGATTACATGAAGAAGCACAGGGGAAATGCTTGGAACAGCAGCTGGCATTTGGGAAGTGGTAACTTTGAAGTTGATATCTACCAGGAAAGTGATCACAAGGGCAGAACTCTGACCATTTTCCCATTTCCTAAGATCTGTTTCTGAATTCAGTAGCATTGTCTTTCTCAGTCTAACAACACAGTCAGTCCACTGTCTCTGTGGTGGTGTTTTCTGAATTGGTAATCAGGATGAATATTCTATGGTAAGATAGTACATGCTACTGAGTTTCAGAGGATGGAGGTGTTTTCAGATGCATGTTGAGGAAAAGATTCACACTGTAAAAGGTGCATTCCATCTCAAAAAAAGCATAATGGGGAGGGGCACAAAGAGTTGCTCAGTCCAACCAGAATGTGTGTAATTTAAGTACAATAATTTAATCCTGGAAAGTGGCTTAAAGGGTACTGTCATTTTATAAATGAAAAGACTAATACCCAGAGGAGAGAGTTACTAGTCTAAGGTCACACAGCAGTTATGTAACAAACACTAGACTCTATTCCAGGTCTCCAATGTAACCGCCCATTCTGCAGCATTATTTCTCATTCCTTGACTTGACAGGACATAACAGCTTGACCTGCACCCTTCCTCAGTCCCTGGCATTGTTCCAACAAAGCTGATCTGAGAAATGCTAGCACACAGGAAACCATTCCAGCGCAGTACAAAAGGTTCTATCCCTTCTCCTACATACAGTGTAAAATTGAGCAAGCCCATTCTACTATCTGGACTACTAATGATATCTTTCAGAAGCTAGCATTTACCAAGAGCTTACGTACAGCCAAGAGCTGGCCAGGTGCTCTAGTTATCTCTTACCATCCACTGCCCCATAACAGCACTATATAGAGAGGGTCATGCTGAGACTGTAACATCAGAATCACCAATCTAAGAATGTAAAGGCCCTCATCCCTGGATTTGCTCAATCAGAATTTCTGATTGCCTAATAATATAAATTTCAGCCCATTTCCAAAATGACTCTGATGCTCACAAAACTTTAAAGCTTGCTGGTTCACTAGGTGATATACTCTTAATTTTACTGATGTCCTCTAATTTTACTGACGTGAAAATGCTGAGGACCAGGGAGAAGTAACATATTCTGTCACACAGCTAGTTAGTGGTAAGCCTGGGATTTGAACCCAGGTTTTTTTTGTTTTGTTGTTTTGTTGTGACAGTTTTCAATATTTGACCCAGAGTTTAGCTGAGATTTTATTTTTTGGCAAAGCATCAGATTATCAGCTGGGCTTGATGTTCCTTCTTATCTTCCTAAATTTATAATTTTCTTCATTTCCCAACTCAACTTGCAGCTTATGTTTTATAAAGTTAGCAACTTTCACTGCCTACCATCATCTTCAGATCTCAGAGCCAAGGGTAATTTGGTGTGAGAATGGAAAGGGAGCGATACTTGAGAACGCTGTGTCAAATTAACAGCAATTCTAACAAGAGAGTTGAGGAGTGAGAGTGGATGGCGCATCTGACAAATACTCACTGGGGTAATTCACCGTGTAATTGGCCAAACACTTAGAAGCTATCAGACTGCAGCTGCACAAGGGATCCCTGGCTGAGGTGAATTCATAGTTCCCTGTACATCTTAGACTCCCTCTGAGGGTTTAGTCAGCACCTTGGTTGAGATTGATTCAGCATTCTGAAAGGGGAGCGTGCGCGCGCGCGCGCGCACACACACACACACACACACACACACACACACACCCCCCGCAACCATTAATGATTAACTCTTCTGGCTTTTACCAAATAGATGAAGACAATTTAGCAGACCTGGAGAGCTATCTGAGGTTCTTGGAAAATTCCTCCCCACAACACCTGTTTTATAAATGCTACAGTCATTGACTTTTACAACTTTAAGGGATCTAAGATATTATCTAGCCCAGTGCTTGTTCAGTTCATTTTTAACATGCAAAAAGCGACCTCACTAGGATCTTATGAATGTGCAGATTCTTACTCAGTAGGTCTAGGGGAAGGGTTAAGATTCTGCATTTTTAACAAACTTCCCAGGGATGCCAAAGTGGCTGATCTGTGGACTAAACTAAATAGCAAAGACCCATCCCAGGAAACGTAAATGAGTTATACCTTAAGTACCAATCCAGAATGACTCTTGGTTGCTGCCTTGAGAACTGCACTTAGGAATCTGTAGTTGAATCTGAGACCAGCTGGTCAATTGGCAGTGCCTATCATAGGTTTAAGAATAGGAAACTTACCTGAAGATATTCTTTCACTTTTACATTCAGAAACCAAAACTCAAGAAATCTCAGTGACTTGCTCAGGGTCACATAAGCAAGTTAGTGGTAGAACTAGGACTAAATAAAGCTGGAATATAAATCTAGAGTTCTCTTTCTGAGTTGCACATTTGAATCACAGATTGCGTGTGAAGCTGTTTTAAAATATCTTTCTTCAGTTCTATAATTGGCAGCCATAGAATCCAATTTGGATTCAAGAAGCCAGGGTTACTCAGCCTAGCTCAGTCTCTGAAAAGCTCTGCAACTTGGTGGAAAAAATTTCACTGGACCTTTAGTTTTATTATCCATGAGAATGAGGAAGTCCATGCCTGGCATGTCAAATTTATTCTAATGGTGTAGATGGCAAGGAGATCAAAGATATGACAAAACATAAGGAACTTACATGGAGGGCAGTTTTGTTTAAAATACTATAGGATAACATTAAGCTTTCTTTGAAGATTATTATGTTTTGAAAAAGATATAAAAATATATATGTGTGCGTGTACACACATGTGTATATGTACACAGAAGAAACTTTGCCATCCTTCTAGGTTGAATTTTAACTGAAATGATTGCAATTTTGCATTTGTGTTAATGCAAATAAGATTCCTTTGATTTTCCACTCACCTTTAATGTGTCTGGCTTGTGAAAAGCTTGCATAGGCATGGGAAGAAAAAGAGAGAGAGAAATGAGCAAGCCAGCCAGAAATGTTAATTATTTCTTGTTCTGAGATAAGGTGGCTTCCAGTAGCAACAAGGCTTCATGTTTCTCCATTCATGTCCAAGTGAGATGGAGATTTATTTTTATACAAAGCTTCCAAGAAAACTTTCCTTTCGTTTCTCTAATTTTTAATTTTTATTTTAAGTTCAGGGGTACATGTGCAGGTTTATTAAATAGGTAAACTTTTGTCATGGGGGTTTGTTGTACAGATTATTTTATCACCCAGGTATTAAGCCTAGTACCGATTATTTTTCCTGATCCTCTTCCTCCTCCCACCCTGCATCCTCTAGAAGGCCCTAGAGGATGTTGTTCCCTTCAATGTGTCCATGTGTTCTCATCATTTAGCTCCCACTTATAAATGAGAACACACAGCATTTGGTTTTCTCTTGCTGCATTAGTTTGCTAAGGATAATGGCCTCCAGCTCCATCCATGTCCCTGCAAAGGATGTAATCTTGTTCTTTTTTATGGTTGCATAGTATTCCAGAGTATATATATGTACTTTTTTTTTTAATTTAGTCTATCATTGATGGGCATTTAGGGTGACTTTATGTCTTTGCTACTGTAAATAGTGTTGCAATGAACACACATGTGCATGTGTCTCTATAATAGAAAAAGTTATATTCCTTTGGGTATATACCCAGTAATATAGGACTACTGGGTCAAGTTATATTTCTGTCTTTAGGTCTTTGAGGAATCACCACACCGTCTTATGGTTGAACTAATTATTGGCCATATGCATGTCTTCTTTAGAAAAGCGTCTGTTCGTGTACTTTGCCCACTTTTTAATAGACTTGTTTGTTTTTGTTTTGTAAATTTGCTTAAGTTCCTCATAGATGATGGATATTAAACCCTTGCTGGATGCATTGCAGAAATGTTCTCTCATTCTATAGGTTGTTGACTCTGTTGATAGTTTTGTTTGCTGTGCAGGAGCTCTTTAGTTTAATTATACCTCATTTGTTAACTTTTGCTATTGTTACTGCTTTTGCTGTCTTTCTCATGAAATCTTTGCCTGTGCCTATGTCTTGAATTATACTGCCTATGTTGTTTTCCAGGATTTTATCATTTTATGTTTTACATGTAAGCATTTAATCCATCTTGAGTTAATTTTTGTAAACAGTGTAAGGAAGGAGTTTGGTTTCAATCATCTGCATATGGCTAGCTAGTTATCCTAGCACCATTTATTGAATAGGATTCCTTTCCCCATTGATTGTTTTGGTCAGGTTTGTAGAAGATCAGATAGCTGTAGGTGTGCGGTCTTATTTCCGGGTCCTCTATTCTGCTCCATTGGTATATGTGTCTGTTCTTGTACCAGTACCATGATGTTTTAGTTACTGTAACCCTACAGCATAATTTGAAGTCAGATAGAGTGATGCCTCCAGCTTTGTTCTTTTTGCTTAGGGTTGCCTTGGCTATTAGGCTCTTTTTTGGTTCTATATAAATTTGGTTCTATATGAATAGTTTTTTTCTAGTTCTGTGAAGAATATCCATGGTAGTTTAATATGCTTAGCATTGACTCTATAAGTTGCCTATGGGCAGTATGCCCATTTTAATGATAGTGATCCTTCCTATCCATTAGCATGGAATGTTTTTCTCTTTTCATTTCATTGGCTCAGTTGATATAGTCCTTCCCATTCCTGAACCAATGTCTGGCAAGGGAAGGGAGGTACCTAGACTAGCTTAAAACAATCAGACCTACACCTAAACAGGGGGTCAGTCTCAACTATTGTTGCAGTGGATAGTATTGATTAAACTACAACATCCACTGTGAGAGGCTAGAGAGAAAATATAAAGAATTAGTCTTACCTGCCTATATACATCAATGAATTTATATATTCTGTCTTTGAGGTAGGGAAGCTTACAGTTGTAAGTATCAATAGCAATGGTTAACTTTTCTTATACATCTAACAAAACATCTAACACCTACTCTCATGTATGTCAGACATGAAGGTAGGCTCCTTAACTATCTTATCTCACCAAAAAGAATGTGAATTTTTTTCTCAGTCTTAAAACATCCCTACAAATAACATTGCTCATTTTAAGATTAGGTCATAGAGCTTCATTTGAAAGATGATGAAACTAAGACTCAACTAAGCAATGGAACATGCTGAAGGTCACATAGCTAATCAGCAAGGAGCTAGCATTCAAGGCTCATTCCAATCCTCGTATCTTCAAGGCTTAAGAAACTGTATAAATGGTCTTATCTACACTGGAATTCAGAATGCTACTTTTAAAAGACCATCTACAAAATGTGATTTTATATTATAATTATCTTCATAACAAAACTACCTTTATAGATGTATTTAATTTGGAGGAAAAGAGACTTATTTCTCATAAGTAAGTGAAGCCTGAAATAGGCCTGAAAGCTTAGTTCTGCTGATGACTGCAAGCACTCCCTTCCCAAACTCTGACTGACCCTGTTGGCAGATAACAAAATTGAATATTTTGAGTTATCTTTTGCCTATGTCCACTATAAGGATAAAAAATCAAATAAGGTCTCCAAATTAAGGATCAGAAAGAAACATCATTACTCAATCTCTTTTCTTGGGCCTGTGAATAATAAGATCTCAACTTTAGACAATTTCTTGACACCAAAACTAAACAATTACACAACCACATGCCTAAAGGAGCTTCCTGCCAGAGGGCTGTAACAAAGAGAAGCACATCTGTATTGATGCATTTATTTTGCTTTGTAAAGAGAAGTTGAGCAGCTGCTGTGTCACCCTCTGTCACCACATCCATAGCTGTTTGAGTAAAGAACTAGTTTACCATTCCAAACCTCTCCTGATTATGACATAACACAAGTACAATTCCTCCCTGCCTTCCTTCTATAATAATAAAACTTACTGTTCCTTGAGGTTATCAGGTGCATCACTTTATGTGAGTTATCCCCTTTAACCCTCACAGTAGTCTAATAAAACAGATACTACCTTATCTGTTTTTACAGTTGAGGAAACTGAAGCTTGGAAAGGTTAAATATCTCACCCAAGCTCACAGTTTTGTGACCTTGACTTTCACCCAGTCAGCCTTTAGCCTGAGCAGACCAGCTTCAGTGCTCATATTCTTAAATATGATACTACTGCTTCAGCAAAAATAATGTGAATTTTTACAGGGTCATTGTAAGAGTTTGTGCAGTCCAGAGGAAAGACTATTCTAACATGGGGCCCTCTCATTCCAGTAGCTCTTCCTAAAATGTATAGTCAGAAAGTTGTAAAGTTAGCATGATGTGTCCAGAGGGAGAAGATAAGATGCCTTGAATTGTGCAGATACAAACATAAAGGCTTCCTCTAACTTCCCCTTACTATGCATAGGCCCCACAGCTCTGTGTTCCCTCTGACCCTACCCTTATGAAGGCCCAAGGTTACCTTTATCCTCTACCTTTCTGTGCTCAGGCCAGGATCTCTGTCTGTTTTGTCCACCACTTCTGTCCTCTGTGCTTGTCACTGTTCCTACAGCTGCATAGTGGATGTTTATGTTTCCTAAGTGTCTTTACCTCAAAACAATAGGAAATTTCATTCTTTTAAGAGGACATATAAAGTCCAAGGAGGCAGTGTAGCATTAGTCTTAAAGGTGAGTTCTCAAAATCACTAAGTACAAATCTTAGATCTCCACTCCTTGTGCTACTTTTGACAAGTAATTTAATCTTTCAGAATCTGTTTGTTCATTGATGCTGAGAGTTAGTTCGTGTACCTAGTGCAAAGGATTGTGATGTGGAATATAGGCACATGTAGAGTGCTTTTAACAGGTGCCTGGAATATAGTGCATGGCTACTAAATATTGGCCAATGATATTATTACCTTTTATTTCAGCAGATATTTATTGAGTCCTTACCAAGCATGTGCCTTGCCCTCACAGTGACCACATTCTAATGTGAAGACATAGTTTAAACAAATTCCTTTAGAAGTAGCGTGTAATTATAAATGGAAATAAGAGCAGTGAAGGAAGTGCCTACATTGCTACAATGGGCCACCTGATCAGATAAGGGAAGATCAGGAAAGTCTCCCTCATGGAAAGAGAATTTGAAATAAGGTCTAAAAGATGGGAGCTGTGTAGTGGTCAGGAAGGAGAAAGAAGGATCCTCCTCCTCTCAATTATATGATGAAGCAAATCTTAGAAATCCCTTGGTTCTAGTCAAACAGCTGCGTATTATTTAGCATCAACCATGCATTAGTAAGAAATCGACTTTAGCTTATAAATGCTTTTTGTAATTAGTTATTTGCCATACATATTTGTTATAAAGACATTTGTTCCATAATCACACTGCCCTTAGCATTTGTTATTTTGCCTTTACTGTACACAGGGAGCACAGGCTTACCAGTATACACTGAGTTATTTTGACGATACCATGTTTTATTAATTAGTGCTGAGTCAGTTCCCCTCAGTGCTTCTAATTTTTTTTAAGCACAGCTACTAGGTCCAATGCTAGCTGAGTACTAAACATCTGTCAAAACTTTTTCTCACCGGATTCAGTAATCCATGTGATTCCATGTATCTTCCCCATCCAACTCATCTCTGTTCAAGAGATCTATTTTGGCACTACCCTTGTGCCCCCTGCTATGCAAGAGCCAAATGTAACTCAGAATCTATACAAGCAAAGTCCACTGGCTGTGTTCCCCCACGCCTATGAAAAAGAAGGCTGCTGCTTCTCTGTTAACCTTTTGTTCTATGTTCACTGGGAGTCCTGCCCATAAGGTTTGCATTAGGTCAGTTTTCTGGCTTCTTGGCCAAATAAATAAAAAACAAAAGGAGGTAGGAGTAGGAATATAAGGAAAAAATATCTCTGATACATCTGAGTAGAACTTTTTATAGTCTAGATGTGGTTTGTGAAGTCTCTGAACTTAGAAATTCTCTTTTTAAGTCAATATCTTCCAGGGAGAAGGAGTTTGTCAGATTTTTAGATGGATTCAAATATTAATGCCTTGCCTCAGGGGGACAGAAACCAAACCTTGGCTTCTCTCTTCCAACAGAAAACTAGACACAGGTTATAATTTCCCTCTTGCCCAGAACTGAAGCAATGACTGGTTTTGTATGTCCAAACCCATTCTCATTACTTTATGAGACAAGACTGATGTCAGTTTCAAAACCCATGAACAAAAGAGAACCATGAGTCTCCCAATGACCTGGGAAGATTTGGATGACAACCTTTAAGTCAGTCATGACCTGTCAGTAAATCTTGAAACCTAACGTGATCCACTTACACATTCATACTCACTGTCATAGGTTTTGGAGGATTATAAAGGGGAAAGGAGTATGGCTGTCAGTCACCCCTTTTTCCTCTTAGTGATGTGCACTGTCACCGTCCTTAACAATATGTATTATCTCAGGGGAAAAAACGTAGCTCCTTGTCTCCTAATGTTTGGCTCTCCCCACCGCCTTTACTCCTGCGCTTTAGAAATGGCTAACTGATTGGAATGTCTCCAGTCTGGTGGAAAGAAACAAAAACAAATGTCCTATGTGGTGTTATTTAAAAATGGATTGGGATAATATGAATTACTAGTTAGATGATGTGTACAAAAATCTTTAGCAAGTCATCATCCATAATGCTTTTGAGTTGTGTGAACAAGCTAATGAAAAAGTTAGACCAATTGCCTCTCTCCAGGTTGGGATATTGTTGAGTCAATAAGCTAGATGAAAATTAAACTAGAGCAAGCCTTCACCTGTCAGGATGTGAGCTCCTAGGTGTTAAAACGTCTTTGAGTTATCAGGATTGGGTAGGCAGATTCTCATACATACCTCCCCGAAACTTGTCAAAAATAGGATTTGAGGCTTATGTAAGCTCATTGCAAAACTTAACTTCATTCTGCACTTCCTGAGGGTTCATAATAATTTGAAGCCAGTGCCTTCTTTGAATGAAAGGAATGTCTATTAAAATTGATATATCATATAATTTTCTTTCCTTTTTCCTTCTTCAGATGTTTACAATCTGATCCCAATCTTTTTCTCCATGCAATGAAGATAAATGCCTACTTTCAACTTTAATTGAAACTAGTAGCCAGTACTTTATAATAAGAAGCACCCAGAAATAATTCTAGCCTTCTAAAAGAAATTTTTCAGTTTATCATTCATTTTATTAAATGTGCTTTAATATTAAATGTAACAATTTGAATATATTCTTCTCTCCCCAAAATTTAACATTAATCCTTCTATCTCAATCGGAATATTCTTCTTTTTTCTTTCTTTTTAAAATTTTATTCTTTTATTTTTTAGAGATGGGGTTTCAGAATGTTGGCCAGGCTGGTCTCGAGCTCCCGACCTCGTGATCCGCCTGCCTCAACCTCCCAAAGTGCTGGGATTATAGGCGTGAGCCACCACACCTGGCTTCTCTATATTATTCTTTAAAAAAAAAAAATCAGTGATCTGTAGCTTATTTACCATTCTTGATGAATTCCACATAAATTAACACATATGTAGAAAGGGACCATTTTCCAAGAGTAATGAATTTGATGGGGTGAGAGTAAAAGGAATGGAAGACACCAAGCCACAAAAAATTAGGCAGGCTCCTGAAGAATTTCTAACGCAAAGGGTTACTACAGAAGTTGCCACAGCAAGGCCTACACAGTGGGGAAAAGAAATACTAGCACAGGATCAAGATCACAGCAAGGAGGCTACAAGACTACAGGATTTTTTGCCAGACAAATTTTTCTTAACCTTCATTCCTCTAGCATACCATACAAGTTTTAAAGGCAGTTAGTAATTGTACATTAAATGAAACTGGAAGGCAAGTTTTAAATAAAATCAAAAAGGAATTCGATGCAGCAGCCCATGGGTTAAACCCTTAGACTAAGATGTGATTTTGGCCACCATAATATTTAAAGTTTGGAGTTTCAATGTCCTTCAGAAGGGCTTTTGTTTTGTAGTCCAGTTCACTGCAGGAACTTGACTACTCTCATGAAACTGGGTATTTTAGCAGTATTTCCTGTTTACTTTCCAGTTTTGAACTCCCAATTTTTTGTTGCTGATCCTCCATTTTCTTCGGCACAGAGATTGGAGAGTCAAAGATGTTGACCTTCCCTTGCTCTCATAGAATTTCCATTTCAAATTCCGATTGAGTGAACTTTTTTTGACCTCTTAAAACACTAAGTGCATGGTAGGTAGTCTCAGAGTGCTGTTCATTTGGAAAGAGTGCTTTGGCTATTCCCAGGGTGTTAGCAGTCCATTGCCTAAGCATTTCAAGTCACTTGGGTCACAGTGCCATTTCATGGAGGATAAAACATCATCTCCCACCCACACACAAGTCACAGTAATTAGAAATTTCACAGTTAGGATTTCTTGGAATTTTCCAATTTATCACTCTTCTCTCGATGATATGACTGGTGAACTTGGATTTCACATAGCCCCATTTCCCCTTGACAAGGTAAGCATGTGATGTTGTTAGGTTATTGAGGGATTTGAGTTGTTTTTCTGTATATGACTATAGACTATCACAAGGATATCTCTCCAGAGGATATTGTTATCAAGAAGAAAGGTGCAGGAAGAGAAGCAGCATGCCTAAACCAAAATTGGAATTAACTGATTATTATACAAGAATAAGGCCCGCCCTTCAGGGCTTAATATAATATATTTTAAGCAAAATGTAACTCTTGTTAACCAAGCATAGACTGAAGAGGGGAAAGAAAACTTCTTAATCCAAAATATTTAACATGATGGCTGTTAGAACCATCGTCACATGGATCAGTCTGGAAAATAATTCAAGTCAGCAGGGGAGTCCATTTTTCTAACCAACAGAACAGCTGATTCAGTTGATATATATAATGCCCTCATTCACAGAGGATCATTTGGAGAAGGCCCTGGAATGTTAGTGCAAATAAATCCGTCTGTTTCTCAAAACTTCAGCATTTGATTCTTGATTGATAAGCACAATAACTCCAGATAAAGCATGATTTCCAGAGTAGATAGTTGAATAGGAAACAGGAGACATCTTTGTTGGCATTGGTGTGCTAAATAAAGCCTCTCCAGAAAACCTTGTCAGGAATGGACTTGGGAGTTAAAGCCAGACTAGTAAGCAAATAGTAGAGACTCTTGTACTGAATCGAGGCCTGCAGCATAGCTCCTTGTAAAGGCAATTTATTTGCAAAGAACAACAGTTTATTTGCCAGTCTACCTCTTCCTCCCCTCCCTTCATTTACTTTTGCTTCCCCCTCTCTCTTGTTTCAACTGCTATCAACAAAATTCTCATAGTCCCTTGAATAGGCAAAAATGCCAAGACAGAAAAATTTGATAAATATTTTTCTATGTTTTCCAGGGCAACAGAGATTGCCACATGGTCCTTCTGATTGGGTAAAGGGAAATTGTCTCTCATTAATGTCCTAATCAAAAAAAAAAAAAAAAAGTTTAGCAGTTTCTCTTACATCTCCACTGCTCAAGTGAAGAGAATGATAATTAGGAAATCCATCTGGGCAAATCTAAAAGGGCTGGTGTGGAAACTCGATTTCAAGGATTAGCTAAATTCATGTGACAATTACTATGCCCTCCATTTGCTAGAACTATGTCCCCTAAATATAGCCTGGTACAGAGAAGGCACACCAAGACTGAACTCGTAATTGAGCAAAGTCTTGAGAATGCAGTCGCATAGTTTGGTAATTGGGAGCAGTAACCTTGGAACAAACAGATTAAATGCCAGCTCCATTACTTACTGTGTAACTCCAGGCAAATTGTTAACTATCCCTAATTTTGAATCTCCTCATTTTTAGAATTGGAGTCTTAATCATCCTGTTTATAGGGTTGTCAAGATCAACATTAAATAGGATAGTTGTGTAGAGCCTTCAATACAATGCCTGCCTCCAGTAAATACTCAATAAATGGAAGCTATATATGTTGTTCTCTTTCTATAAAAGCTGCTTTTCAGCTTGGCAGTGTGGACTGTGGTCAGTCTCCAGCTTGGGTGTTACTTCTCTGGCCTCTGCTGCTCCTTTATTTGAAGCCATGCTGTCCAGTAGACTAGCAGTTTTCCAAGTGTGGACACCAAGCCAGCATTCCAGCATCACTTGGGAACATGTTAGAAATGCAAATTACTAAGATTCATTCCAGATTTACTGACTTGGGAATCCTGAGAGTGGAGACCTGACGTGTTTTAATGAGGCCTCCGGAGTATTCTGATATGCGTTCAAGCTTGGGAACCACTGAAATAGACTCTCACTCACCCAACCACTACTTGAGTCAGGCTTCCCCGGTTGATTTTAGGACAGCCTGGAGGCAGCATGGAATATTATTGCATTAAGATAAACGTCAATAACCCAGAATTGTTACCCTGTCCGGTGACTTATTTGTTGTAAGATTTAAAGTAATTCCGTTTATTTTTCTGAACATCAGTTTCCTGCCCTGTCAAATAGGAATCTATCCTGTCCTGCTGTTGTTCTGCTATGGTGTAGTAAGCTTCCAAAAAAAAAAAAAAATTAAAAAGTACCTTATGAAACAGATATTTCAAAGGGGAAAAAGGAATGATAATTGTTATTGAATTTAATATCCAGATTTGTAAAATCATTTTTTCTTTTATATAAACAGTAAAGACATTAAAATTCAATAAACTTATGGGTAGTTTACCTGCAGGCTTTCCACTTTTACCCTTTAAAACACATGTAAAAGGCCCTGTCAATCTCCTATAACTTTGCTCTTGACCTTGTAATTTTGCTCCCAAAACAGCTCACACTTTTTGAAGTGAAAAGAAGAACAGTAAACAAGACAAGGGAAAGAAAGGGAAACGAAGCCAGTTTTTAGCAGTCAGACACTAAAATTTAGCAGCAGCTATGTTCTCTAGGTCCCAGCCTAAAATATTGATACCCAACTCTATTCTGCATATTGAAGATGGTATTGTGTATATATATATTACACATATATAAAATCTATAACTAGATTTTCCCAGTTATAATAAACTTTGAGTTTTGCAAATTTTTATTATAAATTAAATGCTTCTAATTTCTGTCCTGCTCTGGCTATACTGTCTTACAAAGCTGTTGAGATCTTTAAATGAGGTGAATTATATCACTTATGATTCTTTGGAACGCAAATAACAGAAAACCTAAGTAATACTGGCTTAAGAAAGAAAGAGAGAAGGGAGCAGGTGAGAAAGAAGAATAAGAAGGAAGAGGAAGAGGAAGAAGAGGGAGAGAGGAAAAGAGGAAGGGAAAGGGGAAGGAAGGAAGATAATATACTATCTTGCTTGGTATCAGCAAGTCAGGTATGTCCAGATACACACACAAGGCACCATTAGGTAATAGATTCTTTATTTTAGTGTTGGCTTCTGTCCAAATTGGGATCTCCTCTTACAGTTGAACCATCTCAGCAGATTCTGTTGATCTGGGGCCACTCACTTCTAGGAGAAGGAGAAAATTTGAGAGTCTTTACTCTGGTATTCTGATCTCAAGGCTCACGGCATGCCAATTGGCTCAGAAAAGGTCATGTACCCACCACTGAGCTAATCATGGTGTCAGAATGGCTCTGATGGGCTTACACCCACAGCAGAGACACAAAAACTGAAAATGGGAAAGTGGTGATTTCCCAGACAGAAAGGGGAGTGAGTGGTGTTTAATGAGCAGGCGAAGTACAGATGTCTATTCTCTTTACTTGCAAGTGCTGCAGTTATCAAGACTCAGAAATTTAGTGACATATTTAACTCTAGACACTCTTATCCACCCCTCATTAAGGAAATGTTTGCAAGCCTTCCATGACCTTCTAGTTGACTGCCCCTACCATGCACTGAGAGTGCCATCTTTTATAAGCCATGGAATGCCGCCGGGATTATCTGGATGGCTGCTATGCCTCAGCATAAAAAAAGTGTAAAAATAGCTGATTCGCGCTCTTGCTCTGTCACCTATTCAGTATACAAACTTGTATTAAGTTTCTTAACCTCTCTGTGTCTTATTTTCCAAACATGAGATCAGTGCCTGCCCCACGGGGATACTGGGACAACTGAAAGATGTCAATATGTAAAATGGTTAGTTCTGGCTTCTAGTTGTACTCACCAAGCGCCCTTCTCTAGGGCGAAAAAGGGACATCTGATATGGAAGTAGCACTGAGGGAAATACAGTTTACAGATCTCGGGTACTTGAACATGCTGCTCTAGCAAGAGACCTGTATAAATAAAGGCAAAAGCCTTAGAGCAGGGAAGGAACTCAAGAGGCGGTCTCAGACGTTCCAGTCTTTAGACTGGTGTTGCAAAGTTAAATCCATCTTATTGATGACTCACAAAGAGGTGAAGTGTGTTTCTAAGAGTTTGCAAAATTAATTCCATTAATTAAATATTTACTTATTGAGCATCTGCTATGTGCCAGGTGCTATGCCAGATGTTTGGGGATGCAATAATTACTGAGAAAAATTTTGTGTCTCTCTTCATCAAGAAATGTAGTATGGTGGGGAAGACAAAAAGTAAATGATATGGGCACAGGCAAAGACTTCATGACTAAAACACCAAAAGCATGGCAACAAAAGCCAAAATTGACAAATGGGATCTAATTAAATTTAAGAGCTTCTGCACACCAAAAGAAACTGTCATCAGAATGAACAGGCAACATACAGAATGAGAGAAAATTTTTGCAATCTATCCATCTGACCAAGGGCTAATATCTAGAATCTACAAGGAACTTTAATTTACAAGAAAAAAGCAACCCTATCAAAAAGTGGGTGAAAGATATGAATAGATACTTCTCAAAAGAAGACTTTTATGTGGCCAAAAACATGAAAAAATGCTCATCATCTCTGGTCATTAAAGAAATGCAAATTAAAACCACAATGAGATACCATCTCCTGCCAGTTAGAATGGCAATCATTAAAAAGTCAGGAAACAAGAGATGCTGGAGAGGATGTGGAGAAATAGAAACACTTTTACACTGTTGGTGGGAGTGTAAATTAGTTCAGCCATTGTGGAAGACAGTGTGGAGATTCCTCAAGGATCTAGAACCAGAAATACCATTTGACCCAGCAATCCCATTACTGGGTATATACCCAAAGGATTATAAATCATTCTACTATAAAGACACATGCACATGTATGCTTACTGCAGCACTATTCACAATAGCAAAGACTTGGAACCAACCCAAATGCCAATCAATGATAGACTGGATAAAGAAAATGTGGCACATATACACCATGGAATACTATGCAGCCTTAAAAAAGGATGAATTCATGTCCTTTGCAGGGACATGGATGAATCTGGAAACCATCATTCTCAGCAAACTAACACAGGAACAGAAAACCAAACACTGCCTGTTCTTACTCATAAGTGGGAGTTGAACAATGACAACACATGGACACAGGGAGGGGAACATCACACACTGGGGCCTGTCAGGGGCTGAGGGACTAGCGAAGGGATAGCAAGGTGGTGGGGGCCTAGGGGAGGGGCAGCATTAGGAGAAATACCTAATGTAGATGATGGGTTGATGGGTGCAGCAAACCACCATGGCACGTGTATATCTATGTAACAAACCTGCACATTCTGCACATATATCCCAGAACTTAAAGTATAATAATAAAAAAAAGCAATTGTGTTTTAAGGTTGAACTATTCTAATGATATAAGAGACACTGAGGAGTAGCAACACATCATAAATTGATACAGGTGTTCAATACACCTCACCTTCCCCACCCCACCACTCTCACTTCAGCTTGCAAGAGCTCCAGTAAGACTGAGATGATTTTTACCTACATCATCACTCATATCTATACACCACAAGGGCAACATACTTAATTTTCTTTTGGGTATAATTATTTGTTGTTTTGGGCCATGTCAGTGGAACCAGTAAGTAAATAAGTAAATAAACTTCATCTATAGCACGTCATAATAATCACCTTTGCCTGGCGCTTGAGTTTTCCAAGTTTATCTTCACATATTTTATTGCAGTTCGTCTTCCCAAATCCTACTCTTAGTCCACAGAAGAAACCTAGATTGAAAGAATTAGGTAATTTTTCCAGGTCAAAAATAACAAATAGAAGAGCCAGAACTACATTCTTCTGACTCTGACTCCAACCCCAGTATTCTTTCTGGAGACTGTTATTCCCACTAGGATACAGCAGCAATTTTTTCTCACCCCAGTATCTGTGATACTTGGCACAGTGCCAAATACACATTGATGTTCAATCAATTTTTTTTTAAATTTATGAATGAAAAAGCAGTAACTAATAGAACTTTATGAATTACCTAATTTGATCCTTGAATTTGGATAGTGAAACAGAAACCCACTAAAATTAAATAAATTACTCAAGAATAAATTGTTTTAAGCTTTAAGCAAGTTTCCCTTGGTAGTAATCCATTGCTGCCAGCAGTTTTTATTATGATTGTTATTTCTATTTTATAGTTTGAACTCAGACAGTTCTGGTATCAACTCATAACTCTTACTGTAATTGCTCAATAGAAAAACAAATATCCTGGTGGTTAAAGAAGGGAAAATAATGAACAACATCATGCATAGTGGCCAAAGAAATTTTGCAAATTGAGTCATTTTCTAGGTAACTAAAGGAACAATTAACCCAGAGAAGAACAGAAAACAAGCATACTGTTGAAATAACAGTGAAGCATAGGTGTCCCATTTCCAACAGGTTTACTTTCTGTAAGTGTTAGAAAGGACTCCCCACTCCCAGCATTTGTATTCTAATGGCCAAGGTTTGAATTCGAGCTCCATCATGTAGTACCTATGGGGCTTTAAGAAATTTGGTGAAGACCCTCACCTATAACATTGGGGAAATAAATGGCATTTCCAAGAGATGTTGTAAGCATTCAATGAAACAGTTGCTGCAAAGCACTGGTACTTAAAAGAAACCTTTAAATGTTCTTTTCTTTTCTAGGTCAAGGGAGCCCCCCCAAAGCCATTGCCTGGTCCTTCCTTGGCAGATCTTTTATAACGTTTATTTAATTTTGTTTCTAAATCATATAACTTTTACAAATAATTTTAATAATGTATTGGTTTAGTATTTCCTCTAAGCACAATCATACCATAAAGCAAACCTGCAGAATGTCTGATCAGTAGGCAGAGATTAATTGGTCAATTATTATGTCCCAGCATATTTTATAGTTTCTATTCCTCAAAAGATTTTAGATTTGAATTTTAATACATGAACATTAAACCACTGTTGAAACCTAATTGTTAATATATAATCTTAGCAGCATTATTTTTTGCCTTTTGCATAATTCATGAAGCTCAGAGCTTCGTTTCTTCCAATTCAATGTTTGGTTATATGCCTTGTTTCCATATATCAACAGAGACTATCATTGACTATTTTTTCCTTATAATTTCAGAAATTTTACTGGTAATTGTTATATCTTGATTCTCCACCAAAATAAATATGCTTTTTTATTAATAAAAACTTGTTCCATCTAGGTTTTATTATCTGTAGCAGTTGAGGCCTCTTTAAAATAAGGCATACAAATCTTCCCTTCTTAACACAAGAAAGAACATTACATAGTAATTTAGTCTTTGGGAATCATGATATCTATGAATCCTTTGCTTTTAGCTTTGGAAGAAGAAATTATCCAAGAGAGATGATTTGACTATCAGCATAGCCAACTGATTGTACTCCTGAGGCCCAGAATCCAATTGAGCACAATCAGCTGCAGGCTGGTTGCTTCCTCTCTAATCCTACCTTTTTCCCTTTCTTCTTCTCATTCCTCCCCAACAACAGTGGATCTGGCTGTTAGGCTCCTGTTTTTGAATTTCTCCTTATTCTGAATGCTGTGGTTACTTTGGCAAGTCACATGTGTCCTGCATTTGTATTCTTCAACACCATTTCTTTATCCTATTTATATTGACATTGCAAATTTAAGGTGACATCTCATAACTGGAGATTTTAAGAAACATCAATTAGATGAAATTGTACCCAAAAAATGCCTTACATAAATGGGCAAGTACTTGATAGTTACCCACTATATTTAGTTCTAGTTTTGTTATTAATTCATCTATAATTAGGCCACTATTGTGAGCACAATTCAGTAATTAATGTCCTAACACTGTTCCATGCCTAGCACAGTTTAATTTTTATGTGTTCATATCAAGACTATGAATTCTTCAAAAGGGTGCCATGCCTTCCATTTCTCTGCACACCCTAAGTAGAACTAATGAAAATGATACTAGCAACAGTCTATTATGTAATTACATCATTACAGCAATCCTCTAGGGTTGGATTATTATATCATTTAATAAATGGGAAACTGAACCTCAAATTGCTTTAGTGGTAGAGTCTTAATTCAGACTCTGGTAATGTAATCACAAAGGTAGCTCTCTTTACCATTATTATAAATCCCTTAAGTGCTGATCATAGTGCCTTGCCTAGTAAGCACCTGTAAAGCTTCACTGTTCTGATTGTCTTTTTGATTCTTCTCCCTTGCAGATGGACCCCCATGAGAACATCTTATTGAGCACTCTTGAGATAAAAAATGAAATGGCCACATCTGAGGCTGTGATGGGACTTGGAGACCCCAGGAGCACAATGCTAGCCTATGATGCCTCCAGCATCCAGTATCGGAAAGCCGGGTTGCCCAGGCATAGTTTTGGCAGAAATGCTCTGGAACGACATGTGGCACAAAAGAAAAGTCGCCTGAGGAGACGTGCCTCCCAACTGAAAATCACCATCCCTGACTTGACTGATGTGAATGCCATAGATCGGTGGTCTCGCATATTCTTCCCAGTGGTTTTTTCCTTTTTCAACATCGTCTATTGGCTTTATTATGTGAACTAAAACATGGCCTCCCATGGGAAGCAAGGACTAGATTCCTCCTCAAACCAGTTGTACAGCCTGATGTAGGACTTGGAAAACACATCAATCCAGGACAAAAGTGATGCTAAAATACCTTAGTTGCTGGCCTATCCTGTGGTCCATTTCATACCATTTGGGTTGCTTCTGCTAAGTAATGAATACACTAAGGTCCTTGTGGTTTTCCAGTTAAAACACAAGTGATTTGTACACATGCTGGCAAGACAGCCTGAGTGCTCCATGTTGTCTGTTTAGTATGCAGCCTGCTCAGAGGGGAATAATTTGGAAGATATTTTCAGAAGGCTCAATAGCATTGTCACTCATTTGGCCAGATACTCCCCATCTTCCTTTTTAAGGTTGGCGTGCTGTTGAGATGGCATTGTGCTTATGAAACATTGTCTGTAATGCCATGCAAACATGTTACTTGAAGATGATCTGTGCCTGTCTTATTAAAATGATAATGGTGTCATGGGAAGATTATTCCCACTAGATTCTAAAGGATTCTCATGTGATTGGAGCAGGCTAGGGGAATCAAGACAGAGACTCAGGAAGCTGATTTGGCCAGTCTCTTTGCTTGAGCACAGAGAATCAACTATGGTGTCTTTCATCTTGGCATTTAGAGGTGAGGAGACTTCTGAACATTATCGTGCATAGTGGCCAAGGAAATTTTTGCTAAAAAGCTATTTCCTAGGTGGTTAAAGTAAGAGTTAACAACACAGAGCAGAGTAGAGAATCAGAAACGATCATTGTAACAAAAATCAAGCAAGCAAGCAAGCATGACCCTTATCAGCTCCACACAGCATCTGGTCTATACGTACTGTGTCTAGTGGCAAAGGGCGAGTAAGAGGGGTTGTTTTTCCAACATCACAAGCTTTGACAGCATACCTAAAGAGGTTTTTATAGTTTAATCAAAGATAGCCATGAAATACAAAACTTAGAGAAATGAGAATTGTATTAGATATTCAGGTTAGATTCAGAGTCATTCAAATATACAAATATAGAGCACAAACTAGCAAACAGATTGTTTTTCTCAGACTATGTCGGCTGTCTCTGCAATTTTTGTCCCTATAATTTTACTTCTGAATTTAATAGGGTATTTCAAGAGAAGGATTTGTTCATCACTTTAAAGAATTCATGGTCCTCTCCAGCTTTTTGGCTTCCAAAATTCTGATTATATTTTTAGGAGACTGGCAAAGTACAGCTTTGGAGAGATTGAGTGAACTATATTTTCTTATGTGCAATGAAATTCACAATTCTATTTTCCACAGCAAACAATACTTCAAGGAGTATGAACACAAGGAGAGTTAATTTGTGAGTTCATTGAGTTTGGGCTTGATTTTCTTAAGAGTGCTTTGGTTGTATGTATTGGAATCTGCCTAATCAAGGAAAATATGAAAACTAGTGGAAAATGACAACAAAGCCACATTAACATGATAAATGTTATGAGCCTCAGTTGGTATTGCAGAAAAATACGTAATTGTTAACCAGGCAGACATGATGGCTTTTTTTTTTCTGCTTTTAAATTATGTCATTGTGTTTCTTTCCATACTAATTGGATATATGCATTCATATGTTGGACAGGAAAGAGAATAAGCTAATATGTCATACTTCCATCAATATGAGGTTTATATATTGCTTTTCTTATATAAAATAGCGAATTGCTAAATTTTCCTTCAAGTTTAATTTGACTGAATATTTTCTTGGAAGATGACTTTGCTATTTCTATTTTAAAAACAAAGAAACGTCTTCTTTTTAGAGTAACATCCCTAATTGTGCATAGTAACCAGTATCTGCCTGTGGATAATGTATGTTTTCTTGATTTCTTATTTCCTTTATGATTCAGCAGCTTGGAATATGATGGAGTACTATTGTCCTTGCATTCCAACTGTCCAAGAAAAACAACCTTTATCCTTCAGCTTTCTGAATTTGCCCCAAAATGGGATGGTATTTTTGTTTCACCAATGTAGGAAACCTTGGCTCTTATGTTTTGGTTACATAATCTTGAACACCTCTAAGTATAATCTTTGGGCAGAATCTGACCAAGATTCTTCTCATAGGCTCGGAGTAGAGATTCCTCATGTTTCTTCAGGGACATACTTTCTCCTAGGCAATCATTTTGGGGCATCACACTAAGTAAAGTGCCTGCCCCTTGTAACCAGGGGGTAAAGTTTGAATAAAAAACATCAGGAAGGAGCATATAGATAACTCAGGGGAACAACTCCAAAATGCCATTCTGAAAAGGCTCTTCTATAGACAACTCAGAGCCCAAGTATAGAAGGAGCCTCTTATGTGCAACCACTGTACAAGCCATAAAAATCTTTGATATTGCCATTTATGATTATAAAAAAATTTTAGATGTCAAAGGAAGTCAACAGAACAATCAAGAACAAAGTGAAGAGAAGCATCTTTGCAGCTTGAGCCTCAAAAGCATATAACCAGGAATTAATTTCTGCTCTCAGTGATAAGAAACAAGACAAAGGAGAAAAGATGGGACCTTAGAAGCGATGCCATAGAGTGAAAAGCATACATTGGCACTCAGTAACCACAGAGATAGAAACAACTGACTCATCATCTCCAGAAATAACCGTAGATGTAGAATTTATTCTTAAATATATGTTTGGTTGAATTGAAATACAGTCATCAAATGTGAGGAGGGGGGCTAGACCTGATAAGTCTAGGAAGACCAGTCAGCTTGATAGCCAGTTGTTAAACTAAAGGACCACAAAGGTGTGTTTTAGTAGTTCTGATATGGGATTACTATCAGTTTATACATATGTATAGATTTTCTTTTGATTATAAACAGCCAGATAGCCAGCAATTAAGGTGTTTTTTCATCTTTGTGAAATTCATAGACAAATTCTGACTCTAAAATGCACAGTCTACATGAAAATCTTTGATCTCAATCTGTATATATATATATTGTACATGACTGCTAGTAGGTATGAAATGCATTTCAGAATTGAAAACTCATGCAACATAATCATGTGTTTGCATAAGGAATGTTAAAATTCTTTCTACTGCAATTTATTAACAGGGGAAAAGACTCAAGCAGTGCCATCTAGACCTTTTCTCTTCTCATTTCTACAAAAGCAGTGCTAAGTAAAATAATAATAATAATAAAAATGGTTTATGAACCAAAAGACTTTACATTCTAGCATTAGGAACACACAAAAAATCTGTCAGCTTGCAAAAGCACAACACGTAAAGAGCGAGCAGTGGAATGCATAATGGGGAAATGAATCACATTTATATAAAGCAAGACCTACATTAAATTGGCAACTAAGACAATTTCCATTTTCTATAGGTAACTGTGTTCCAGTTTAATGATTACCTTCATGCTCAACAACAAAAACAGCAATGCAACATTAACAAAAACAGGTCTTACAACATATCTACATGTATATATGTGTATATATAGATCCATATAAACATACATACATATATATGTATTCATATGTTGGAAAACAAAAGGAATAAGCTAATATGTTTTGTTTCCTTCATTAAACCAGTATATGAGTATTTTTAATTTGGCAACCAAAAGTCAACACATTGAAATAAGTAATACAGGGTACTGAGCATTTCTCTATCAGCAAATCAATGCCTACAGTTTTTATGAACCATTGCACAGTTTAACTCGACAATAGTACTGTACCCCAGAACATCAGAAGTTAAGTAGTTGTCACATTGCTTGTCCAATTGCTCTCTTTTTTAAGGTGACAAATAACATTGTCCATTGGTGATTCAAAAACAAAAATGTCTTAAGAAAATGAAAAATGATAAAAATTCCTCCAAAGAGGAAGAAAAAAAATAACTAAACCTCACCATGTTGGTTAGGGTGAAATACTAAGTACTCAAAACTGTAGCAATCATGCCAATTGGCTAAATGTACAGAGTACATGTAATGTGAGCAACCATAACTTTCACTGAGCGTGTGTAAATATTAAAACAGATTTCTTAAATATTTTTAACTTCTAATTTGTATTTTATGGTAAGGCAATGTGCTAATTCTGTTTATGGCTTAAATTGATGTGTTATAATATGTAAATAATTAAACATGCTGTAAATGAATAGTCAATAGATACAAATAATTGTTTAGTTTTTTTCTTAATTTTTATTTATTTTTTACAAAGTACAGTTACTGCAGTGCCCCCAGCAGAGTAATTTAAACACCCTTTTGTATAAATGGTTTGGGAATCCCAGACAGAAGGGTTTCAATTTGCTATCACACACACAGTCACATGCAGTCACACACACACACTCAAACACACATAATCTTTTGCTCACCCACACTGTCTCTCTCCCCCTCTATGGGAAACACTCTACTGTTTATGTAGTCAATGTAACAACCAGAGATAGCCTTAGAAATGGCAATTGGGAAAAGCAAAGATGATCATTGATAACTTAATAGAGTTTTTATATGTCAGAGTTCAAGAAACCAAAGTTTGCAACTTAAATCTCAGTTTTCAGAGTAAAAGTTTGTATAGATGGCACTACAGAAAATAAAAATGTTTATTCCTACCAGCTCCAGAAATGTGTTACACAGAATACATACTAGAAGACTTTTTTTTAATAATAGTATTTTGTCCTTAGGTAGTACTGTTCCTTTCAACCAAAGACTCCAGAATTATTGAAAAACAAAAAAGGAAAGAAAAAAAAAAAAACAAGAAAATGGGGGGTGGGGGAAGGACGCTGCTTCACACCAAAGGTTTAAAAAATATTTTCCAAATGCACTAGGAACGTTGTAAAAAAACAGAAAGGAGTGAACAGAATGCTAATTAAGATACTGCCCTAGAGAAATCCTTTTTTTTTTTTTTAAAAGCAGCACTTGTAAAAAGCTATTCAAATTTGGAAATTGAAGTCGAATATTTCTGTAGATATATGCAAAATTCTGACATAAAATTTTAATTTGCTTAGAGAAGTTTTATTGGTAATAAAGATAAATGTGATTCAAATGATGAAAAACAAAACTTTATGTCCTTTGAGTTCCCAAACCAAATGTCACTCCCCGTCACATCCTCTAACCTGATGCCCGTGTGTGTCCTTGCACCATTTGAAGCAAGTTGACAGTTCCATCAGTTTTTGTTTTGTTTTGTTTTGTTTTGTTGTCTTTTCTTTTCTGGCTCAATAATTTGAGTTCAGCCATGGTCATTTTAAACCTAATTAATTCACACAAAGTTGCCTATAATTTAATTTAAATCTCATAGCTTTAAATTTTTTTTGCATGGGTGTTTAAATAGTTCTGTTATGAATATTGTCCCTGCACAGTTCTAAATTGCCATTTTATTTTAAAAAGTGATATTCTAGTTTCTTCACAATGTAGTGATCATCAGCCTTACTAATTACCTTGTAGCCTTTCTTAATATGCACATAATGCACATTTTCCAATGGCTAGAAAAATGCAAAATACAATGGATATCATTGCATCTATTTTCATGTCTTTCTAAAAACAGAACTACTAAAATCTCTGGGATACATGAGATAGTAAAAAAATGAGGATTATAAATGAATAGCACATAAGAATTATTTTCTTGAATTTAAACTTATTGCAGCCAGTTTCAGCATGTAAATATATAATAATGTTGGCTAGTGTGTAATTCTTGAACTAAGAAATATAAATAAAAATAAAAAGATTGTGTGTGTGGTTTCATTGTGTTTGGAATATTTCTTGTTTGATTTATATTAGTATGTAGTTAGTATGAGTTATGTTGCAGAATTATAGCTTTTGTGAAACGCGGTAAGAAGCCTGGGAACTTGGGATCTACTGGTCAGGCAAACTTGAATTTGAGCATTGATTTGCCTGTTCCTAGGCGAAATGTGTAGTGACAACCTGACTCTCAGTTTTCTTATCCATAAAGCAAAGACATAATTTTACTTTTTAGTTGTAAAGGTGAAATGAAATAAACCCCAAAGATCTTAGCACAGTACAAGCTATGTGGTAAGTGGTCTATAAATAGATGATATTATTTTTAATTATCATCATCACAGAAGATTCTGCATATATCTTACAAATGCTATTACCAGATTTAAAACTTCACCAAAATTAGTTTAGATAGTTTATGTTAAGGATAACTAATTAAAAATTCGGCTTTTATCATCAAAACAAAGGATAAACATGAGGTGTTTATTTAACATTCAACATATATTTGCTGAAGACATTGGGTAATCACTTCTCAAAAATGGATCTTCATTTAATTCTTACCATATTCCTGAAAGTACAAGAAACTTGAGCTCAGGAAGAATAAGTACCTTGCCACTGAGAGAGAAAGAACCTGGATTTCTACCCAGGTAAAATTCTTTCTACCTCATCATTAAAACTGGGGAACAGATTTGTCCAATTCTCACTCATTTGGGGGAAACATTTCCCAAGAAATATGTGCCAAGAGGCTGCCATCTAGCAGAGTGTGCACTAATACTGGAAATACAGTGGTGAACACAAAGTCCCTGCTTTCTTGAATTATGTGGCACCTCTCAAAGGTAGGGAAACTATCTGACTCCAGTGAATCATTTGATGACAAGCCTAGTGTTTTTCAGTCCTACTGACTTTGGAATGTCCAAACAGCATGTTGGTAGCCTCTGCCAGCTTGAGAGAGAGCCTATCAGAACACAATTGTCCAATAAAGTCACAGACTAAAAAGAGTTATGGATGAGTAGTAATAAACGCTACATAAAAGATCCAGCCCTAAAATGGGTGAGACTCAGTTCTTAGGGTCTGTTGTAAATTGTAAAATCTAGGAATATGAAACACCTAAATCTGTGCTTGACAACACTCATGGTAAGTTTCAGCATTTTCTTCCAGCAGAGAGAACACATGTAAGCTCACATACATGTACATACATAAGTGGTGGTGGTGTGTCAGGATGTTAGTGTGTATGCATGTGTGTGGCCCTATGAGCCCATGTAGGCAGGGGAAGATGGGAGGGCCAGTAGGAAATACTACCAGTGATGGGCTTCACAGCTTACAACTTACCTCAGAAAGAGAAATTCTCCAGATGTTGTCCCACACACAAAAAAAAAAAAAAAGAAAGAAAAGAAAAGAAAAAACTGGCAGTTGGTGTTGGGAAACTTTCCACCCTACATCTTCCAAAGCTATACTTTCTTAAAGTGGACCCTTTAGACCCTTGCTCTCTTCTGAAACTTGTTTTAATTCTGATAAGTTGCATGCCATTTTTCATGCAGAATATTTCTCTGAGCCATGAAACCCACCTCCCAGAATAATACCAGTTTAATGGGGACAATTCCCATGTTCCCTAAAATCTCTGTGGGCAATAGCCAAAGGTGCAAGTCCTCTCTGACCCTCCACACCACAGCACCCCATCTCACTATGCAGACTAGAATGAAGAATAATCTTGGGATGACAAGTCCCAAAACAATTGTCTTTTCATTAATGCATTGATTTGTGTGTGTTCTGGTCTTTTCTCCTCTTTTGTTTCAAATAAGATTGCTAAGTCATCAGTATTGATTATATATTTGGTTTTGGACTTTAGAAATTTTAATTGGAAAGAAAAGAGAAGCCGCTGAGACATGCAGATGAAGCTTAGCTCTCAGGAAAGTGAAAGTATAAGGGTAAGAGTGAAAGGAGAAGGGGAGCTGTTTCTCAGAGACTGGGATAGGGAAGAAGGACCACAGGCTCCAGAGCAGTAGAGACATACAATGTCTTCAATGACAGAGACCTAGGGAATGGCAGCCTCAGAGCAGATGGCACAGTGACATTTAGGATACCAGGCCCTGGGCACTGCCCCAGGCATACTGCTAAAGCAGCAGAGTCCTGGGGGCACAGGGCAAGAATCAAACAGACTGGGATACCTCAGCAGAAAGGAAATGTGGCATTTCCTATAGAGCTTCATTTATGAAGTTAGGCTCACCACTACACTTCTGTCTGGGACCTGGTGGGTACCTGGTCTCTCCATCCCAGAAAGTGATATGAGAAGCAACAAGATGAATTTGATATCAGAATTTAATATGCTATTCCTAGAAATAGATATCTAATAGTGTAAAGGTAATGGCTCCAGTTCTGAAAGTTAGAAGACTAATGAGATCCAAAATTTGGGTAGATGATTAATATATTCCATTATCCTGTCTTGCAAACCCAAAGGCATACAGAGGGCTTAGTAGGAATTGTAAGCAAATAATAAAGGTCTGGTGTCATACAATAGGGAGTGGAGGAACCATAGGGAACTGGGATGACATGCTCTAAAGACCCAGCCACTTTTGAGCCCTGGCTGATTGTTGCCTTGAGGAACTGCAAGCCCAATGTTGCCAGATTCATCTTAGATTGAAAAAGAAAAAAAAAAAAAAAAAAAAAAAACCAAAGCATTGAATCTTCCACTTTCCAGACAAGTACAGAATGGTCAGAGAGATACTGGCAAATCAACTTTTCCCATGCCCAGAGGTCTACGTGGATGTTTCTGTAGCTGTCAGCCTCAAGGTGAGCTTAAAGAGGGAGTATGTTAGGAAATCCCTGAGAGTTTATGTAGACTGAACAAGATTTAGTGCCATTGTAAGTTCAGCAATATCCCTTTCCTGGTGGTTGACACCTTGCAAATGTAAGAAAGTAAAACAGGGCTTTGTTGTATTCTTGAAAGACAAGAAAGTTATAGAAACATGTTAGTAAAAATGGGTACAGAAGATTGCAAACAGAAGTTTACACAGTGTGAATAAAATCTGTTTGGCTTTTAGAGGGCTCACTTTGAGGACCTTTGTCTCTCTCCTCTGAATCAGCCCTTTACCCTCCCAATGTTTCTTGAACTTACCTTGCATTGAGGTGGGCCTGACTGAGACTAACAGACAAAGCCCTCAGAAGAGGGATTTTAGTGAGAAGCTAAGGGTTACAAAGAGGGTAAGGAATAGCTGGAAGAGTCTTGGAGAAATACAAGGGATGGATGGGGTGTAGGACTCAAGAGACACTCAGGGAGCCCTGTGCTCACTATATCAACAACTCTGGTGATGGAGAATGGGGCACAAATAATTGAACAATAGAAGTCACTCACATATTTCGACCACTCTGAGACTCAATGTAGACTGGAGTTTAGTCAATGAACCAGAAGTGCAGAACTAATAGAAGGTTATCCAGAAATTTTGGGATAAATCAGCAATGAGGGAAGGAAGGAGGATACAAGTGAGAAGAAGAAATTGGCTCTAATGATAACAATGTATGTATATAGCTGATAAAGAAAACAGCTTGAAAATTGCTAGTCTGCAGTGGCCGGCTGAGGAAACCTGGTCTCACCCATTGGTGTCCCTGGAGAAGACCAGGGAAAGAAGGAAAAAGAAAGCGAAGGAGGGCAGAAAGAAAGAAAAAGAAGAAGAAAAGATGGAATTTGGAAACATTTTCAGCATCAGACCATCCCCAACCATGTGCTGTGAGGTTAATTCACACGATAGAGCAAGGTGTCAATTATCACCACATCTCTGCTGCAGAGGACACAAAATGGCACCACTGGCATTGCACGTCCCAGGGGGCTAACTCTAAGTCTCAGGCACTTCACTCCTTTACTTGACTGCTGCCCAATAGATTACTTACTTCTGTTTAGCTTCTGGGGATACAGCGTTTTTGAGAGTAAAATTAGAAACAAGGCTAAATCTTGACAAGAGAAAAAAAAATGGAGAAGTGTTTATTTCTAAAGTTCTATTTTACGTTGACAGTTTTAGATTTTTAAATGTTATTCTCAAAAGCTGAGAACTGCCAAAGTCTAGACATGTTGGTGTTTCCCTTAATTTATTTGGGTGACAGGGGAGGGTCGTTGAAATAAACAAGTGAGTAACTTAAATATGTCTTCTACAAATTTTTGAAAGCCAACTTTATTGCTTGCTTTCTCTCTTTTTACATATGGCTGTTGCTCTTCCCTCATTTAAATCTATTTTGAATTTATAAATGCAATACTTCTCAATGTGGAAGATTATGGGTTTTCTTTTCTACACCCCCAAACTAAGCCTTGAATACACTTAAGACAACACAGGGAAAGAAATCATGCTTCTCCCATCATCTGAACAACTAGACATGAGAAAGCTGTAGCTTCCAAGTAAGCAAGTGATTTTGTGAACTTGCAGGCTAATAAAGCCCTCCCAAAAGTTATGTGAAACATATGTCAGGGACATGTCAGAGTTCCGGGTACCTCGATATAGGAGAGGCCCAGGGTAGAGGTCATACTACTCATTCTCTGAGTAGACTAAACTGGACTGAAAAAAATGGAAGGTTCTCCCCTTGCCTCGTTCTCTTTACAAGCTTAAGAACACCCTCAGAGGGTATCAAAGCTCCATTCAAGGTTGGCGACCTTTCTGAAGTGGCTTGCCAAATCTTTATTTGTTCATTTTAATTTATCATTCCACTTGCCAGGAATTCATTTGAACATTTAGAGAATCTCTCGCTATATATAAAACAAAGCTATTGATGCATACAGAGTACAAAATGATTAATAAATAAAAAGCTTTTAAATGTTTAAGAAGCTTCATCTAAAATTAAATTAGAGGGGATCTTGCCAGTTTGAAGGGAGATTTTCCCATTCTGGCTTTGGCAGATAGTAGGGACTCTGGCTCCTGGCTAAAGTTTTTGTTCCAGGAACAGTCTTGGAGCACTGGGACAGCCTCTTTGGGATCCCTGGTTTGCAGTGGTCAGGAAAAAGCAAATGCTAGGGGAGGTTCCCAAGCCCATACATCACATGTAGAGTCTGGTGGGCTCTCTGGCTTTCAATCTCCCTTTCCAGGATATATTAGTTAGGGTTCTCCGGAGAAACAGAACCAGCAGGATGTGTGTACATTTATATATATATATATATATATATCTCATAAAGAATTTACTTATGTGATTGTGGTAGACGGCAACTCCAAAATATTCAAGGTAGATCAGCAGGCTAGGGACTCAGGAAAAAGTCACCATCCCAGTTTCAAAGCTAGCTGCTGGCAAAGTTTCTTCTTGCTCTGAGGCAGTAAATCTCTTATTCTACTCAGGCCTTCAACTGATTGGATGTGGCCCACTCACATTATGGGGGCCAATCTACCTTGCTCAAAGTCCACCAATTTAAATGTAAACTCACCTAGAAAACACCCATATGGAAACATCCAAAATAATATTTTACCACATATCTAGTAATACTGAAAAAACTATGCTATTTAATATGGGTGCTTTTCCTCATAGAACCGACCTCGCTAGCAATTTTTGCGTTTTGCTCCTACTTCATTGGTTGCCCCTTTTCAGAGTCCTTGGCTGGTTTTTCATCTGCTCCTCAACCTCATCATGTTGGAATGCCTCAAATTTATATTTTCATTACACATCTCTCTCCTAAACTCAAAGCACCTTTTTGAGCTCTTATTTTAACCATCTAGTGGACATCCCAGACACAATCTATTTAAAACTGATCTTTCTCCCAAACTTGATGGTAGCTTTTGTTATTCTCACCAAGAATCTTGTGTCCTACTTTCTTTCTCTTTTCCTCTCAACTTGCATCTAATCCATTAGTGGCCATTCCTTCAGAACATATCCAGAATCTGACCACTTCTCACTCCCTTATCTATTACCACCCTTTTTGGGTCATGACTATCTTTTCCCACATTATTTCAACAGCTAATCTCCCCATTGCTGTTCTTGCCTCCCTACAGACTGTTTTCAACTTTGCAGCTTTAAAAAGCAAGTCAGATCACAAAATTGCTCTGCTCAAAACACTGTAATGGCTCCTCATTTCAATCAGAGTAAAAGACAACTTTCTTACAATATTCTGAAAGTCCATAGGCAGCCTGGTTCTCATTGCTGGCCCCCTGACGCTGACTCCCCCTTCCTCTGAGCTCCAGCCACCTGGCCTCATTGCTGAACACAACAAGCCAGACATACTCCTGCCAGGGCTTTCATTCTGCTCCCTCTGTCCAGACCCATCTCCCCAGAATCTGCTTAGTTCCCTCACCCTCTTCAAGACTTTCAAGGAGCCCCTTCCTTACCACCTTATTTGGTTCTGTTACCAACCCTCTACTCCCTAACTACACCACTCTCAGTGTTTACCTCCTTCCATGCTCTATTTGTTATTTTCTTTACCCATGCTATTGCATAGTCAACTTATTCACTATGCTCTTTGTCACCTGTCTCTCCTGCTAGGATGTAGATCCTTAAGGGTATGTGCCATGTTTGCATTTTTCACTGATTTATTCCAAATGTACAAAAATATATATAGTAGATATTTTATAAATATTTATGGAATGAATTAATTAATAAACAAGTTTAACACCCAAATACCTATCAAAGGCATAAATTGGATCACTTACTAGAGGAATATTGCCTTGACAACAGCCAAAGTTTCTAATTTAGTAAGTTTGGGGGTGGACTCACTGGCCTGATATTTTTATAAGCAATCTAATTATTTCCATGGTCATTAAAATTTCAAGAACACTGCTGAAGATCCCTCAATATCCTGATTTACCCTGACAATGTCAGTGCCTCTTAAACTTCCTGAGTTTCCACATCAGGGCTCTCGTCAAAGATTTTATTCTATCTATAAATCAGCAGATGACCCAAAGAGTGTCCTGAACAGAGAAAAAAGTGTTTTCTGGCTTATTTTTCTTTTAAATGATATTAATAAAAGTTGTGCTTGATGATATAGTTTGGCTGTGTCCCCTTCCATATCTCTTCTTGAATTCCCGCATATTGTGGGAGGGACCTGGTGGGAGGTAATTTAATTATGAGGGTAAGACTTTCCCATGCTGTTCTCATGGTACTGAATAAGTCTCAAGAGATCTGATGGTTTTATAGAGAGGAGCTCCCCTGCACAAGTTCTCTCTGTTTACCTGCTACGATCCATGTAAGACATAACTTACTCACCCTTGTCTTCCTCCACAATTGTGAGGCCTCCCAGGCCACGTGGAACTGTAAGTCCATTAAACCTCTTTTCTTCCCTGTCTCAGGTATGTCTTTATCAGCAGCATGAAAACAGACAAATACAGTAAATTCATACCAGGAGTGGGTGCCGCTAAAAAGGTACCTGAAAATGTGAAAGCAACTTTGGAACTGGGTAACAGACAGACGTTGTAACAGTTTGGAGGGCTCAGAAGAAGAAAGAAAAATGTGGGAAAGTTTGGAACGCCCTAGAGACTTGTTGAATGCCTTTGACCAAAATGCTAACAGTGATATGGACAATGAAATCCAGGCTGAGGTGGTCTCAGATGGAGATGAGAAACTTGTTGGGAAAGGGAGCAAAGGTGATTCTTGTTATGTTTTAGCAAAGAGATTGGTGGCATTTTGCCTCTGCCCTAGAGATTTGTGAAACCTTGACTTTGAGACAAATGTCTTAGGGAATCTGGCAAAAGAAATTTCTAAGCAGCAAAGCATTCAAGAGGTGACTTGGGTGTTGTTAAACGCATTCAGTTTTATAAGGGAAGTGGAGCATAAAAGTAAGGAAAATTTGCAGCCTGACAATGCAATAGAAAATAAAATCCCATTTTCTGAGGAGAAATTCAAGCCAGCTGCAGAAATTTGCATAAGTAACAAGGAACCAAATGCTAATCTTCAAGACAGTGGGAAAAATGTCTCCAGGGAATGTCAGAGATCTTCATAGCAGCCCCTCCCATCACAAGCCAGGAGGCCTAAGAGGAAAACATGGTTTCCCGAGCTGGGCCCAGAGTCCTTGAGCTGTGTGCAGCCTAGAGACTTGGTGCCCTACGTCCCAGCTGCTCCAGCCACTCCAGCTGTCGCTGAAAGAGGCCAACGTAGAGCTTGGGCCATGTGTTCAGAGGGTGCAAGCCCCAAGCCTTGGCAGCTTCCATTGGGTGTTGAGCCTGCGAGTGCACAGAAGTTAAGAACTGAGATTTGGGAACCTCCACCTAGACTTCAGAAGATGTATGTAAACATCTGGATGCTCAGGCAGAAGTTTGCTGCAGGGTAGGGCCCTTATGAAGAAACTCTGCTAGGGCAGTGTGGACGGAAATGTGCGGTCAGATCCCTGACACAAAGTCCCTAATGGGGCACGGTCTAGTGGAGCTTTGAGAAGAGGGCCACCATCCTCCAGACCCCAGAATGGTAGATCCACTGACAACTTGCACCATGCTATGCACCTGGAAAAGCCTCAGACACTCTGCCAGCCTGTGAAAGCAGCTGGGATGGAGGCTGTACCCTGCAAAGCCACAGGGGTAGAGCTGCAGAAACCACAGAAACCCACCTATTGCATCAGTGTGACCTGGATTTGAGACATGGAGTCATTGGAGATCATTTTGGAGCTTTAAGATTTGGCCACCCCACTAGATTTTGGACTTGTGTGGGGCCTGTAGCCCCTTTGTTTTAGCCAATTTCTCCCATTTGGAATGACTTTATTTACCCAATACTCTTAGCCCCATTGTATCTAGGAAGTAACTAACTTGCTTTTGATTTTACAGGCTCATAGGCAGAAGGGACTTGCCTTGTCTCAGATGAGACTTTGGACTGTGGACCTTTGAGTTAATGCTGAAATGAGTTAAGGCTTTGGGGGACTGTTTGGGAAAGCATGATTGGTTTTGAAGTGTGAGAATATGAGATTTGGGAGGGGCCAGGGTCAAAGTGATATAGCTTGACTGTGTCCCCAGCCAAATCTCATCTTGAAGTCCCCCTTGTTATGGAAGGGACCCAGTGGGAGGTAATTGAATCACAAAGGCAAGCCTTTCCTATGCTGTTCACATGATAGTGAATAAGTTGCATGAGATCTGACAGTTTTATAAAAGGAGTTTCCCCTGCACAAGTCTTCTCTTTGCCTGCCTCCATCCATGTAAGATGTGACTTGCTCTCCCTTGATTGTGAGGCCTCCCCAGCCACGTGAAACTAAGTCCATTAAATCTCTTTTTCTTTGCAGTCTCTGGTAGGTCTTTATCAGCAGCATGAAAAAGGACTAATAATGCTTAGGAATGTACGGAGTTTAATGGAAAACATTTAAAAAATTAATATGCAGTTTCAAGATTAGAGATTCTCCTAATTTCTCTCTAAAAATGAAGAATCTTCCATTATGGGAACCTTTATCCAGGTATTTATTGACCCTCTGCTTCATGTTTCCATGTATCTTATTTATTTGCAACTCATAATTTTCTCTTCTCTTGACCCCGACGCCTATTAGAGAAAGGGAGAATGAGAATGAAACTCAGACCTAGATATTTGATCTAGGGTATAAACAGAAAAGCCCAAAACTTAATCACGAAACTAGCTACAGGCCTTAACTTGCTATATGAGCTCAGAACTTCAGTTCAACCCTCTGAAGTTTAGCTTTCTCATCTATAGAAGAAATAATCTTTTCGTACCTATGTGAAAACGTTCTGCAAAAGTGCAAAGTGTATATGATGCCTATGTTGCTATATGTGTAAACTATATATGCTGCTATAAATGCAAAGTGTATATACTGTATATGCTGCTAAGATAATATCAATGTAATAATCATCTTCATTTTCTGATCTACATTTGTGGTGAACATTTCTTATATTGTCCTATCTACTGTGTTGAGGATAATGGCTTACCAAAAACAGGGAGGGTTAGACATGACAGAAGTTCTCCCTGGTATAGACAATAAGAAGATGTGTTGTCTGAAAATAAGTGCAGAACAATAATAAAATTGAATGCAAGTTAGCCTTACCACTATAATCCCTTAATGGTCAACAGTTTCAGAGGTAAAATATCACTTCCCCCAATAAGTCACACTTCCTCATTGTCCCACCCACACCTTGGAGAACCACCCTTCTCCACTCATAATCCTTACGAGGGCTTCAGAACTGCCACACAACTCAGGCCTGACCAATTAATTTAATCTATCTCACCTGGCCACAGGGGATTTGTTGAAAAATAAGTAAGAGACCAAGTCAGTCTCATCCACGGCCTGCAATCCTAGGACTTCTGTGTGCATGGAGGATATGCATTTATTACAGCTGGATTTAAGGATGTGGCAGGACATAAGAGTGACACTCCTGGCAGCTATCTGTCAGCACAAGAAGAGTGTCTGCCTGGGGACTGAGCCAACACAAATGAGAGCAGAGACAAGAAATGGAAAGAGTAAGACCATGTCCAGATGGTTTCATTGGATCACATGGAGACACCTGTGCCTGTGCTTTTGAGAATATGAAAGGTAGAAACTAGTTTTATTTTGGTATGTTTACTGCTTGCACTCTGAATATAATTGAAACAAAAGTCTTTGTTAAAAGGAGTTTGGCTTACATTGGGAAGCATGCTAGTGGAAGGTTAGCTCATGTCAGAAGAAAAGTGTCCCATGTGACCCAATGAAAGAATCCTGGGTTCTAGTGCATCGCACTTCTGAGCCTCAGTTTCCCCACTTACAGAGTGAGAGAGAGAGAGGCAAAAATAGAATAGATGATTGAAAGATAACTCAAACTTTTCTTCAAACCTGAAAAATTTCCAAACCTAGCTCAGGCATAACTTGGTACACGAGGGGAATTCTGGAAACTGTTTCAGCTTTGAAAACAGAAGAAAGACCTTGAATCACCTGCCAAAACATACAAATTAAATATGCAAAATATAATTTCTATAATACATTATGGCACTGGATTGACTATATGGAAATCCTGAGGTAATTAACATGACTAGCCGCCACAGCATCTCCTTTTTGCCATTACAACTGCATTTTGATGTCAAAAGCGCATGAGTCTTCTGTATTTACATTCGTTCTGTTAATGCATTATAATTACAGATGTAATCAAAAAGAGAGGTTTGATTTTTCACCTAAATGACACCTTTAATCACTTCTGAATGAGGTATGACTCCAATTAGAAGTATCTCAAAAAAAATCATACCTAAGAGTATCAGTTATCAGAATTAAAAATAGAAGCCCTTTATTTCAATGCCATTTCCCTTTAGTCTATTTTCCTAAGGAAGGACAGTTTCCTGCACGTTGTGGCAAAGGGTAAAATTCTTAGGACTGAATGTTTTCTTGGTTAAAATGAATTCAAACTGTTTTCGACTCCTTACCAAATGCCAAGTAGTATAGAAGATGAGAAGTGATTAAGTCTCCAAATCTGCCCACAATCGATTTAGAATGCAATGGAGGATGCAGATGGATGAGTTAGCCCTTAAGGAATCAGTAGACAAGCAGAGAAAGGGAAGCACATATCATGCAAGAGAAATTGCCTGAGTGACCGCAAAGTCTGGGAGATGGAAGGAAGAGATATTAAATTTGCAAATGTAACCAAGTTAAGATGAGGTCATACTGGGATAGGGTGGGCCTTCATCCAAGGATTGTTGTTCTTCTAAGAAGAGAAAATTTGGACACAGACACAGAAGGAAGATGGCTCTGTTAAGACGAAGACAGAAATTGGAGTTGTGCTACCACAAACTAAAGAATGCTAAAGATTGGTAACCACTAGAAACTAGGAAGACACAGAGAAACATCCTCTCCTAAATTCTGTAGCGTTTGGCCCTGCTATCCACCACGGGAAGGGGATGTCCCTGGAAGCTACTGATTCCAAAGCGAGGGGCAAAGAGAGTAGGTCTAAATTCTACCTACTGCCTATAGCAGAGGTTTCTCAGCTGACCAGCAGATCCGTGAGCCAAGAACAAATACTTGCTGTTTTAAACTACAAAGATGGGGAATTGTTTCCTATATCACATTATTGCATTTTAAAAAAACAAGCTGTTACATTGACCTAAGTACTTTTCCCTTCACTTTTAGCTTCTTTTCTCACAATTACCTACTTTCAGTTTTCTCTGACTTTCCTGAAGCAGCAGCTTTATCTGAGAGTCAACATTTTTTCCTTACCTGGTGGTTCAACATCCTATCATAGATGCTTAAATTAAGTTCAAAACCCCTCACTTCCACACACTAGAATGGAAAGAAAATGTTTTCCTAAAGCTATATGGCAACATGGTTCTGAGATAAATCCCCATACAGTTTATTATTTTTGTTCATTTAAATGCATTTCTCCTGAAGTTAGAACTTTGGCATAAGTAACCATAGTAACAATGGAAAAGGCTCTGGTTCTCTGTGGATCACATGTCTACCTTGTGCCTAGCATTATGGCTTGTGCAGGCAGCAGCTCAACCAGTATTCAGCAGATAAGTATGTGAGTGACTGAATGACCACGATTGCTTTTATTTTAAGGCAGAAAAAACATTAAAATATTCAAGGTGTCCGTTTTGGAAAATAGATTTTAAATATTGAAAAGGAGGTTGTTTGTTCAAATGGCAAGATATGTGCATTATAGAATTTTCACAACTTCAGTGGCCAAGGGAGGTAGGGAATATAAAATATTTTCAACAGAAGTAAAGGATCTTGGATAGCAGCAAGGGCTTTAGTGTCACAGTCTCTAGAACTGAAGTCCTACCCCTTATGATATGAGTCCTTGAGCAAAGTACAGAACCAGTCCTTGATTTCCTCTCCTCATGTGTGAACAGATGATGACTAAATATGAATACCAATTTCATAAATTTCTTTCTGAGGATTGTATGATTTAATTAACGTTGAATATTCAGCACTCAAAGTGGTCACTAAATAAATGCTAGCTAGTATTATTGCTGTTGTTATTTATTGTTTTATTATAGTTCAGATCATCTTATAGATGGCATACTTGTGTCTCTCTGAAATTCAGATGTTGAATATCCCCCCTGTGTGATGGTATTTGGAGGTTGAGCCTTTGGGCAGGGTTAGTTTAGGTCATGAACGTGGGGCCTTCATGGTTGGATAGGTAGCTTTATAAAAGGAAGATGAGAGATAAATCTACTCTCTCCCCCATGCACAGATGGATAAAAAGCTGTCTGAGGACATTGTTGAGAAGGCTGCCATCTATAAGCTTGCAAGAAAGCTCTCACCAGGAACTGAATCACCTGGCGTCTTGATCTTGGAAATTCCAGTCTCCAGAACTGTGAGAATATAAATTTCTGTTATTCAAGCATTCTCATCAATGATATTTTGTTACAGCAGTCCTAGCCTGCTGAAGCAGATTTCATTCTCCCAGCTAGCACATTCTTCATGACACTGAATACTTCCTTTATCATTCATCTTAGAGTTCCTTAGCATTTGCTTTCTTAGTCATTCATCTTAGAGCTTTCTATAATCTTTCTATGATTTAAAGCTCTTTCAGGTTTAAGTAACAGAAACTCAACTAAAATTTACTTATGCCAAAATAGAGATTTATTTGCTTATATAGGTAATTGGGAGAAATTATTTTCTCTATCTACCGTGTTTTTTACTCATCTTCCATTTGCTCAAGAGAGACAGAGGTGCTAAACTAATTGCTCAGATTGTGAAATCATAAAGGGCCTTGTTTGCTGGCATCCCAAAGTGACCATCAGCCACACTGTATACATGGTTGCTCTGTACACAGTAGACGTATATTTCTTGGAAGAGTGATATATTAGATTCTGTGAGTAATAAAGGGATAGAATATTACAATTTTATTTTACTGCCAAAGACAAACCAATTAATCCATTAGAAAGTATACCACTTTTCCTAATGAGTGGGACCTAGGAGTAGAAAAAAACACATCCATCGTATAGAATATAATTTATTGCTCTGAGGATATTAATCAATTGTCTGAGAGACCAAACTAAATGGCAATACATTTAAGTAAAAGTAAGAAAGAGTTCAGTTAGACAAGAGCAGCTGCAGTCCATCTTATCCCTTAAAAAAAAAAAAAAAGGCTCAGAATTTACTCCTGCTAGTGAATGTGAAATTTCTGATATTAGTAAACAATTAATCAATATTAACTTGTACCAGCATTATTATCATCACCAGGATTATGCTGGTAACCTGATAGGGACCATAAATTGAAAGGAGAATAGCCCCAATTCTTTCCCCAGCCCTTGAGGAGCTATGTTCTAGAGTAAGATCCTTACTGGTGATACCCCTGTCAAAGACCCTCCTCCGAAATTTACACCTTAGCATTTCATGTTTTGCAGCTGTGTGATGTAGCAACTAATTTGACATAATTTACTACATCAATGTTCATGACTGGGGAAATGACACCTCTCTTCTGACATGATCAGGACAAGAGCCCAGCGTTAGATTCACTCAGGACTGATTAATCACTAGACCAGAGTAGCTTTTCCTGGATATGGAGCCTTTTCATAGAGCTTTCCATGACAAACTCCTTAAGTGGGTGGCACTTTAGCTTTTGGAAGATCAGCCTGGGACAAGTTAATGCTTACTCTGACTTGCAGTATTTTGCTACAAACAGAATTGCTAAGACAAACTATATTTTTTGAGAATTTCATGCATTTCGCTGCACCATGCTTTTTATCCTCTGTAAATGATAGTACCTGCTTACCCAATTCTCTCTAACACTGTTACAGTTTTGCTCATCTTAAAGCATTTTCCAATTTGTTACACAGGAAAAGACAACCATTTTCTTTTGCACTTATTTGATTGTTAGTGAGATTAATTTTTTTGATGTTTACTGCCCATTTTTATTTCTTTTTTTGTGAGCTGCCCAGAAGGGGCAAATTTGAAAATAGATACTTTTCTGGGCTATCAGGTTAAATAGAGTTGAGCTCAGCAAAGTGACAAGCACCTTATAATTGAACTAATACCCCCAAATGATCTTTCCTGAAAGATGTTTTAAAAACTGTATTATTTCTGATAACTTCTGACAAAGTCCTTTGCTTTTCTCCTTCTACTAATGAATGATCAAAAACAGCAACATGCCTGTCTTTGTCAATCAGTGTGTTTTATTGTGCTTTTCCCAATGATTTTTAGATACATATTATAGGTATGTATCTGGAGACACTGAAATTTTCGTCTCAGGTTTTGGAATAATGAAAATGCTGGGGAAATAGACATAGATTCTTGTCAAAATTCTTTCAGAAAAAAATCCCAGTCACAAAAGGACTGTATTGATCCTTGGTAATTAATCTAGTCTGCTATCACTCCACTACTTCTTTTCTAATATAATCTGGCAATTATAGACTATAATCACCAATCTTCTATTTAGTCATGGAGACCACATCTAATGAGAATCAAGTTAATACCTAAGTTCCTAGACAAGAGTTTCTTCAAAATTTACCTGCTGGTGAGTCACTTGCATCTCAATCATCTGGGCTTGTCCCATTTCTTATTTATCAAACCATGGTCTCTGGAATAAAAAACTCAAGAAGGTTCATTTTTTAAACAAGTCGGGGTTATTCTGTTACATACTGTTATCTAAGACATTTAATCATTACTCCTCTTTCTTTGGGGATAGGGGCAAGCATTAGAGTGATTCAACTTTGATTTCAGCCACTCATAGATTTTGTTGTGGTATTTATGCACTGATCATGTTAATTCACTTGTTAACTCAAGTAAAGTGAGAAAAAGTGGTGGGGGGTGATGTGAGAGACTCAACTTGTGGAAAGGAATTAACTATTAATGATCCAGAAGGTTTGGATGAACAATATTCCCCAGTCTTGCCAAAAAAAACAAAACAAAACAAAACAAAAAACCCAGAGCATTTCTTATTTAAGAGTGTCTTCACTTAGCTATTTTAAAAAGGTCTAGTTAACTGAAAAACATCTTTGCACAAGTCACAAAGAACAGTGTCTCAAGTATAAAAAATGTTGTGTCCTGACTGGGCGCAGTGGCTCATGCCTGTAATCCCAGCACTTTGGGAAGCCTAGGCAGGCATATCACGAGGTCAGGAGATTGAGACCATCCTGACTAACACAGTGAAAACCCGTCTCTACTAGAAGTACAAAAAATTAGCCTGGTGTGGTGGCACGCACCTGTAATCCCAGCTACTCAGGAGGCTGAGGCAGGAGAATCACTTGAACCCGGGAGGCAAATGTTGCAGTAAGCTGAGATGGCGCAACTGTACTCCAGCCTAGGTGACAGAGCGAGACACTGTCTCAAAAAAAGCTTGTGTTCTAAGAGTCGGGCTGGATGGGCTTAGAGCCAGGACACATCTGGATATGAATCCCAGATTCTCTCATTAACTCAGTGGCTTTGCTTGAACAACTTTCTGATCTACTTCATTATCTGTAAAATGTGGCTAATACTTATTCTTCCTTGTAAGATTATAAATATTTGTAAATTTTCTAGCCTTTGACAGTCATTTAGTAAAGCCCAAGATAGCAAGTGATTAATCAAAATATGTATTATGTCCAAGGTCAAAGAATATATATGGCATGACATCAAGTTGCAGGATCTTGTAATTGGTAGATTTTACTTCTTTAATATAGGACTATCTGATGGGTCTGTTGTACTGACCCCAAAGATGAGAAACAAGAACAGGTATCAGGGCTTTTTCCCCTCATCTCAGATGAATATATTGAATTGCTAGAAGCAAATTCTAGATTCAAAATTGTTTAAATTTTGTTGTTGTTGTTACTGAATTCTTTTCCCTGGCAAAGACAAACTGGTTGATCCAATAAAAAGAAAGCCACTATTCCTAATGAGGGGGCTCTAGTAATAGAAAAACAAATAAGAAAGAAACCTCTACCTCTGATGTAAAAACTGCAGAGAAAGACCAGGGAAAAAACCTTTGCTTTTGATGACAAAGTATAGGCAAAGATTCTGAAAGGATTTTGTATGGAAATGCTGCAGTGCACATCCAATTCATATGAAGCTATGAGGCCCAACTCAACTCCTTGACTTTCCACACTCAGCGTAAGCAATGGAATAGAGCCCACCAGGAGCCCTCTCCCACGTGTGCAAGTGGGACTGTCAACTGAGGTCCCCCACATACTCTACCTCCAGAGTGGTTTGTGAAGCAATCAACCAATCACTCTCACCTCAATAATTTGCTGTGGGGTGGACATGTCACACGCAGACCACTGGAGTTTTTCAGGGGAGATTGATAATGGAATTGGGAATTTGAGAGAAAGATCTTTCCTTTCTTGGTAGAGGACAGTGAGAGATACCTGATAGCATTGTTCAGTTCCTATAAACAAGTATTACAAAAGCCCAGGACTCTTCAGTTACATAGTAAATAAAGTCCTTTTTTCTTCTTGAGCTAAGTGGATTTGATCCACTAAGAGTCTAATTTCTTTGGTCTGAGATACCAGGTTAGAAAGAACTCAAACCAACTTTGTCCTCTCACATCCCTTGATTCTGCCAGCTGACTCAGTGGTCTTCAGCAATGATTGGCTGTTTTTGAGCATTTTACAAAAGTGTGCCAGGATATTGCTGCTGCCATTGTTATCATTGGTGTATTAATATGAGGCTATGAATGTCATAACTGTGATTTCTATCCCACTAATTTTGACCTGAAGCTAGACGTCCATACCTACAGGCATTTCAGAATCAGGCTTCCTGATTCTGAAGCCTAGGTGAGTGTTAAAACACGAAGTCAGCTGGAAGGGCCATAAACCAGACTAGCTTTCTGAGAAAGAGCCTGCCAGGAATGCTGCTACAACATATTGTGTGAACAGCTGGCCTCAGCAGTAGCGAGAATCTACCAGTAAAGAAGATGGAGAAATAGGTTTGCAAGCAACAGTTTGGGATCAAGGGAGTCCGGAAGGCAAAACCTTTGCATATACCCCCACTTACCTTTTCAATGGAATCTTAATGAAAGAAGCCCCAGCCCATCTAGCCGTGAGAATGGAATTTGAGGTCTGCTGTAAAGTCCACCTCCAATTTCAATGGAATTCATCTAATTCCAAATTTAAATCATGATTCACTCTGTATTTGGACCTCTTCCATTGAACAGGCTGTGCAACCTCCTTGGATGCCAGGCTAAGTGGAGGACTTCCAGGTTGTGTCTTTCCTCCTGCCTCCACCCCCCCATTCTTAAAACTTTTCCTATCAGAAGTGACCTCCTAGGTCACTGAGACTTAGTCCACAGCCCTTGAGAGAATCATAAGGCAGGATAGCAAAGGAGACAAAACCAGACAGACTTGGGATTGAATCTTGATTTTCCTTCTTCCTTCCTCTATTCTTGCCTTCATCATTCATGAAACACCTATAATGTGCCAGACACTGTATAAGATACTAAGATGCAGGAATAAACTTTACAAACCACAGTCTTTATTCTATTGAAAGACAGAAGTACATACAATAATTGAACACCTTCAACAGTTTTTTGTTTAGGCCAACACATTTTGTCTGTCTTAGCCTCAGTGTCCTCATGTGTAAAATAAAGGATAAAATGCCTACCTTGCCTAACTGAAGAAGGTATGGGAGAGCTTGGGGCATAAAAGATGAAGGATTTGAGACTAAAAATAAGCATTTTTTAAAAAATGATTGTTAAAGTTGGTGACTATTGCCCAGCAACCTCCATGTGGTAGTAGGAAATAAGTAGAAGAAAATTGATGAACCTATTGACCTCATCTGCTCTTAGTCTCCTGAAGCCTCTTCTGTAAAAGGGTGACAGTCCCCTTTCTCACAGTGGCTGTCTAAGAATTATGAGTCAGTTGAAAATAAATAAATAAAAAAAACATTTTAAATATCCTTTGCAAATTGAAAGCAGTGGTTCTCAATTGGAGATAATTCCTCTTCCCCCACCCCACCCATTCAGGGGACATTTAGCAGTACCTAAAGAGATTTCGGGTTGTCACATCTGATGGGGGAAAGTGCTGCTGCTGGCATCTAAATGGTAAATGGATATTGTGAAACTTCCTACAATGCAGAGGACAACCTGGCCCACCTCTCTCCAGACACACACCAAAGAATGATGAGGATCTAAATGTCAAAAGCATCAAAAGTTGAGAACCCCTGCTGAAAAGCACTATGGAAATGCAAATTAATGTTATTCCAATTAGCTGTAGGTAAGTTTTCTGTGATGCTCTTTTTGAGATTAATAGGTTCTCCTTTATTCCTAAATTGTTGGATGTTTACTATGAAAGGTTATTATATTTTATCAAATGCTTTTCTTGGTATCTACTAAAATGATTGTGTTATTTTCTTTTTCCTTTATTCTAGTAATAAGTGGTATATTAAACTGATTTTTCTATGTTAATCCAATATTGCATTCCTGAGTTAAGGCCCATTTGGTCATAGAATATAATCCTATTTATATATCAGAGGACATGTTTGGTTTGTTAGTATTTGCTTAGAATTTTTGCATCCATATTTATAAGGAATATTGGTTGTAGTTTTCTTGTGAAATCTTTGTCTGCCTTGGTGCTAAGGTAGTACTATTCTCATAGAGAAAGTGGAAAGTATTTCTTCCTCTTCTATTTTTTGGAAGAGTTTTTGAGCAATCATATTAATTATTCTTTAAATATTTGGTAGAATATACCAGTGAAGCCATTGGTCCTGGGGTTTCCTTATAGGAAGATTTTGATTACTAAGTCAATCTCTTTACTTTCTATAGGTCTACCCAGAATATTTAATTCTTCTAGAGTCAGTTTTGATAGTTTGAGCTTTTCCAGAGATCTTTCCACTTTATCTAGATTATGTACTCTGTTGCCATACAAATATTCATTATATTACCTTAGGATACATTTTATTTTATAGGCATGATAGTAACATCCCCTCTTCTATTTCTGATTTTAGTAATTTGAGTATTAGGGAATTTTAAATTAAGTCTTACATTCCCCAGCATCTGGCTCTTCTGTTTGTCTCCCAAGCTTGGAATTCTTAGCACTGAGAGTAAACAAAGATGATTCTGCCTCAAAACGTTTCTTTTGACAATGGCATCCTACCAGTCACTTCCCCACAGAGTGGAAAGAATTGCTTTTTGAAGTGTGGTTCCCAAACCTGCAGTACAAGAATCACCTGGGAACAGAATTTGAGGCCGTTTTCCAGATCTGTTGAATCATAATCTGCGTTTTGCCAAGATTCCAAGGTAATTTATGGGCCCATCAAAATTCAATAATTACTAATTTAAAGGAAATAGAATTTATCAAACCAGGCATTTCCCTGTCATTTTATTTCACCTAGACTACAACATAGATACACAATCTTGGGAAAAGGAAAAAAGCTCATCATCACTGGCCATTAGAGAAAGGCAAATCAAAACCACATTGAGATGCCATCTCACACCAGTTAGAATGTTGATCATTAGAAAATCAGGAGACAACAGATGCTGGAGAGGATGTGCAGAAATAGGAACACTTTTACACTGTTGGTGGGAGTGTAAATTAGTTCAACCATAGTGGAAGACAGTGTGGCAATTTCTCAAGGATCTAGAAATAGAAATATCACTTGATCCAGCAATCCCATTACTGGGTATATACCCAAAGGATTATAAATCATTCTATTATAAAGACACATGCACACTTACGTTTATTGCAGCACTGTTTACAATAGCAAAGACTTGGAACCAACCAAAATGCCCATCAATGATAGACTGGACAGGGAAAATGTGGCACATATACACCATGGAATACTATGCAGCCATAAAAAGGGATGAGTTCATGTCCTTTGCAGGGACATGGATGAATCTGGAAACCATCATTCTCAGCAAACTGACACAAGAACAGAAAACCACCGCATGTTCTCACTCATAAGTGGATGTTCAACAATGAGAACACATGGACACAGGGAGGGGAACAGCACACACTGGGGCCTGTCAGGGGGTGGGGAGGGCTAGGGGAGGTATAGTACTGGGTAGGGGTCTGAGGGAGGGATAACATTAGGAAAAATACCTAATGTAGATTACAGGGGGATGGCTGCAAGAAACCACCATGGCACGTGTATACCTATGTAACAAAACTGCACGTTCTGCACATGTACCCCAGAACTTAAAATATAATTTAAAAATTATGCATTTATTTAAAAATAAAGCATCTGACACATATTTAAAAAAAAATCTCAGAATGCCATTACTGTAAATTTTTAAACTGTAGTTGTCTTTTGCAGTTCATCGCCCCACTTCTGCTGCCTTATGCAGCTGATAACCCAACTTCTCTCTTTAGGAGGTTTGCCTCTTGGTTATTGCTTCTGTCTTCCAAAGTATAACAAGTGCTTCAGGCATAAGCAGATGTTCATGATGGTCTCATCTGTTTCTTCAATATGGTGGGAGGTTTATAAGAACTATTAACAAGGGTGAATGTACATCCCACTATTACAAAACAGACTTCTCAACACTCAGTCTTAGGCTGGTTCCCTTTACTAGTCACCTGTCATGAAGATAAGTATTGCTTTCTTCCATTAATAAAATAGTTCAATTATATATCAAAGAAACGTGTTTTTCTCATCTTTCACATTCTTATTAGCTGCTCCCCGTAGAAATGATAGTATTGTCCAATCACATCTCTCCTCAATTATGGTACTGAGAAGCTGTTGGCTTTTTATCACCCCCACTGAAAATTATCTGATTGTGCATGAGAAATGACACCAGCCATCAATGTTCCTTCTATTTCTGGCTGAGGAGCAATGGCTTCATCTTCAATACATCTATTTCGATGTATACTCTTGATTCTGTGTTTTCTCTTATACATAGTGGATTTATCATTATTATCTCTTCATACTAATTTTAAAACTGACCAGTTACACCCATAATCTATTAAAAGTGACCACACTATGTGAAATAAATCATTTCTTGGGGCCATGATTTCTGTGGTTAGGAGCATGGGCTCTGTTTTGAGAGAGTTTCTCAGATTTTGAGTTTGATTGTCAAGTAAGAGGTCTGCTTTAATCAAGTATTCATTTTGAGAAATTTTTAAGCTGGCTTCATTATATTGTTCCCCCAGGTTAATATCTTAACTAGCTTTATGTAAGTAAAATAAAATGCAAGAATTATTTTGCTCAATTTTTTATTTTCTAATAGAGAAATTTGTAAAACTTGCCCTTCAGACACAAATTTAAAACCCCAAACAAAATAAATATAAGTGCCAAAATCTTGAAACTTTGTAAAAGGGCTCTTCAACTATTATTCTTATTATCAGCTTGCTGTCAATTATCTCAAAGCTCCTGTGGTTACAAATAACAGAAACCTGTTCCTATTATCTCACATATGAATGGTTTAGTATTTATTGCTGTAGTTAAGATTTCAGAAAAATCTCCCAGAAAGTAAAGGCAGGAGATGCTTTACATTGAATCAGAAGAGGGAAAGCCATCAGAGAGCACGGTGACCACTCTTTCTCTTTCTATGGAAACTTATAAACTCACTTCTTTACTTTTTGTTCCATTTTGTGCAGCTCTGTGAATACAGTTTTAAAAGACCACACTTATAACTCACAAGTTTCAATTCCCTTTAAGTTCAAATACTAAAAGAACCTTTCAAATTCTTTGAAAATGAATTCCAAACTCTCAGAAGAGAATGTAATGAGTCCAGATTGCTCAGCTTTCTCTCCTGGCCCAGATAAAGTTATTCAGAGAGCCACTTCCAGCAACTGACAGAGAGAATGGGGTTGCGTTTTTGCCTAAAAGGTGGCTATTATGACACACTATGACTGTTTCTCACCTTACCTTTCTTTTTCAAAGAGTCCCACACTTTTCTTCCCTAAGCAATTGAAAAGCTGATTCCATTAGTTTCAACTTTTCAAGTACAAAAAGAATCAGTGCTTCAGCCAAGGAAAGCGGTGAGATTGGAAAGAGCCTGTAGCAGTTTTTTGGGGCAATCCAAGAGCCTGCAGATTCTGATGAGGCTCACACACAGGGCAACTGAATGAGGTCTGCTCTCCCTTGGAGTTACTGATGGATAGAAAACCAGTTCTGTTTGCTTCTGTAGCCCAGCAGTTCACACATTAAAGTCACTGCTGTTAGTCTCTCTCAGAGCAGTGTCCAAATAATGTAATAACGGTTATTAGCCTTTTCTAAGTTATTGCACTTTTCTCATTCCTGGCAAGAAGCCCGTGTCCTGAAGCAGAATTCAACTTTTAAACTCTGGAGTGATTGTCCTATTTTAAATAATGGATTTGCCAATAAATACAAAGAAACTTTATGATCCTTAAAGAATCATTCACTTATCTATTTTAAATATTTGGAGTTTAATGCTCTTGGCTGAGTAAATCAAACCAGGGACAATGGTTTCTCTACAGGTGTCCGAAGAAATAGTAAAACCACATTTCTGCCATTTGAGTTCACTGTCTATGGAGTTCCAGTAAACCTAAAGGAACATTTTCAGCATCAGAGAAGGTTATAGCTATGAAAGTTACCTGGTAGGGTATATTTGTAAAGTACAGAGGGTGCATGTGCTGTACAGTAAAAGGATAATGTGCATTACCCTAAAAGTCTTATCATGGCCTGTAATAACATTAGATCTCTTCTCAGTGGCATAATTAGATCCAAGTATGCCTGACTAATATTGAGAGAAGTGATTTACCTTTTATTATTCTTTATTTCTGGTATATCAAAGGATCATTGGAATGTAGAAAGGTACTACATGTAAAACATTTTGAGTTTATCATAAGACATATAATGTGCCCACCTAGAGTAGAGATGATAACATCCTCTTTCTCACCCCCACTTCTCTTTTGAAACAAATGTCCTGTTGTAGCCTAGAAAGGATGAACTTAATCTCAGGTCCATAACCTCTTTCTCTGTTGAAGACAGAGGTATATACTTGAACTAACCTGGAACTTTCACACGCTCTCTTTTGGTAATTTGGAATTGAAACACAGAAACTGATGCAAGGCTGCCAAAATGAAGGATCATGTAGACTACATAGGGGTTTTCATTGTTGCAAGAGATGGCCATATGCATGTAGACGAATGGACAGGGAAGCCGATCTTAAAAAGAAAAAGATTAAGCCAATGTCTGCAAGATACCAATGTCAAAAGAAATAAAACAGTGGAGAGAAAATGCTTGAGTAGTTGGCACTTGTCCTCATAAATTATGGGGCTCTATTTATCAAGTTTTACAAACTATCCAGGACTCTTAGAATATACCTCGCTTTAGTAAGTTAGCATGAGTCAGTTTCTATTTCTTGCTATTGTTAGCTTGAGAATTTCCTATTTCTTCATCTTAAGACAAATGGATAGTAACCGAAGATTCATTAGAACAGAAAAAGAACAAAAATATAGTAGTGGCCAAATTGGGGCACTGCCATTCAAAATAACTAGGCACAGAACTGGCAATCATAGCCAAAGAGCTTTCACAGACGCTGCAAAATTTAACTGCCACACCATTCTATGTAAGCCAAGCTCATTTTATAGGTAAGAATAAGGCGGGGTGGAAAGGTTAAATAACCTCTAAAACCACATAAATCATATGTGACAGAAATAGAACGACACTGGAGTCTTCGGACTTCCACACTCCTGCACCTTCCACAGCATATTCTGTAAGATGAAACAGATAAACCCTGTGACCAAATCCCAGTTTCATAAAAGAAGTTCCTGGTATATTATTAATTAGAATTGTTAACCAAGTCCTCCAACAATGCCCTAATTATTCCTAGCTTCACCAATCATTAGCATATGTGAATCCGTGTCTCAGTCTTCATTTGTTAAACGCATGCAGAGTGGAGGTAGAGATTAGAGATGATGAATGAAAACAACCCAGCACAGTGGCCTGGCATCCAGCAAAGTTGTACCCAATACACGCCCATTACTATATAGGACTACACTTTCTAGGCAAACAAAGCCGCGAAGAGGTGGATTCAATAGTGTCATGCTCCCACTCTGCTTCCCTCAAGTTTCACAGGTTACAGACAGACCAGCAGAGCAGTACAGTGGTTAAGGCCTTCAGAAAGGGAAGTCTCTCTGCCTAGTGAGTGGGCTTTGTGGGTTTATACTTCCAATCTCCAGAACTGATTGTCTTACCTTTAGAATTTTATTTTCTATGTTTCTGCTCACAGCTCCTCCTTCTCCTCCTTCATTGAGTCTTGGCTTCGTAAACAACAAAAATTCTTGGTTTTGCATTTGCTTGTTACACATGGCCTGGCTTTGGTGTCACTTTTTGTGTCCCAGATGAATTTCCGTCCAAAAGGACAAAGTTGGGACTCTACTCCTCACCCACACAAACACTTCACTAACATTTTCACCAACCCTGTTCTTTAATAAAGTAACTTTTACAAACAATTTTATATCTACCAAACTATTACATTTATTTATTTATTTAGAAACAGGGTATCACTCCACCACCCAGGCTGGAGAGTAGTGGTGCAATCACTGCTCACTGCAGCATCCACCTCCTGGGCTCAAGGGATCGTCCCACCTCAACCTCCTAAGCAGGGGGACTGCAGATGCATGCCACCACACCCAGCTAATTGTTTTTTCTGATTTTCAGTTGAGACAAGGTCTCACTAGGTTGACCAAGCTGATTTCAAACTTATGCAATCTTCCCACCTCAGCCTCTTATTGCCTTTCTCACAGCACCTCTACTCCTTATTTTATTTTGTAATGTTATATTCTGATCACCTTCAAGCCTACCCAAACCACATAGCTATTGTAAGTATTGTGCCTTACCTTTTTGGACATTTTCCACTTTCTATCCCCTAAATATCATATAAATAAAGTTCATGCTAGAAAAGCATTCCAAACTTGCTCATTATTTACAGTTCAGCTTTCTCTCCCTCTCTGTAAATTGCTTTGCCATTTTTATTGTTTCCCCAGCAATAACTCCTCTCAATTTGTCAAACACCTTCATCTTACTTCTTGTCTTTCTCGTTGCAAAACATTTGAAACCCTTTGTGTAAGAGACACTAGATAAAAATAAGTTGAATGGCATCTACATGAATGGCACAGTGACATTTAGCTCCTGGTGCATATGTGGGAAATTTGAAGTGCTAGCCTCTTCAGATCTATCTGTTTTTTCCTCAAACCCTTATGAAGAAACTAATGAATGTCAAGAAGGGGTAATTGAGGTACTTAACTGAAATATACTCATGATTTCTTATTATGGCTGCATTATTCCTTTCCAAAAGGGGCAAAGATGTGGTATTACACTATTTTTCAGGAAAATAAATCTGAGACTCCCAAGTTTTATTCCAAAAGGGATAGAAAGATCTTTTCAGTCCTGGTATAAATGCTGCTCACCACCACTGCCCTAGATTTGAAGAAAGCTTCCACAGGCTGAGTCTGCACTAGGAAGGAAAGCCAGTGACATAGACCTTGAGCCCAATGTAAGAAATGGATCTCAGAATAAAGCCTTAAATAGAGATATTAAATGTCAAACTTTATTAAGTACTTTTGTGATTTCATAGGGTCTCAAACTTGATATTAACAGCAACATTTCTCTTGTTTGGGGAAAAATATGTCACTGAAAAATCTCAGTTTTGCAAAGTTAAGCTAAGTGCTATTCTGCAATGAAGAGGTACAGATACGAGGAGCTGAAAGTCTTGTCTTCATCAGTGGCAGAGTATGACTCCACATGGATTACTTTGATATTTAATTTTGCTTCCTGTGTCTGCAGGGAAGTGCTGGCAGGGGCAAGGGTCAGAATAGGGCAGTATATACATATCCACAAAAGTGTGGTAGGTCAGGGCAGAGGAAAAAGAAGGGAAGATAGTCCTTGGGATCCCCTAAGAATAGCTGAAATCATAGTGCCTGGGGACAGTGGCATTTGATAGCCAGTGGTAGAGGTAGAAATGTACTATTTCTGCATTTAAATTTCTATATGTTATACTTAAGCCTTTAGTTCAGCTTGGTTAAGCACCATCACCTGGTGTCAGCCATGGTTCGTGAGGGGATGATGTATGTTGGGTTCATGTGTGGGGTGACGCATGCAGGCTGGAAGGGTATCCATAGAAAGAAAAGATAATCGGAGGAACAGTAAAGAGAGTAAGAGGAAGCAAGCGGCAACTAGAATGAATCTTCACAATGTGTTTCCATTCCCAGAGGATAATGAATCTTTACAATATGTTGCCATTCCCAGAAGATTTGCACGACTTGCAAGGGTAAAGGAGAGAAACTGACAGATTTTCTGCAGCTGTGGAGGATGGGAACTCAGATTGTGTTCCTCGACTTAAAAAATGACACAGTGTTGGAGAAGTGAGGACATTCAAATTGTCCCACATGAAGTCTTTTGTTTGTAAGGCAGTGGCTTCATTCCTCTGATCTTTACTCTTAGAGATTTTATATTTGGAGATATATTGCTCTTCTGATAACCCTGCATATCTGCTTTATTCTCTCACAGTCTCACCTCTAAGCAGAATTCTTATGTTTCTGTGTTTCTACAATACATGTTTGGATTTAAAATACAGTCAAATCCCTCAGGGACAATTTCAAAGGAGAAAAAAGGAAGAGGGAGGGGAGGGAGAAAATAAAGAAAACTAAAGGCAGAGAGAGAAGAGCATGAGGAATTGTGGAGGAAAGTGTGGTAGGTTGAACGACTGCTTAGGCTGAGCTATGCAGCACTGATTTTTGTAATATTTCTACCGTTAAGCTGTTCCTGGCATCTAATCTAACCCATTACCACCAACTCCCACAGGACAGTGATGGGATCTTGAGAGATAACCTTTGTATTAGGCTGCATCATTATCCAGAAACCGGAGCGGACTGACTTAAAATGTCACTCCCAAAAAAGAGCCACTGACAGGCAAAATAGGACAGTCACAAATGGGCATTACCTGTGTAAATTAGTGATTATGCTTAGACGTTAAAGGGAAGCGTGTCTTCTCTTTAACGTCTAAGCATACTCACTAATTTACATCTAGGAAATGATCTAGATTGTTCCACCTCTAATAGTTAGCTAATATTTACTAAGCATTTAAAAGTGTGCAGTCTTGAGGACTTACCTACATCATCTCATCCTCCACCTATGGCCACTGAGGAAAGTCAGTGCTATTATTAACCACATTTTAAATGAGCAACTGAGATACAAAGAGGTTCAGAAACTTGCTCAGGGTCACGGGTCATATGGTAAAGAACAGAGATTTGTACACAGGCTACATTACTGATGATCATGCCTTCACGCTATCTCCTAGCATGCTTTCATTCTCCTTACCTGTGATTTTTCTCTTACTTTGCTGTCCCTCTTACTCTCCTAGCATGAGCCTTACTCATCTCAGAAGACTCCAATTTTTAAATACCCAAGTGGCTGAGGCAGGAGCAGTACTCCTTATTATCTACATCTGAATGTTTTCTACCCTGCTGTAACTTTCCCTTTGCAGGGCTTCTGTGTGACACTCAGCTGGCTTCTGATCATCTTCCACCTTTAACCAGTGTGATGTGCTCAGAGTATGAAAATCCACTTTAGTAGATCTTAAATTTGAAAAGCTAAAGACGTTGTTTGAATTCTTTCTCATACAATCGTTCTCTAGATAAGCCAATTTATTTAAGCTCTTTTGATCTCTATTTTCTCACCTGGTAAATGGAACCAGTATAATGTCTGCTGCATAAAGTTGTCATATGGACCAAAAGAAATGAAGCAAGAAAAGTGCACAGACATATCGAATGTAAATTATCATATCTAAATAAGCTTTAGATATTATTATTATCATCATAACTTATTAGGGAAGGTTTTTAATCTTCATTTAGTAGGGGAAGAAACTGAGATCCAGAAGGAAAGTCTTGCCTCAAATTATACAATTAGTGCACGGCAGAGACCAAAGCAAAGCAGACCTTTCTTTGAACAAGTGTTACCTGAACGTTTACTATGTGCCAGGCTCTGTAGTACATGCCATGGACACATAGATTAATTTGCACAATGCAACCTTTTACTAAAATGCATAATTCCAATATGGTATATTTCTCTAAATATTCATGAATATTCCTAAAGGAAAAAATGCTAAGGTTCCTAGAGAGATGAATTGTCATCTCAAGGTCAAATGAGAGACGATATAGACAGTGTCTACAAAATAATAACTCAGACACTCTGATACCTAAGCTGTTACCCATTCCTTTCCACTATGCTGCCTTTAGCTGAATATAATTAGAAAAGTATATCTCTAGAAAACTAACACTCATTATACAATGTATTCCAGCATTAACCATAAATTATTTTCTTCATCAGTGCAGGAAATTGGGTGTTGACTGTGTTTAAGTTAGAAAAAAAAGAAGAGCTGATTCAAATTCTACATGAGAATATCATTTAGAAAGAGGCCTTGGTAAAAAGAGCCAATGAGTAAGATTTTATAAAACATGGTTCTTGTCCAGTCAGCTCCTCACTATGTTGCTTCCTCCTATGTGGAATGGTCACAGTTTCATTTCTGGTGCTAAGAGAGTGTATGTACATGCGGGGAGTCGGTGGGTCAGACAGCTGGCAGTGGAAAGGTGGCCAGGAGGTTTATATGTTGCCTCTCTTGCAGGTACTGTCTTTATAATAATTTTATTTTACTTTTTTTATTCTTAGTTCCTGTAAGAGTCACCACTTACAAGAGAGTGTTTATACCCAAAGAATGAAAAGGATGAAAGAGGACTCACCCATGTCCACTGGAAGATACTATTCTCAGGATTCCTGGGCTGAGGCTCAGATTCCTGGAAAAGGAGCAGAAAAAGTAGGAGGTGGCTGGTACTATCACAGCTCCACAAGTAAACCAACAGAAGGCCTTTCTCTTTCCTATTACCACTTCTAGTTCTGGCCCTGCAGATCTGGTTTTGAATAGATGAGAATGAAGTAGCAAGCAGAGATAAAGTAGAAAAAAGTTGACCCCAGACTACATAAGACAAAAGAGAGGATAAAAAAATTGAAATATAACAGAGATTGGTATCTTGGGAGTGAGAGGTTATTATTAATAGTAGTAGTTGCCATTTCCAATGTCTACCATGTGCCAAGTATTGTTCATAAGTTGTTCTAATACTTATACAAAGTTAAATACTACATCTGCATTTTAGAGATGAGAAAGCAGAGACTCAGAGAGGGTAAGTAAATTACTCAAGGATAAACATAAATATCAGAGCCGAGAGAGAGATAAACTCATGTCTGTTTGTTCACTTTTTATATGGTATTCTGGGGTATGGCTATGTAAGGATATAGAAAGCTGAGAATATTTACATCAGCTAATGCCTATAATCCAAGCTCAAGTTATACAGTTTCCTCCTCTGTAAAACAAAGAGATTGAAGTCCCATTTGGAAGCATGATTTTGATCAAAAGAAACTTAACATCTTCTAACATCTGCCTTGGCAAAGCACACATCATAATAACTCAAAAGTAACCTCATTTAATTCTCAATGAATTAAATCCCCCTTTAAGAACCAGGATAAATAAGATAAGCCCAATAGCCTTAAGATTCAGCAATTGAAGATAAATAATTGTAAGTATAAAAAAAATTTTTAGTTTCTTGAGAGTTATGAAGCTTAAGAACTAAAATACAGTCAGATCTTTATGTGGAGTGGACTGACAATAAATTATGGAAGGGAACAGTTGGGAGGAATTTTTTAAGGTCATTTTTTTCTGATACATCTACTTCACCTTCATGCCCTCAAGTAATCTTCCAGGCTCTGTTAAACGTGTTCAAAAACGAGGAACTCACCATTTTCAGAAACTTCTTTATTGAGCTCAACTCTGTAAATCATAGAGAATATAATGCCTAATTTTTTTTATTTGAGAAATGCTATTCATTTGGCACTGTCTCTGGTCTCCTGACAAGCCGAAATAAAGGGGAGAAAAGGCCCAAACCTTTTGGTGGAGTATTTTCAACATAACATGTAATCAGAATAATTAATGCAAGTGCAAATGTGATACTAGTTTCTGGAAACGTTTATCTTATGAAATGAATAAAAATTGCAATGGCAAGGTTTGGCATTAAAAGGAAAGGATAACAAGTCTTTCTTTCTTCCTTCCTTCCCTTCCCTTCCCTGCCTCCCTCCCTCCTTCCTTCCTTCCTTTCTTTCTTGGTAGGATCATCTAACTCATTTGGCATTAGATATTTTATGACATTTATCAAAGGTATTCTTTTTAGACTCTAGCCTTGAAAAAATTGGTTGTTTGGGCAAATTGATTTGGTGGAAAGGAGGCATTATCAAATGGCTGGTTTTGTAAACAAAAAATACTTAGAGGATGTAGAAGAAATGACTGTCCTGTGTACATTGTTGGATCATAGGCTACACTTCTCCCCATATCACTACGATATACTCTGTGTGCCCCCACCTGCAATTCACCTGTATAACCTCATATCTTATCACCATTATGTGAATTATCCATTCACATTATTCTTGATTTTAAATCAGCCTAAATTATTTTTAGTTCCCATACTTCATACTCTTGCCTTCCCCACTCCAGACCACTGATCTATTCTCCACAGCAGCCAGTGTAATCTTTTAAAATGAAATGCAATCAGATCACTTCTCTGTCTAAACGTATTAGGCTTAGGTTTGAGCCAAGGTCTTTAACCTTTGATTGATAGGGCTCTGCCCAACTGGGTTTTACCTTCATTTCCACTTCATTTTGTACCATGTTTCCTGGAGTTCCGTCCACCACCTGCACTGACCTCAAATGTCTCTCCTTCCTCCCCCAAACATCCTTCAGGTCTTTTCTCAGAAAGTATTCTTTCAAAGCACCCTGTCCTTCACCCATCTTAAAACTCATGTTCTGCATCTTAGTAACCTGTATGCTTAACCCTCCCTCCTACGAAACTTAAATCCCTCTAAAGGTATAGATCATGGTTTGTGCACTCCTGTATCATCAGGCTTAACAGAGTTCATCTGGCACTAACAGAGCCTCAAAAATTATTTAGACACAAATGACTGGGCTGTAGAGTACAGTGCTGTCCAGTCATTATAAACTGGGATGCCAGCTGTTTTTTTTTTTTTTAAAAGTATCTAAGGCCGGCACGGTGGCTCACACCTATAATCCTAGCACGTTGGGAGGCTGAGGCAGGCAGATCACGAGTTCAGGAGTACAAGAGCAGCCTGGCCAACATGGTGAAACCCTGTTTCTACTAAAAATACAAAAATTAGTCGGCGTGGTGACGGGTGCCTGTAATCCCAGCTACTCAGGAGGCTGAGGTAGGAGAATCACCTGGTGAAAGATTCTCCCCGTGGCCTGAAAGTTTGGAGAAATAACTCCTCCCTCCTCAGGCCCGGTCACAAGGCGCCGAGACCAGTTGCACCTGCGGCCTACGTCAGCAGCCGGCGTCAGCGAGCGAGCAGAAGCCGGAAGAGGGCTGGCCGGAAGACAAGTACCCCCGAAGGTCGAAAGAGATGCCATCCGGGTACCACGTGGCAGTTACGTCAGACTGGGATACTTCTTGTTTACAGGAGACTGTAAAACTCCTGCCTCGCCTTCACTTGGGGCTGATGCCATTTTAGGCCTCAGCCTGTCTGTATCCAGGAATGGTGTGTTGCTTCACACTGCCTTGTGTTGTTTGTTGGCGTGCTCTCGGGGTTAAAACCAATAATGGTGAGAGACAGAGCCTTGCAGCTTGAACCTGGGAGACCGAGGTTGCAGTGAGCCGAGATCACACTCCAGTCTGGGCGCCGGAGTGAGACTCCATCTCAAAAAAAGAAAAAGTAAGTTTTGCCTCTTAAAAAGGGCATCTGTGCTTGTGGCAGTAAGCGTGTTTGTGTTTGTGTCAGAAGAAAGCTCATATTGACTGGAACGTATGCCATGATATCAGCACCAATGTCTACTACAAAGCAAAAGCAGGGAAGAGGCTGTCTACAGGAAGATGGTCTGTGTGGTTCTGTTTCAACCAAATTGATCCATTCGTTGGGCATCACGTAAATGCTCAGGATGTCTCCCAGAGATTAGCTGTGGTGTCTTCATTTGCTTTTGAGTATGTGAATAGCTCTGGCAGTGCTTGACAGGGGCTATCCTTTTCACATTCTCCCTGAGGTAATAAAAATGGAAAAAAAAAACCTTTTTAGGGAAGAATGTGGATGAGAAATGATGTTTCCAAAATGAAAACATATTCTCAGTTCATACCACACTCTGAAGATTGTGCGTTCTAGCCTGAGAATGGGGGTGGGGGATGGGCAAGTGGAAGCTGATGCTGATATGGCATTTGTGTTACATAAATCCTCTCTCTCTGAAAGAATTTATTAGACCAAGTAGGTGTTTGACCCCAGTGGGTCAATGCTAATTCCTCTCCCAGGAGTTTGGAATTTGCATTTCAAAATGCTGGTCATTTTTTCGTTTTGTTTGAGCTGAGGGGTTACAGGGCAACCATTTCACATCATGGGCAGAGAAAGAAGGGGAAGCCAGTCAGCCAAGGGGAATGAGCGAGACAAAAGAGAGGAGAAGTGATGAAAGATGATATGGTTCCAGAGAGGCGGCGACAGGTCCACAGACAAATGGGCCCTGGCTGCCTCGAAGCGTGATATCCATTTTCTTATTTCCATCCTTTTTAAGACTAGACTACTCATGCTTCTCCAATAGATTCCTGCTTCCATCTAAGTTGCTCTTTTGACTTAATAGTTTGAGTAGATTTTCCTTACTTGAAATCAAAAGTACTTGACCTAGGCAAGTATTTTGTAGTTAATACTGAGTCTCAAGGCATTGAAAAATGACTTTTAAAAAATGCTTAAAAAAAAAAATAGAACGGAGATCTATAGGGATGTAAAGGAAGAGACATTGGGTTGACGGAGGTGATCTTGTGTTCAGCAAAACTGACATGCGAACCTTCTGTTCTTCCCTAGCTGAGAAAGAACCGACGTGCACAGACTAGCCAGGCACAGTGGTGTGCACCTATAGTCCTATCTACTCTGGGGGAGGCTGAAGTGGGAGGATTGCCTGATCCCAGAGTTTCAGTCTACCCTGTGCAACATGGTGAGACCTTCATCTCTCAAATAATTAAAAATTAAAGTGCACAGGCTGCCTGACTTGGTATTTGTTTATCCAAATTGTCATAGAGATGTCAGCAGGTGACTTGAAAGTAATGCTTCAAATTGTGTAGAAAATCAAATTATTCATTATTTATTGATTAAATTACTAAGAGAAGTACTTGTCTCTCAGGCCCCAATACTCCATTTTTCTGGCTAATCTTCACTATTTTTCATTCACAAAGGATTTTTGTTTTAGGCTCTAAAGTCAATTAAAGACACAAAGTCTTGCAGTAAATGAGGTGTGAATACTCATTTACTTGTACCTCAGAAATAAACCCTAAAGTCATGTAGGTATAAGAGGTATAATTGTGAAGTAGTAAATCTGTCTGCTTCCCCTGGTACTGTAGCTGGTTCTATTGTCTGGTCTCATTGCTATCTTCTAATATTTTGAGTGAATAGCAGCATAATTGGCATGAGTGTAAAACTAGGGTAACTATTTTTTAAAAAGAGTTATACTTAAAATGTATCCATGCAGTAAATTTAATGAAGATATAATAGACTCACCATACCTCGTAGTTAACCTTGAAATGCAGACATTTCCCATGAGGTTCTATTAGCCCTACTTGTAAGTACTTAATGCTGGTAATGGCATCAATAGTGACTGCCATTACTGGAGAGTGTACTTTGTGTAGGCTATGTGCAAAGGGCTTCATAGTTAGCTCATTCAGACTGTTCAGCAACCTTTGATGGTTTTAAAAACAAAGTTGAAAAAAAAAACAGGGCATAGATCAGAGAAGCGAGCATTTATTATGCAGATCTGAATCAGCCTTCATTCTTAACAAATCACTACAATATGTAAAATGCATACAAGACCAGAAATTAAGATAGCACTTGAACTATTTAAACAGGTTTTGTATAGCCACCCTGATGGCAGATCTTGAAGGAATTGTCAGAAAAAAAGATTTCAAAAGCCCAAAACTTCACTTCCAGGTAGCAAAAACTAGTGACTTTTCAGGGTCTCCTAGAGTTTTAGTCTCCTTTTTGAAAAGGCCTGCTATTGAGTATTTTGTGGGGTTTTCAAAGCTGATTTTATTTTTATTCTAATTACATAAAAAAGGAAGGGAAATTTTGCTATTGAAGAGTTCCTCAGAGTCATAACTTTATTTACTTTGGTGATAAGCAAACCATAGCATTTATGTATAAAATACTTCAATGTTTGTCTCTATCAGTGTTTACAAGGGTCCCCACTAGTGTGTGTATTTGTGTGTGGGAGGGGGGATTCCAGATGGAAATAGATACCTAAATTATAGTTTTGCTGATATGGTTTAGCTCTGTGTCCCCACTCAAATCTCATCTGGAATTATAATCCCTAGGTGTCAAGGGAGGGACCAGTAATCCCATGCGCCAAAGGAAGGAGGTGATTAGATCATGAGAGCAGTTTCCTCCATGCTGTTCTGATAGTGAGTTCTTACGAGATCTGATGGTTTTATAAGTGTTTGACAGTTCCTCCTTTACATGCTCTCTCCTGCCATGAAGAAAGCGTCTGATTTCCCTTCAGTCCTGATTGTATGTTTCTTGAGGCCTCCCTGGGGAACTGTAAATCAATTAAACCTCCTTTGTTTATAAATTATCCAGTCTTGGGTAGTATCTTTATAGTAGTATGAAAATGGACTAATGCACTTGCCTTTGGCTTTAATTTAGTAGGTATACCTGGACAATCACATTATTTCTATTTCCCCATTTCTCTCATTTGTAAACTTGAAATTTGAATGTGCATGGTCTTGTTTTAAGAATCAAAATACAAAATAATTATATATACTTAATCTTCATGTTTTTTCCCCACATGGAGTGCCGATCATTCACAAACCATTGGAACTTTCTATTGAGAGGATTCCAAAGTGTTTTTTTCCTCTGCCACCTCCCCCCACTCAACTTGCCACCCTTGCCTTAGACCATTAGAAAGTATTATTTTATAGGGAAACTGCACTTTCTTTAGAGGGTTAATGGAAACTTTTGTGGCATAAAATTGTACAAATGTGATTGAAATAAATGGAGCATTTAAATCAATAACAACAAATCATTAGAACAGGTGGTAATTAACCTTTCATCTCTGCAAAGAATTATTTAGACAGCAATGCAGGGCAGCATCTTGTATACAAGTGTGTGTCAGTAGAAAAACCTGCTGGTCCAAACACTGTTTTAATCATGATTTAGAAATATGAAATGGAGCATGATTTAATTTTGAAACTGATGCTTTTCAGATGCACAACTTCCAAAGGTGACTGAAGATAGCAATGCAGCATCTTCTATTTACATTGCAGTGCTCTTCTCTAGGTTACAGTGGTTTTTATAAACATAATTCATTTTGCTCTGAATGACTTGGGCAGGAAGAAATAGGATTTGGGAAATGTAAAATATATCATATCTTTTTAAATATGAAGAGACAAAAGTACTCTACCAAGGAAGGAACAGGGGAAGGAGTTAGCATTTTTCTCAGATCAAATAACCACCAAACCATTAGATAGGTCTTGGTGGTTTTTTGTTTAGTTTTTATTTGTTTCATTTTCAGAGATGGGGTCTCACTCTGTCGCCCAGGCTGGAGTGCAGGGGTGTGATTATAGCTCACTGCTCCATGCCCAGCTAATAAAAAAAAAAAAAATTGTAGAGATGGGGTCTCGCTTCATTGCCCAGGTTGATTTCAAACTCCTGGGTTTAAGTGATCCTCCTGCCTTTGCCTCCTAAAGCACTGGGATTACAGATCTGAGCCACTGAGCCAGTTCTTGGTGTTTTCAACTATTTATCCGCCACCTCTAGGGAGATCTCAACAGAGTTCAAGTTATTTGAAATAAGCTAGACTTTAGCAAAGTCAATAGATCTTTAGTATAGATCTAAGAACATAGCCTCAGCAAGATATAAAAACTGGTTTAATCCTTTGAAGGCAAATGATAGGACAGATAACATTCTTTTGTCAACTATTCACTCAATAAAATTACTGAAGACCTAATACGTGTGTAGCACTTTATGAGATACTAGAAGAACACAATAACAAGTTATCTATTTTCTAAACTCAAGGAACATGAAAGCTTAGAAGAGATACAGGAAATTCATAACTGCGGTATCACTGGATCAAAGTAGGGTCATATAAAAAAGAACACACCATTCAGTCTTAGAATGTCAGGAGTGCCCACTTGTAAAGAGCATCAGTTAAGCCAAGACCTAAGGGGTAAGTAGGAGTTGCCGGGGCAAGAAGGGAGGCATGACTGTGCTTAAAAGAATATAAAATGCAATAAAAATGAGAGAAAAATGAATTCAATAAAGGGAGAGCACAAAGATAAGGCAAAAGAGTAGCAGCCATATTATAAAGCACCTCATTTGCCCTATGACAATATTTAAAATTAGGCTTACCTATTTTATTCTGTACCCTCGAGTCTCTGCCCCTTAACCCCTTTCTGGGTAGTTTTAGCTGCATCTTTAGGCAGCAGATGTATTTTACAAATCCATCTTCATATCTTGCCTAGAGCCATGCTGTCAAATTCTCTGCTACATGTTTGTATTAGCACTTCTGTGCCCTATCCAACAACTATTTCAAACGTGCCAAAGTGGTTTTATTTCCAGTGTTGTCCATTCTTGATCCATTGGGGTAATCAAGCCTTCCTTGGTTGTGTCATAGTCATTTTAGGTTGGTAAAATAGCACTAGTTCATGAATGTATCAATGTCACTGAAGATTTTTCTTAAGGGCCTATGGAAATCATTTATAAAAACAAGCCAAGAATGGACGCTTTTCTGATATAAGCCAAAATAAAACATCCCATAGAGAAAATGCAACAGATTCGGTAACATCAAGGTACAAATTTCTGCCCTAGTGGAGAAGAACAATTACACCTCTTTATGATTTGTAAACCAGCTTCAACTGGTAGCCTTTGAAAACTTTCATTTGCATTAAAAACATGATATTGTAAGATCGTTTTAGATCAATCAAAATTCTTAAAAAATTGTGTGTATAAAGATATTACCTGAAGGGCTCAATTAACTAGACTAGGTCTAACTATCATTTTACTTTTCTTGAGGTCAGCAACTAGGAAGGTAAATTCTTTATATCTTATCCAAAGGACAGGAAGCGTTAAAAGAAAAGAAAGAAGTTCTGATAAAAGCATTATGATTTTCTCTAAATGGCTTCTTCACAATTCTCATAAGTAGGTAACTGAATATTTCAACAAAATTATTCAAGCCTTCTTCATTCTTACAACTGTAGAAAGAGTATACTACTTTAGTCAGTCTTAAAAGTCTTCTCCCTCTGCTGCATTTGATTTGAACATGTGTGAATTCTATGTCCTTTGTCACTTGACCATTGTCATGTTTTTTGCTTTTCTTGAATACAGCTAGGCTAGGGGTGGAAGAGTCATTTATCATAATAATACATTTTGAATTGTACATAAGTGTTTAACATTGAATAGCCAAAAAATAGGGATTAATAAAGGCTTTATCAACATAGAGGAAATGTTCAGTGAAATGTTATTATTAGTTACAATAGCTGTGCTGCTATTTGCAGAACACTGTGATAAACTCCTCACAACAATCCAGTGGGCAGAGGCATTTTAACTTCACATATGAATGAGGAAATTGTGTAGAAAGATTAAGTATTTTGCAGGTCACACAGATTGTCAGAGCTAGGTTTCCTTATAACCCAATCTATTCTGTCTTCTTTCTGGAAAAACTTTCAAAGGAGATTTCCCAGCTTTCCTTTTTAGTTGATTGTGGCCATGTTTCTGAGTTCTAACTGAGTCACTCTTGAGGATTGAGGAGTGCAACTTCCAGGCTTAACTCGTAATAATATCCCAACGGACAACTTGCTATTCTTCTTCCTCTATGTATTGTAAACTTTGGAAGCTGTGTTTGAGAATGGCAAAACCATAAGGCAGACAGAGCCTGAGTTTTTGAAATGCTGCTAACCAATCAGAGTACTTATTCAGGTCTTTTCTTAAAAGAACCAGAGACACCTGTTTTATGAAACCACTGAGATTTAGGGGTTTATTTATTACAGCAGTTAGGGTTATCCTAATCAATACTTAGAGCTAGTAACTAGAAGAGACAGAATTTGAGTTAAGGTATTCCTTCCCAAAGCATATGCCCTTACTCACTTCTTGGCTTTCCGACTATTTAGTACCTCCAATATGTTTCTTCTGGGATTGTTGTAATAGACATTATGCTAGAAACTGATTCCTTGAAGCATTTGCAAAATAGTTCTCAAGCCTCAGGCTCAGTACTAGTTCCATCCAGAAGGTATTTTTTTTCTCTCTCTTGGTGCCACGGTTTGAATGTGGTTTATCCCCACCAAAACTCAGGTTGAAATTTAATTGTCAGAATAATGCTGTTGAGAGGCAGAACCTTTAAGACATGATTAGGTTGATAGGATGGATTAATATCTTTCTTGTGAGACTAGATTAGTTCTTGCTGGACTGGGTTAGTTTTTGTCAGAATGAGCTGTTAGAAATCATTGTGCCTTGTGTTTTGTCCCTTTCACATGCCCACTTCCGCTTCTGCTTCCCTGCCATGTTATGACATTGCATGAGGTTTTCACCAGAAGCCACCAGATGCAATTGCCCAGTCTTGAACTTCCCAGCCTACAGAACCATGTACTCACTTAACCTCTTTGCTTTATAAATCATCCAGTCTTTGATATTCTTTTATATCACATGCATTACAAAATGGGATAATGATAATTACCTAGTGGCTGCTTGCTTGTTTATGAAAATGTGCTTGGTGATTTAGTGATTTCATTGATTAAGATCATTTTTAATAACTGCCCTCTAAAAATATGAATTATTTGGGCATCGCTGACTGAACACAAGTAATTATTTATCATCTAGCAGTATGGAACTTAGGAAATTAAATGTGCATTGGAATTCGGCAAAATACAGGGGAAATACATTTCTGTCTCTGAATGCATTCATGATTATTAAAGATGATAAAAATTATCATTAAAATGAAATTATCAACCTCATTTTTTCTAATACTTTGTTCTGAAAAACTTGGTGGAAATCCATCTTGTCAGCATAACCAAAATGAGTTGTGGTTGGTGGAGTTGATGTATTCTGACATCACAGTTAGTCCCTTTCAGCCATCAATTCCCCTGAACTCAAAGTAATCTGTCAGAAACGTTCAGGAAGAAAAGCTGTAGTTACAAGGCAATTGAAAGAGCCATTTTGTTAGGGTTTCAGCTGTGAATTATCTCACAAGTAATATAAAATGAGAAGAAAGTATCTTGTCACTCAAAGGTAATGTTTTGTTTTAAGCTGCAGTATGAAAATTCTTTGATCATTTCAACAGAACTAAAACTAGGTAAACGGTCTGGGAAGTAAGAAGATCCTTCTATCTAAGAAAATCATCTCCATCTGTTTTTTGGTGCTTGAAGTTGTTCAATAAGCTATAATGTCAAAATATCAAGACATAAACATCCCCTTTGAGTAGGAAATATAGAAACTAAAATTTAAATTATTTGAAAATGATCTATTTCATAGATTTTCTCTAGAGCAGATTGTGATCAGCAAGAAGAATGGTGATAGCTCACCGTCACAAAGAAAGCAAAAAGTTCAAAAAGAAGGAATGCGGAGCTCCCCCAAAATCAATTTGCTCCCACTTCTCCACTCTTCCAGTTTGGTAATCAAATTTTATCTCCATGAATGTATGCATAAGGCAGAAGGAAAATTCAGTAGTATCTTTTGGTCATGGATATGTTCCACAAACATGTTTTCACATTCCTAATATACCCCTTAGAGCCAAAGAACCTAAATATAAAAGCTTTTTAAGAGCTTCAGATTGGTAGTAATCATTCATTTACAAACTTATCCTGGTGGTAACTGTCTCCTTTAAATCTAATTTTTATGGTATATGTGTAGGTCTCATTTTTAATATGCAAAGCACATTGTTTGAATTGAATTTCACTGTGCTTATTAATCACATAGAATATTAGGAATGGAGCCTCAAAATAACAGTGCCTTCCAGAAAGTGGCTTTTTCACAGCTTCCCAGAGTACATTAATTATTAAAATAGAGCGTGAGAAATTATCTCTCCATGTTTACCTATGAAATATATTTCAAATTTTGTATCTTACTGGCTTACTTATTTTACACTAGCTGTGTTCTTATCAACCTAATTCCTTTTTCGCTGGAAGAAGTGACTGAAAAAACAAGATGAAGAAAATAAGATGCATTTATCTTAGGTCACATATGTGTTTCATATTCCTTATTTGTGAAGGACTACAGTGAAGGCAATAGCAGAGGTAGGGAGAGAGACTGGAAAGAAAGATTTTTCTGGCAGAAGCCTTTCTCACACCTGTCTTTTATAAACCAAGAAGAGAAGAGAATTTGATTGGTCTGATTCTGGAACATTTGTTGCACGTGGTTCCGGAGGACATAGGGTCACTATATCAGAAGAGCAGTACATAGAACAGTTAGCTTCTTCTCTCTTCTCTCTGATCTCCTGTGTTATAACAGTAGGAGGCAGAAAGCTAGAGGCTGAAGATGAAGGTTTGGGATTAGGAAAAAGGAGTGGCCCCTTGTGCCTTTACTGTAACACAATGTTATGCTTAAATGTTATGTTATGGAAAGTTCCACTTCTAGAGTTTAAGCTCATGTCAAATGGATGCTTGAATTTTTTTTTTCCTGGCTTGTAATTTTACTGGGAAACTCACAGAGAGGAAGGAAGGCTGTAACTTGGGGCAGGAATATGGTATTCCAGGATCTCTTAACTAAAATACCATCTAATAGCCACCTCCTACCCCACAACAGCCCATAGAATGCCACATTTACATCTTACAGTTTATATAAATAAATGAAAGTAGTACTGGTTGCACTGTTAAGATTCAAATTTGACAAAGCAACAGATAAAGGAGGTATTACATTTTAGCAGGTTTGAAAGTTCAAGAAATAAATAATAAATTCTACATATAGATTGTTGCCTTGGATTTCTACCAGCTGGATTTCTAGAAAGCAATCAAACTTTGAAGTTCATTGTTGTACCTGAGAAAATCAGTAGCCTTTGTATAGTTCATTTAGTCCCATTTTATAACCAAATAACGCTCCCAAATCTCTTAGCTATAAGGTTAAAGAGAATAAACATGGTTTAGGTAATTAGAAAAAGTCTCTTTTTTCCTTTTCCATTGGACAGGTATGAATTTACCTAGATTTGTCATTATTGCATTAATTTATTTTGGTGTTTGGCAAAGCAATAAAGAACAAGGTACCAGTATAACAGATTACTGTTATCAGTCTTTAAGGATGGAAATTTGAAAATTGTGCCATTTCCTGCCAAATCATTGCCACTTAAAACTAAAGGGACTGAAAAATTATTACGATAATATAACTTTCCCTACCTTTATCCTGAATCTCAAACAATAAAATTTATTATATGAAATATTTAAGTGGTATAGGGAGAAATTAAAGAAATTAAATAGCCCTTCTCTTTAACGTTCTACATTTGTTTAATAAAGAGTATAGAAAAGGAAATAGCCACAGGAAGAGACATGAGAAAGATACAGATTAATGGAAGCAGAGATTCCAGATAAGATAACCAGGAGAAACATGACCCTTACAAGAAACCACATAGTAAGGAACACTCTGAATTTTCCACCATAAAATACTTGGGACTCCAGCTGTGTGTCAAAAGCCAAGGATCAAGATAACTTCAGCAGGCTGAAAGACCTTGCTCCTCCAGGTGCCTGACACTAGGGTTATGGGTACACAGTGCCAACAACATCCCTTTGAGGTGATTAGTTTAAGATGCTGCATAATGGAAGATTGATTTTCATGTCAAACTTTTAAAGGGGTTGTTAGGAGCATGTGGCTACCAAGGACAAGATCTAGAATCAAGCAGGTGATATTGGCAAGAGGGTGAGAAAATAGTCTGAGTCCTGGTTAGAAGCTTGGCTTCCCATCATATAGTTAAATAGCTGCAAGCAAATCATCTACCATCACTGTGCTTTGGTTTCCTCTCAAATGAGATAACAGAATTCCCTACCAAAGGGTTGTGGTAAGGGCTAAATGAGATAATACATAAGGAACATTTATGGAGTTACTTGCACAGAGTTATAACTCTATGACCAAGTCCAAGTCCCCACTCTGCCCTGATAACTGTGATATTAAGGACATAGTGAGGTTTTCTAATCAAGTAACTTCCCCTTGTAAAGATGGAAAAACTGAGATGTAGTAATAATGGAGGATAGTGTAAGTAAGGTAGAGGTTAAACAAGGCTGTTTGTTTGAACCTTACATAACAAAGAGGTCACATGAGCCGCATAACAGAAATGTGTGTCATGGCAGTAAGAAATTCAGAAGCCCAGCCCTCAAACCTGTGCCTGAAACTTCCACCAAAAGATTTGTGCCTGAAACTATTGACACCTTTTTCCCCCCCACAAAAACCAAAGGTAGGAGTGTCTGCTGGAACTAGCAGGCCATGGGGAAAAAGACCTGTTTCAAAGGTAAGGCAGAAGGTTACTTTAAGCTGCTTGGTAAATCCCCAGGCTCTTCCCAAAGTGGAAAGCTGAGAAGTCCTCCTATTTGATGCTCCAGTTCTTAGATGAAAAACAAAAAATCTCCCAGCTTCGTCATTGTTCAAGGTGAGTTGAAATAGGATGGCTCACAGGCAGCTGTATTTACTCTCCTGTGCTGTTCCCAACTGCACGAGGTCATGCAGTACACTCTTACTGCCAGCAGCTCAGAGAATGCTCAATGAAGTTCCTACTGATTGTGAAAGCTTTTTTAGGCAGTAATTACCATTGTGAGGCATAAGACTATCTGTCTTTTCTTCTTAATAAAAGGGAAACAAATGGTCTCTTTTTCATCCTGATCGTCTTATTACTTCGACGCTGAGAATGTAGGCTCTGGGGACTATGAAGCATGTCTTTGTACTCTCAGTCTGTGTCTTTAAGAAAAAAAATTATAATAGAAACATACTATCTTGGTGCAAAAGTTACTGTGGTTTTTGGCATTTAAAGTAACATATTAAAAAATGCAATTATTTTTGCACCAACTGAATAATTCAATGTGTCTGAATCTGTTAGGCTATGTCCTAGCATCAAAACGTGTTTCAGAATTTGTAACTCTCAGACTCACCCCTGAAATTTAGTACATTTAGGGCTTTGGGGAGCTGTCCCTGAGTCTCCTGAAATTGATATGAAATTATGTTTTATCTGCATGTTATAAGAGAAAGACTCCAACATTTTTTCATATTTTAATAAGGTTCCCTGTCATGAAAATGTTGAAAACTGCTAATCTTAGCTTGCCTCACAGAATACTGAATCTGAGTTCCCACTCCACACCTGCTGCTGCAATACCGCTAGTCTCTAGTTTGTAAGTGCCTCAAACCCAGTTCAAATTGACTTAGGAGTTAATTGAGATGTGCTAATTATTGTTACTTTAAAAAGTCCAGGAATGTCTTGTTTCAGAAATGGCTAGACACAAGCTTCTAAACAAGATCACCAAAACTAATTTTTTCCCTTTTTCTCCATCTCTGGACTATACTCTTTTTTAGATTTAGGAAAGGCCTTGCCACATAGTGAAAAGAAATCCATTGCAGTTCCAATTTTATAATCCCTTAGCTGAGCAAACCCAGTGGAAACTGTAATTGTAATATAGTAATTGTAATAATTGACTCTAGTTGGATCAACTTGAGTTACATCCTGCATCCCTGAGTCAAGCACTGTTGTCCAGGGGATCTCAACTGGGAGCAATTTCACACATGTGGCAATGCCTGGAGACAGCTTTGGTTTTCACAACTTGTGTGTGTTACCAGCACCTAGTAGGGTTAGAGGATAGGGCTTCTGCTCAACATTCTAAAATGCACAGGTCAGCCCCTCACAAGATAGAATTATCCAGCTGTAAATTCAATGGTGCCAAGGTTGGGAAAACTTGCTAGAGCCAATGTACAAAAAAAGAGTGGTTGTTCATACCTGGAACTCATGTCTATACCTGGAATGAGAGAAGCGTAACCAAGGATGAGAAGTACAGAAGAAATGTTTCCAAATGAAAATAAAAATGTTGCAGCCTGAGAAAGGGAAAATTCGTTCTAGTCAAGGAAAATCAAAAGAGATGTCTGCTACAGACATTGTAAACAGGTATCTCTGTTTAAGCACTCCCTGTCATTGAAGACTTACAGCGTGTCAGGTACTGCACTTAATTTATTCTGTGCTTATTATTTAATCCTCACAAATGATTGAAGCAATTATTATTATACTCATTGTATAGAGTTACTATGCAAGGCTCAACCAGTTAATAAGAGACAAAAAGGTATATCAAACTCATTTTTGACTCCATAGTCTGAGCTCTCTTTCCACATTATCCTTTGACTCATAAGATTCTGTTTGGATAATAGAAAAATAAAAGCTTCGACTATTCAAAAAAAAAGAAATAAAAAGATCTTGTCAAGTGATTACTCAGATTTGTCATGACTTCAATGAAAAGTAATGTTTGTCTTGCAAAAGCATTGCATAGGCTTAACATATTCTGTATATACATGCATGTATTGCCTTTCATTTGTATATTTTAGGTCACTGAATAATTCCTTTTTCATTTTGCTTGCATGATTCAAATTTGTTTTGGAAAACATAAAAATCTTTGAGGACATGTATGTTCTGACTTTTTGCCTATTCTTTATCACCAAATGTCAGACTTCAAACTGCTTGCCAAAGGCAGTTGTGATTTACTCTTCTCCTCAACTCCTGTGAATTGATAAAATCATAAGGCATAATCTCCAAAAAAGAACATATAACTCTGGATTTGTAAACGTGTGTGTGTGTGTGTGTGTGTGTGTGTGTGTGTGTGTGTATATGTTTCAAGGGTTGGACAAAGGGATTAATGGCTTCACTAACAAAGTGTTAAAGACTGATTATACATCTTTCTCAGCCATCGTGATTTGTTTGTAAATCTTACTAGATTTTTTACTTTGACCATTTAAAACATGTTTGTTATGGAAGTTTCTAAATAAATCCCAAATAGAACACAAAGATCACACCCATCTCCTAATACCCAGCTTCAATAGCTATCAATATTTTTGCTTTATTATCTCATCTAATTCTCTTGGTTTTTTTCTGGAATATTTTATAGCAAATGTCAGGTGTAGTTCATTTAACTTCAAGGTATTTTAATGTGCATCTCAAAAATGACATTTTATTATACAGCCTCAATGCCATTATCACACAAAACAAAATAATGCCATCTAATACCAAATCTAAATTCAAATTTCTTTGTCTAAAAATGTCTTTTTATACTTGGTCTGTTAAAATTAGCATTTAATGATATTGAGTGGTTAGGACTTGTAAGTTTCTTTTGAGATAGAACAGTTCTTTCTCTCTGCTTCTACCTTTGATGCTACCTGGTTTTTGAAGCATTCAGATATGAAGTGCTCCTCCACATTCTGGATTTTTTGGATCGTGTCCTTATTGTGTACTCGAACTTATTTATAATAACTGTATCTTCTGTACAATGAAATGCAGAATTTTAATTTTCTAGAATTCGTTGTGGTATCACATCTTTTCTATTGCATTATATGACAAGTTACATATCTCACTTTTAGTGGTACTAAGATTGATCAATAATTATAGATGGAGACAGCCTGATTCTTTCATTATAAAGTACCTTATTAATCTTTTACTTAATGATTCACCATTATTTGATGACCATTTACTTGAATCATCTATTTTATCATCGATTGTAAAATGATGTTTTTTTCAAATTCTGTCATTGCTTTTACATTTATTACCTGGATTAATTAGCCTTTATTAATTACCTTTATTAATTAGCCAGGCACCATGGCTCATACCTGTTTTCCCAGCATATTGAGAGGCCAAGGCAGGAAGATTGCTAGAGCTCAGAAGTTTGAGACTGGAATTCTTAAATGTCCCTCATTCACGGGGCTATTTAATACCCTGGGTGTCAAGGTCAAAGGCAAAAGCAAGATAAATACTTATTTATTTCCCTTTAATTACTAATGTTAACATAATGGTTGAAATACTAGCAATCTTCTGTGGTTCCCAGTGACATATATTTTCTTTCTGTATCTCCTTATTTTAGTGAGTAGGAGATATGTCTTATGAAATTGTAACTTTTAAAGTATAACTGCTGGCTTCCACCAAATGGCAGTAATTATTCTTTTTTGTTCTTTTTTGCAGATGTTAATATTTGAAAACTTCAAATGTATACAATTATTGAGAGAATAGTAAATCATAAATTCTTGTGTTTATCTTCCAGCTTAACCAATTTATAATTTATAGCAAATATATTTTTCCTATAGGTCCACATTCTACATCCCCCAACCCATATGACTCACAAGCAAATTCATGTTTTATATCTTTCTGTAATATTTATATGTGTACCTTATAAAAAAGGGACCCATTTAAAAACAGAATCATGTCTGTACTACCATTATGACAACCAACCAAAGTTAAAAATAATTTCTCAAAATCATCAGATAACAAGTCAGTTTTACATTTCACTAATACTCTTATAAATGTATGTATGTGTGTTTACATTTTGTTTGAATTGGTATCTAAATAAGGCCAATGCACTTTAAATGATTATGTCTCCTAATTAGCTTTTAATTTTTAGGTGCCTCCACCTCTTTTCTTTTTTCGCTATATCCTATTGCAAAAAACTAACTAATTTTTAAGTCTTGTATATTTTCCTGTAGCTTGGGACCTGCTGACATGATAAACTGTTATAAATAGTTATAAAAAAGAATTTCTATCATCATTCTTTTTAATGCTCAAGTTATTATCCTACTTTTAGCCAGTAGATGAAAGAAGTGGTTGTTAATTAACTTTATTATGCCTCATAGTAGAAAACTATACGAAGTATTAAAATTAAAGAGAAACCAAGGGAATGAAGAGAATAAAAACACAAATTCTCCTACTAAAATTGTTTTTTTTTTTTTAAAAGGAAAACCGACCTCAGTAAAAGACTTTAAGTAAATCATTTAAAAAAATCAGAAACAAGAACAGACATTTTATCATGCCAGCCCAGGTAATGGAGTCCCCTTATCTGAATGAAAATACTTTCAAATTTAGCAACAAAGCAAAATACAATTTGATACTGGATATAAGATGCATAACTTTAACAAAGGGAATCTCAAGATGTATAAATAAGACAGCAAAGATATACTAGAAAAATTAATATACAAAGAAAGCAGGATGTCATTGTCTTGCTATCAAACAAGCAAAACATCAGGCCAAAAATAAAATCAAGCAGAGAAGAATATTTTATAGAAATGAAAACCACAGTCCACAAAGAAGATACAATAATTATTAATATCTATGCACCCAAATACTACCAGCCGCAAGTTTCAGTAAGAAGAAACCACAGGTAATGCTAAAAGAAATAGGAAAAACGTGGACACAGGAAGGGGAAAAACGCACACTCGGGCCTGTCAGGGTATGGTGGGGATGAGGGGAGAGCATTAGGAAAAAGAGCTAATGCATGCTGGGCTTAATACCTAGGTGATGGGTCAATAGGTGAAGCAAACCAGGATGGCACACCTTTACCTGTGTAACAAACCTGCATACCCTGCACATGTACCCCAGAACTTAAAACAAATTTAAAAAAAGAAATAGGAAAAACAGATTAATAATAGTTTACTTGAACATACCCATCAGTCCAAGACAGTTTAAGTGATGAAACTGTCACTAAAAATACAGAAGACTTCATCTTAATCACCACAGGTTACCAACCAAAAAAAGCCCATAGTAGATGGATTCATACCCAACTGTACCTTACTGAACAGTAAAAACTGGAGCCATTCCCCTTGAGAAATGGAATAAGACAAGGATTCTGACTCCCACCATTCCTGTTCTATTTTATGACTGCGTAGTATTTCATGATGTATATGTATCACATTTTTTTAAAAAATCCACAAGGTGGGCAGATCACCTGAGGACAGGAGTTTGTGACCAGCCTCACCAACATAGCAAAACCCCATCTCTACTAAAAATACAAAAATTACCTGAGTGTGGTGGCACATGCCTATAATTTCAGCTGCTTGGGAGGCTGAGTCAGGAAGATCTCTTGAACCCGGGAGACAGAGGTTGCAGTGAGCCAAGATCACCCATTGCACTCCTGTAGCCTGGAAGAAAGAGTGCAATACCATCTCAAAAAAAAAAAACAAACAACAAAAATCCAGTCCACTGTTGATTCCATGACTTTGCTATTGTGAATAATGCTGCAGTGAACATATGCATGTGTCTTTTTGGTACAACTGTTTGTTTTCAATTATGTATGTGAAATATGTAATATATAATATATAATTTATATATAAATGGGATTATTATACATATATAATATATAATATATAGAATATGTATTTTATCTGTCTATCTATCTGTCTGTCTGTCTGTCTGTCTATCTATCTATCTATGGGATTGCTGGGTCAAATGGTAGTTCTATTTTTAGTTCTTTCAGAAATCTAACTACTTTCCATAGGGGCTAAACTAATTTGCATTTCCACCAACATTGAATAAGTAAGCATTCTCTTTTTTCCACAACCCCATCAAAATTAGTCATTATTTTTTTACTTTTTAGTAATAGCCATTCTGACTGCTGTGAGATAGTATCTCAGTGTGGTTTTGATGAGCATTTTTCTGATGGTTAGTGATGTTAAACATTTTTTCATGTTTCTTGGCTGATTGTATGGCTTCTTTTCAGAAGTGTGTTCAAATCCTTTGCCCACTTTTTAATGACGTTGTTCGATTTTTTTTTTTCTTTTTAAGTTCCTTTCAGATTCTGGATATTAATCCTTTATCAAATGCATAGTTTGAGAATATTTTCTCCTGTTCTGCAGGTGGTCTGTTTACCGTTGAGAGTTTCTTTTGCTGTGCAGACACTCTTTAGTTTAATTAAGTCCCATTCATCGATATTTGATTTTGTTGCACTTGCTTTAAAGGACTTTGTTATAAATTAATTGCCTAGGTCAGCATCTAGAAGAGTATTTCCTAGATCTTTTTTTCTAGAACTTCAATAGTTTCAGACCTTACATTAAAGTCTGTAAGCTGTCTTGGGGTAATTTTTGTATATGATGAGAGGTAGGAGTCCAGGTTCATTCTTCTGCATATGGTTAGCCAATTTTTCTGGCACTGTTTATTGAATAAGATATCTTTTCCCCATTGTTTATTTTTGTCAGTTGTTGAATATGAGTAGGTTGTAGGTGTATGACTCTATTTCTGTGTTCTCCTTTCTGTACCATTAGTCTGCTTGTCTATTTCTGTAGTAGTACCATGCTGTTTTGGTTCTTGTATCCTTGTATCACAGTTTGAATTCAGGTAATGGGTTGCTTTCAGCTTTTTTTTTTTTTCCTTAGGATTTTCTTTTTATATACATATTTTTTATTGTACTTTAGGTTCTGGGGTACATGTGCAGATCATGCAGGATTGTTGCATAGGTACATACATGGCAATGTGGTCTGCTGCCTCCATCTCCCCGTCACCTATATCTGGCATTTCTCCCCATGTTATCCCTCCCCAACCTCCCTAACCCCTGATGTCCCTTCCCTAGTTCTCCACAACAGACCCCAGCATGTGATGTTCCCCTCCCTGTGTCCATGTGTTCTCATTGTTTAACACCTGCCTATGAGTGAGAACATGTGGTGTTTGATTTTCTGTTCTTGTGTCAGTTTGCTCAGAATCCATGGTTTCCAGATTCATCCGTGTCCCTGCAAAGGACATGAACTCATTGTCCTTTGCAGGGACACGGATGAATCTGGAAACCATCGATTCTGCGCAAACTGACACAAGGCAAAGTGGTTTGCTGTCACCATCCCTCCATCACCTATATCTGACATTTGTCCCTAAGTTATCCCTCCCCCACCGTCATTCCCACTGTCCCTCCCGTAGCCCCCCACAATGGACTCCAGTGTGTGATGCTCCCTTTTTTGTGTCCAAGTGTTCTCATTGTTCAACACCCACCTATGAATGAGAACATGTGGTGTTTGATTTTCTTTTCTTGTGTCAGTTTGCTGAGAATGATGGTTTCCAGGTTCAACCATGTCCCTACAAAGGACACAAACTCATTGCTTTTTATGGCTGCATAGTATTCCGTGGTGTATATGTGCCACGTTTTATTTGTCCACTCTATCATTGATGGGCATTTAGGTTGGTTCCAGGTCTTTGCTATTGTAAACAGTGTCACGATGAACATGTGTGTGCATGTGTCTTTATAATAGAATGATTTATAGTCCTTTGGGTGTATACCCAGTAATGGGATTGCTGGGTCAAATGGAATTTCAATTTCTATGTCCTTGAGGAATCACCACACTGTCTTCCACAATGGTTGAACTAATTTACACTCCCACCAACAGTGTAAAAGTGATCCTATTTCTGCACGTCCTCTCCAGCATCTGCTCTCTCCAGATTTTTTAATGATCGCCATTCTAACTGGCATGAGATGGTATCTCAATGTGGTTTTGATTGCATTTTTCTAATGACCAGTGATGATGAGCATTTTTTCATGTTTGTTGGCTTCATATATGTCTCCTTTTGAAAAGTGTCTGTTCATATCCTTTACCCTCTTTTGGATGAATTTTTTTTTCTTGTAAATCGGTTTCAGTTATTTGTAGATTCTGGAAATTAGCCCTTTGTCACATGGGTAGATGGAAAAAATATATTCCCATTCTGTTGGTTGTTGGTTCACTCTAATGATTGTTTCTTTTGCTGTACAGAAGCTCTGGAGTTGAATTAGATCCCATTTGTCTATTTTGGCTTTTTTTTGCCATTGCTTTTGATGTTTTAGTCATGAAGTCCTTGCCTATGCCTATGTCCTTAATGGTTTTGCCTAGGTTTTCTTCTAGGATTTTTATGGTGTTAGGTCTTGTTTTTAAGTCCTTCATCCATCTGGAGTTAATTTTAGTGTAAGGTGTCAGGAAGGGATCTAGTTTCTGCTTTCTGCACATTGCTAGCCAGTTTTCCCAATACCAATACCAGTTATTAAACAGGGAATCCTTTCCCCATTGCTTTTTTTTGTCAAAGATCAGATGGTTGTAGATGTGTGGTGTTGCTCCGGAGGCCTCTCTTCTGTTCCATTGGTCTGTGTTTCTGTTTTGATGCTATTACCATGCTGTTTTGATTACTGTTGCCTTGTAGCATAGCTTGAAGTCTCACAGCGTGATGCCGACAGCTTTGTTCTTTTTGCTTAGGATTGTCTTGCCTGTGCAGGTTCTTTTTTGCTTCCATGTGAAGTTCAATGTGGTTTTGTCCAGTTCTGTGAAGAAGGTAATTGGTAGTTTGATGGGGATAGTGTTAAATCTATAAATTACTTTGGGCAGTATGGCTTTTTTCACAATATTGATTCTTCCTAACCATGATCATGGAATGTTTTTCCATCTGTTTGTGTCCTCTCTGATTTCTTTGAGCAGTGGTTCATAGTTCTCCTTGAAGAAGTCCTTTGCATCCTTTCTTAGTTGTAAAAATTCCTAGGTATTTTATTCTCTTTGTAGCAATTGTGAATGGGAGTTTGCTTATGATTTGGCTCTTTTTTAGTCTGTTATTGGTGTATAGGATTTCTGCACATTGATTTTGTATTCTGAGACTTTGCTGAAGTTGTTTATCAGTGTTAGGAGATTTTGGGTTGAGACAGTGGGGTCTTCTAAATATACAATCATGTCATCTGCAAGTAGAGACAATTTGACTTCTTCCTTTCCTAATTGAATAACCTTTATTTCTTTTTCTTGCCTGATTGCTCTGGCTAGAACTCCAATACTATATTGAATAGAAGTGGTGAGAGAGGGCATCCTTGTCTAGTGCCGGATTTCAGAGGGAATGCTTTCAGTTTTTGCCCATTCAGTATAATATTGACTGTGGGTTTGTCATAAATAGCTTTTATTATTTTGAGATATGTTCCATCAATAACTAGTTTACTGGGAGTTTTTAGCTTAAAGGACTGTTGAATTTTGTTGAAGGCCTTCTCTACATCTATTGAGATAATCATGTGGTTTTTGTCTTTGGTTCTGCTTATGTGGTAGATTACATTTATGGACTTGTGTATGTTTACCAGCCTTGCATCCCAGGAAGAAGCCTGCTTGATTGTGATGGAGGAGCTTTTTAATGTGCTGTTGCAATCGGTTTCCCAGTATTTTATTGAAGATTTTTGCATTTATGTTCATCATGGATATTGGCCTGAAGTTTTTTTCTTGTTGTTACGTCTCTGCTGGGTTTTGGTATTAGGATGATGTTGGTTTTATAAAATGATTTGCAAAGGATTCCATCTTTTTGGATTGTTTGGAAGAGTTTCTGAAGGAGTAGTACCTGCTCCTTTTTGTATGTCTGGTAGAATTCGGCTGTGAACCCATTTGGACCTGGGCTCTTTTTGGTTGGTAGGCTCTTGATTGCTGCCTCAACTTCAGCCCTTGTTATTGGTCTATTCAGGGTTTCAACTTCTTCCTGGTTTAGGCTTGGGAGGGTGCAAGTGTCCAGGAATTTATCCATTTCTTCCAGTTTTACTGGTTTATGTGCGTTGAGTTGTTTGTAGTAATATCTGATGGTAGTTTGTATTTCTGTGGAATTGGTGGTGATATCCCCTTTATTGGTTTTTATTGTCTCTATTTGATTCTCTCTTTTCTTTTTTATTAATCCGGCTACTGATCTGTCTAGTCTGTTGATCTTCTCAAAAAAACAGCTCCTGGATGTATTGATTTTTTGAAGGTTTTTTGTGTGTTTCTATCTTTATCAGTTCTGCTCTGATCTTAGTTATTTCTTGTCTTCTGCTAGCTTTTGAATTTTTTTGATCTTGCTTCTCTAGCTCTTTCAATTTTGATGATAGGGTGTCGATTTTAGATCTTTCTTTGCTTTTCATGTAGGCATTTATTGCTATACATTTCCCTCTAGACACTGCTTTAAATGTGTCCCAGAGATTCTGGTACATTTTGTCTTTGTTCTCATTGGTTTTGAAGAACATCTTTATTTTTACCTTCATTTCATTGTTTATCCAGTCAACATTCAAGAGCCAGTTGTTCAGTTTCCATGAAGTTGTGTGGTTCTGAGTTAGTTTCTTAATCCTGAGTTCTAATTTAATTGCACTGTGGTCTGAGAGACTGTTGGTTATGATTTCCGTTCTTTTGTATTTGCTGAGGAGTGATTTACTTCCAATTATCTGGTCAATTTTAGAGCAGGTGCAATGCAGTGCTGAGAAGAATGTATATTCTGTGGATTTGGGGTGGTGAGTTTTGTAGATGTCTATTAGGTTTGCTTGGTACAGATCTGAGTTCAAGTCCTGGATATCCTTGTTAATTTTCTGTCTCATTGATCTGTCTAATATTGAAAGTGGAGTGTTAAAGTCTCCCACTATTATTGTGTGGGAGTCTAAGTCTCTTTGTAGGTAATTAAGAACTTGCTTTATGTACCTGGATGCTCCTGTATTGGGTGCATATATATTTAGAATTGTTAGCTCTTCTTGCTGCACTGATCCTTTTACCATTATGTGCTGCCCTTCTTTGTCTCTTTTGATATTTGTTGGTTTAAAGTCTATTTTATCAGATACTAGGATTGCAACTCCTGCTTTTTTTTTTTTTTCCCCTCTCCATTTGCTTGGTAAATCTTTGTCCATCCTTGGCAAGTCTGTGTCTTTTGACTGGGGCATTTAGCCCATTTACATTTAAGGTTAATATTGTTTTGTGTTAATTTGATCCTGCCATTTGATGTTGCTGGATGTTTTTCCTGTTGGTTGACACAGTTTCTTCATTGTGTTGATGGTATTTACCATTTGGAGTAGCTGGTACTAGTTTTTTTTTTTTTTTTTTTTTTGGAGTGACTGCTAGTGGTTGTTCCTTTCTATATATAGTGCTTCTTTCAGGAGCTCTTGTAAGACAGGCCTGCTGGTGACGAAATCGCTCAGCAATTGCTTGTTCATAAATAATTTTATTTCTGCTTTGCTTATGTAGCTTAGTTTTGCTGGATATGAAATTCTAGGTTGAAAGTTCTTTTCTTTAATGATGTTGAATATTGGCCCCTGCTCTCTTCTGGTTTGTAGGGTTTCTGCTGAGAGATCCATGGTGAGTCTGATGGGCTTCTCTTTGTGGGTAACCCGACCTTTCTCTCTGGCTGGTTTTAGCATTTTTTCCTTCATTTCCACCCTGGTGAATCTGATGATTATATGCCTTTGGTTGCTCTTCTTGAGTAATATCTTTGTGTTCTCTGTGTTTCCGGGACTTGAATGTTGGCCTGCCTTGCTAGATTGGGGAAGTTCTCCTAGATAATATCCTGAGGAGTGTTTTCTAGCTTGGATTCATTCTCTCTGTCAGACTCAGGTGCACCTATCAAACGTAGATTAGGTCTTTTCACATAATCCCGTATTTCTTGGAAGCTTTCTTCCTTTCTTTTCACTCTTTTTTCTCTAATCTTGCCCTCTCATTTTATTTCATTGAGTTGATCTTCAGTCTCTGATATCCTTTCTTCTACTTGGTCGATTCAGCTAGTGAAACTTGTCTATGCTTTGCGAAGTTCTTGTGTTGTGTTTTTCAACTCCATCAAGTCATTTATATTCTTCTCTAAGCTGTTTATTCTTGTTAGCATTTCGTCAAACCTTTTTTCAGGGTTCTTAGTTTCTTTGCATTGGGTTAGAACATGTTCTTGTAGCTCAGAGATGTTTGTTATTATCCATATTTTGAAGCTTGTTTCTGTCAATTCATGAGACTCATTCTCCATCCAGCTTTGTTCACTTGGTGGTGAGGAGTTGTGATCTCTTAGATGGGGAGAATTGTTCTGGTTTTCGGTGTTTTCATCACTTTTGCATTAGTTTATTCCCATCTTCGTGGTTTTATCTACCTGTGGTCTTTGTAGTTGGTGACTTTCAGGTGGAGTCTCTGAGTGGACCTTTTTTTGTTGATGTTGAAGTTATTTCTTTGTTTTTCTTAGTTTCCCTTCTAAGAGTTAGGCCCCTCTGTTATAGGACTGCTGGAGGTCCACTCAAGACCCTGCTTGCTTGGGGATCAGCTGTGGCGGCTGTAGAATAGTAAGGGTTGCTGCTGGTTTCTTTCTCTGTTATCTCTGTCCCAGAAGCATACCCACCAGATGTCAGCCTGAGCTCTCCTTTATGAGGTGCCTCTTTGGATATATGTCGGTAGGGGAGCTGTGTGGGGAGATAGTTGTCCCTTATAGGAGCTCAAGTGCTGAGCAGGGAGCTTTATTTTTCCGTTCAGAGCTGCTGGGCAGGTACGTTTACGCCTCCTGCAGTGGATCTCATAACTGCCTTTTTTCCCAGGTGCTCTGTCGTGGGAAGGTGAGGCTTTATTTATAAGTTCCTGACACGCTGCTGCCTTTTTTCAGAGATGCCCTGCCCAAAAAGTAGGTATTCTAGTGAGAGTCTGCCAGCAGAGGTGTTGCTGGGCTGCTGTGGGCTCTGTCCAGCTGCTGTGTGATCTTCCTTGCAGTTTTGTTTTCAGAGGCACAGTTGTAACTGCCTCAGTAATGGTTGTCTGCCTTAGTAATGGTGGACTGCCTAAGTAATGGCGGACAGCCTCGGTAGTGGTGAACTGCCTTGGTAATGGCTGACACCCTTTCTCCCAGGTCCAGCTGCGCTGTTGCTAAACTCAATCCAGGGCATTTCAGATTGCTGGTCTTTGTGGGGGTGTGACCCGCTGAGCCGGATCACCTGGCTCCCTGTTTCAGCCCCCTTTTTTTTTAGTTGAATGGGTGGCTCTGTCTCTCAGGTGTTTCAGGCGCCAGTTGAAACGGCTGCCCAGATTTGTGTGAGTTTTTGTGCAGAGATCCGTGGTGCTAGCTGAAACAGCTGTGCTGGAAACTCGTGGCACTTTTCAGCCTGGGAATCTCCTTGTCTGTGAGTAGTAAAAACATGTTTGGAAGTGCAGTGATCACTCACCCTCTGCATTCGTCTCACTGGGAACTGCACTCCAGAGCTGTTCCTATTCAGCCATCTTTGATCCCCTCCTCCGAGACAGCTTCCTTATGATCTTCTTTGCTATTTGGGCTTCTTTTTGTCAATGTTCCATGTGAGCTTTAGAATAGTTTCCTTTTAATACTGTGAAAAATCGTAATGGTCATTTGATAGGAATAATACTGGATCTGTAGATTGCTTTGGGCAGTATGGACATCAGTTCTTCCAACGCATGAGCATGGAATGTTTTTCCATTTATGTCATCTGTGATTTCTTTCAGTGGTGTTTTTTATCTCTACTTGTAGGGATCTTTCACCTTCTTGGTTAGATGTATTCCTATGTATTTTATTTTGTTTTTTTGTGGCTATTGTAAACGGGATTGTTTTCTTGATTTGGCTCTTAGCTTTAGTGTTATTGGTGTACAGAATTGCTACTGATTTTTATACATTGATTTTATATGCTGAGACTTTGCTAAAGTCATTTATCAGGTCTGAAAGTCTTTGGGCAAAATCTTTAGTGATTTCTAGTTATGGAGTCATATCCTAAGTGAAAAGAGGTAATTTGATTTTATGTTTTTCTATTCGGATGCCCTTTCTTTCTTTTGCCTGATTTCTCTGCCTAGGACTCCCAGTACTATATTGAATAGGAGTGTTGAGAGTGGACATCATAGATGACTCTTGATATTTTGAGGTATGTTCTTTTGACACTTATTTTGTTGAGCATTTTAATCATAAAGGGATGTTGGATATATCGAATGTTTCTTCTGCATCTATTGAGATGATTCTATGGTTTTGTTTTTAATTCTCTTAATGTGGTAAATCACATTTATTGATTTGCAAATGTTGAACTATCTTTCTATTCCCAGGAGTAAAGCCCACTTGATTGTGGTGAATTAACTTTTTTATGTGCTGCTAGAGTTTGCTTACTGGTATGTTTTTGAGAACTTTTATTTTTATGTTGATCAGGGATATTGGCCCATAGTTTTCTTTTTTTTTGTTGTTGTTGTGTTTTTGCAAGATTTTGGTATCAGAATGACATTGGTTTACTAGAATGAGTTAGGAAGAGAGGAACTCCTTCCTTATTTTTTAGAAGTTTCAGTGTGATTAGTACCAGCTCTTCTTTGTATGTATAATAGAATTCAGCTGTAAATTCCTCTAGTTTAGGACTCTTTTTTGATTGGTAGTTTTTTTTTTATTATAGATTCAGTTTTTTAATTCATTATTGATATGTTTGGAATTTTACTTCCTCTCTTCTCTTGAAGGATGTGTAGTCTTTCACTGTGTGTGTGTGTGTGTGTGTGTGTGTGTGTGTGTGTGTGTGTGTAGAGTGCTGACTAAAGATTTTTAACTTACTAAAGTCTAACATTAATAACTACCTACATTAATAACTATTTATCTTCTAAAATAAGTAAGGACCTTTGAATGTTTTTATTTGGTGTACCTTGTTCTTAATTTATATAATTTTAACATGTTTTAATTCTACATGTATTTTAAACTCAACAAAATATTACTAACCTTATGTCACATTTTTTACCTTTTCACTGCTGTTAATTTTTTTCATCTTTGACAAATCTTGAGATCCTTTTCCTCTGTCCAAAGAACATCTTTTTGTATTTACATTAGTACAGACCTGATAGTGACTAATTCCTTTGATGTTTTTATGTCTAAAAGTGTCTTAATTCTGCTTTTATTCTTGAATAATATTTTTTACTGAATATAGAATTGTGGGTCTACAATTTTATAAGGTTATTTGCTTTGACCTTACACTATGTTTGTTGAGGACTTTGACCTTACACTATGTTTGTTGAGATGTCAGCTGTTAGTTCTTTTGTTGCTGGCTTTAAAGGTTTTTTATCTGGCTACTCTTATAATTATCATTTTTCTTGCTTTGGAAATTTATACTATAATGTGTGTAGATATAGAGTTCTTGTTTGTCTTGCTTGAAGTGCTTAAAACTATTCTGCCTGCCCACTTACATGATGTGTATAAATTTTGAACATTTTTAGCCAGTATATTTGAAAATATTATTCCTGTTTTTCTCGTCTCCTGGAATATTTATCACACATATAATTGACCATTGGCCATCTATTATTCTTTGACATTTTACCAATTTTTTTCTCCTTCTGTGTCCTTGATTTTTTTTTTACGGTTTCCAGTTCTTGGTCAAAACTGTCCATTTTTAATCCTTTTTTGTATGAATTCCTTTAAATTTAAATGTCATTTAAATGTCCTGTATTTCAAGGCACTCATGACTGAAGACTCTGTGTCTCTGTTTATATTGTCCAGTGTCACTAATGTTGCATGGTCTACTATATACCTTCTTATTTTATAATGTGTGCTAGGCATTTTGTCTGAAAAGTATTAAATGATTTGAACTCTAGGAAGATGTTATCTTTCTTTAGGGAAGATTTACACTTGGCCTATGAAGACTAATACTACAGAATGCCTTGAAGCATCAGCACTCTGTCATTACCTCAATCTAATTCCAGGGATTGGGAGTATTTTCTTCTGAGTTGCAATATTGATAAAGACTGTATAATTCTGCATTAATCTGGGAACATTACCCAAAGAGAGTGGTTACACCAGGCTTATCCCCAACTGGGAGGCCTTGAACTCCAAATCCTTTTCTTTTAGCCCATTAGGCTGTCAAAAGGCATTTCTCAGCTTATCAGTGACACCTCTGGAATCAGGAAAGCAAATAAAACAAAAGAAAATCCAGATATTAATGGCCCCAAACACCGGACTGATTAACAAGGGAAACATGGGAGCAACGAAGAGTACAACCTGATTGAGATAACAACTTACCATTTTTAAAGTCACTTAAACCATAGACCTGTGGGGTTTTCTGGGTATTTGTTTATAGGATATAGTTTCAGGAAAAGCCTTTTCCTTTTTAGACAAGTAAGATGCTGTAGAATATCAGGATTTTTAAAACTGAGTGATAGATATACTGCAGTTGATGCTACTCACTCAGAAACTAGGCGGTCTCCAGAGTCACTCCTGAATGGTAATGATGAATTATGCAGTGCATATTGCTCTTGTTGTAGTTGAAAACTGAAGGCTCAGGAATACTGTAGGCAACCACAAAAGAAGTGCTTACATGTCAGGATCTAGAGACGAATTCTGTGGAATTGACACAGAACTTGAAATTATCATTCTAGGTTACACTACAGTAGTACCAGGTAAATATTGATCATTTAACTTTTTAAATAACGGATTTAAAATGATTTATTATCAATATTAGCTATAAAACAAAGATGTGCTACTTGGTCTACTGTTCCTGCATCCTGTCAGATGATAATGCTCTTATAAAAATGATGATTTATACTAAGAAGGGCTGTCCATGCCATCCGCTGCTACAAGAAAATAGTAGGGTTCACAGGGCATCCAAAAGGCTCTCTGCTAATATTTACAACATGGTCCTAAGAAAAGGCGAGAGCAAAAGGCATCAGCTATGTAGTGACAAAAACAAGAGCAAGCAAAGTTCAGACAAGTGGCCCATTTCTGCTGCCATTCAGAGCTATCTCTAAATGTCACGAGGGTATGTCATCTTCACTATTTATAATCCTCAAAATTTTAGTGAATTTTTTTTCTGGATTCCCAGAACTAGAAGTTTTTTCCTGTGTTGAAGAACATTTTTCATCTTATGAACTCCTAAGGGAGAAACAAGGTCTAAATGAGGATTTTCTTATGCCTCTAAGAGGTTAGACCCAAACATGTAACCTAGGTTTTGCTTATCAAAAGCAATAACCAGGAACTTTCAAATAGAAACTAGTGACTCAAAGAAAGAGGGATAAGCGAGGAGTGGCAAACAGATTTCCAGTGGTATTGATGGCAAAACTGGCACTATCTCTGTTTTGTGTCTCTAGTGGCTGCAGCACAAGGCATGATGTCACATGTTCATTGCTGTTCTTGCCATCTGGTTCTGTAGAGTGACTTTGACTGTGATGCTGGTTACCTAGATTCTAGTGGTTCTTGCCTGTTTTCAGGACCCAGTTTTCTAGTCTTTCACCCTGTGCTTTGTGAGCTACCAACATCGCTTCTAATTCTCTCACCTTAAATCAGCCAGAAGTGTTTTCTTTTGATTACAGTTATAGCTTATGAGTAGTATAATCATCATCATAATTATCATCTTCATCGCCCTTGATAGCTAAAATTTACTGAATATTTAAGTAGTGCTAGACACTCTGTTAAATACTTCTTGGACATTCAAAAATGTCTTTAGCAAAAAGTGGTCTCTCCACAATTCTGACAAGTAGTTGTAATAATTATCCTTATTTTACTTTTGAAAAACTGAGGCTTGAAAAAGTTAAGGAATTTGACCAAAGTTAATACCAGCACAAAAGCTGGGATTTAAACCCAAGCACGTTTAATCCCCACATTGAACTGTTTCCCTTATTAGTAGTATCATTGATGTTATTATTGAATTTCCTTTAACAAACTGTATTATTTCTAATCATCTTACCTTAGATTATCCTATTACTATAATAATATTTCATCAGCCTTCTTTTGTAAATTAGAAAACAGAAAATAACTGCATTGCTCAAGGTTGCAGTTAGTAGTTATTAAAGACTGAGGTTAAACCTCAATCTTTTGACTCTAAATGTGATTGGAATTTTATTTCACTAGCAAAATTATAAAATAATTGTACTCCAATTTCAAGTACAGAGACTACCTCAATAACAGTAATCACACTGTGTGACACTGAAAAAATCAAAGGCTATGCTTGTTTCAGTTAGGTTTGTATTTCCCCCAAATCTCCAATTTTAATAGGCTTTTATTAAATATTTGGTGGAGTGAGAAATGGAATCATGTGATATCATATCTCTTAACCTTAAAGACAGCATACTATTGGTAATTGTAGTTTTCTCCCATTTTCAACATGTAAAAGTCTGACTTCTCTGAAAATCACCCCATTCACCTTGTACTCATTGAAAAGTAATACATGATGCTAAAAGGCAAATCCTTTCAAAAGGAAAAAAAAATGTAATATTAAATTGTGAATAGGAAAATGTATATCTACAGGGTTAGGTTCATGGCGGCTCTATTTTATACTAGTGAAAAATGCAAATTACTTAGAATTTCTACATGAACCAGAATAATCTCACTTCATTTTATTTATTGGTATTATGCATTTTCTATTATTTATTAAATACATTACCTTATGTAAATATCATTTGTAAGTCTTGCATTCAAATCCTTGTAGTAGTACCAAGCTCAGACCACTGGAATCAGCTTGACCCCTTTCCCTTGTGCCTCTAGGTTCCTGTAACTTTCTACCGGGTTTGTCCCATTTCAGCCAGACTGGCTTTCTCAATGTTCCTTGAATATGTCATGCAGGCTCTGCCTCAGGGCCTTTGCACTTTCTCCTTCCTCTGCCTTCAATAACATTCCCCCTGATATTCATATAGTTGGTTCCGTCACTTCATTGATGCCTCTATGCAAATATCATAGCTGTAGTGGGTATATCACTGAGCCCGTGTATCAGCATTATTCCACACTCATTCAGTTCTCCTCACCACACTGATTTATGCTTCTTCATTGCCCTTATATTTGAACTAGTAGGTGTATCTGTGTCTGTGTGTGTTGTATGTATGTATGTGTGTATATATATATATTTTTTTTTTCCAATGACTAAATCAGTACTAAACACATAGTTACTGGTCAATGAATATGTATTGAGTAAAATAAGTTAGTTTGGGCTCATGTAAGCCCACTGCTGAACTCCTAGCTGAGTTTTTTACTCTTGTCTTTTTGAGAAATCACCTTTTTTTCTGTGAATAGAAGGGTTCAGCCCTATTGGTCATTTTTAGTCTTTTTACTGTTACATATTGTACACTCATTCTATTTCTTATCATATTATGTTTGATTCAGTTATTCTTTCATGTGCTCCTTGACACTGTGCTGGGATTCTTCGCCTTCCCCGTAAATTGCTTTGAGTGTTAGCAAATACAATGCTTTATATTTTAAAAACTGATTTTAAGAACATACTTGGTTTATCTAGCCTAGCAGTAAGAGAAAAACAGTTATCCCTGTTAGCTTGTCTTCATTCTTGTACTAGCAAGAAAGAAGAGAGTAAGATTGGTACCCCTTTCAACTTTCTTCTCTAGAGTTGATTTTTTGGGGGGCCCTATTGAAGAACTGAAAAAGTCTGAAAGCTGAACCAGAACTAATGCAAAATTAGCCTTGAATAGGGCTTATGTATAAGCCCACCTATTATTGACAATGTGCAACTTAAAGCAAAATATTAAAACACAAATTAATTTCAAAAATTCAAGTTAATTTTGTTCAATTCCTTAGTCTAAAACCAACATAAAAACATAATTACATATTATTGAGGTGAATGGATTTTAAACTATAACAACAAAGAATATAAGATTTATAAACAGACAAACCTATTTGAGATGAAGCCATCTTACACAGGTTGGGTGACCTTGTGCAAGATTCCTGGCCTCTCTGAGCCTCAGTTCTCATAAACATTGAATTACAAGAGAGAAACACAAAATTGCTACTGAAGAAAGAGATTATGTTTTATTGCCATATGGCGTAACCTATATAGTACAAAGCATCTTAGTCATTTGACCTTTGTGTTTATGAATCTTCTACCTCAGGAACAGAGGGCTCATGTAGCACCATTTATTTTTAAGTTTGTATCACAAAAAGGTCCATTATATATTGCCTTTGTGACATGTATATCAATTATTTCCAGTGTTTTAAAAGCACTCTCTGGCTGGGTATGCTGGCTCATGCCTGTAATTCCAGTACTTTGGAAGGCCAAGGCAGGCAGATCACTTGAGACTAGGAGTTCGAGATCAGCCTGGGCTACATAGGGAAACTCCGTCTCCATAAAAAACAGAACAATTACCTGGGCATGGTGATGCACACCTTTAGTTCCATTTACTTGGGAGGCTGAGGTGGGAGAATAGCTTGAGTTCTGGAGGTAGATGTTGCAGTGAGCCTAGATAGTGCCACTTTCAGCCTGAGAGACAGAGTGAGACTCTGTCTCAAATCACCCATTGGAGGAATCTCATGTCTTCTTTATAATATTTAATTTATGTTTTTTTTTTTTTTTTTAAATGCCTGTAGAATCTGTAGTAAGGACCCTCTTCATTCTGTGTGTCTGTGTGTGAATGAGTCTCACCTAAAGGCTTACCAATTTTATCACCTTTCAAGGAAACAGTTTTTGACTTTGTTGATCCCTTTGTTGCATGGTTTGTTTTCCATTTAATTTCTTCTCATAGCTTTAAACTGTTCTTCTTAACATGTCCTTTAGGCTTAATTTGGTGTTATTTTTCTAAATTCCTAAAATGAACAGCTAGCTTATTAATTATAAACCTTTCTTTTTTTTGCTCTATAGGAATTTAAAACCTCAAATTTCCCTTTAAGGACAGTGTTAGCTGTATCCCACATGTTTTGCTATATATTATATCAAATGAATATATATCATTTGATGTAATATATATATATAAATAAATGTATGTGACTATTATATATTAGATCAAATTATACATATCATTTGATATATATATAATTTGATATATATCATTAGATATAATATATGTATATATTATATCAAGGGATTCTTGCATCTCAGCCTCCCAAGTAAGTGGAACTAAAGATGTGCATCACCATGCCCAGCTAATTTTTCTATTTTTTATAGAGATGGGTTTTCACTATGTTGCCCAGGCTGAA
>NW_022437019.1:9144323-9180021 GCF_009761245.1 Sapajus apella
AATTTATATTACATTATAAATTATAAATTATATATGATTATAGCTTATAATTATAAATTACATTAAATTTTGTAATTGACTCAGGTTTTTAGATATGTGTTTTTTGAATTCCAAATATATGTATATATGTTTTTTTCAAGTAATATTTATCAATATCCAGCATAATTCATTGTATTCATCACAATGATTTTAACCTTTTAAAATGTGTTGTAACTTAATTATATTTCCCACTACAGGGTTAATTTTTGTAAGTGTCCCATAAGTGCTAGAAAAAAATGTATATTTTGCATATTAGATGCATTGTTTTTATATAGATATAGATATTTACATATGTATAAGATATACAAGTTCTACTTAACTCTGTACCTTTATCTATATTTATGTAGAAAGAAAAAATAAATTGTGTTGGTGTTCAAATCTTATATATTGTTACTCAGTTTTCGATGATTGTTCAACCAAATTCTGACTATTTATTCAGATAACTACTTATTTACTCTTAGTAAGTATTAGGCAGTGTTAAACTATTTTGTGGATTATCTGATTCAATACACACAACAATTCTATTAGGTTGGTACGGATGTAATTTTTGCATTGCTGGAACTTGCCATTTGATACTGGAATAGATTCTTAAATAAATGTGGTTATGTTATACATCATTTTAATGGGTATTTCTTGCTTTATGATTCTTTGCTAATGACTTACTACTTTCTGTTTATATTATGTTTATTTTAGACTATGGAAATGATGTTAGACAAAAAGCAAATTTGATTTTCTTATTTGAGTTCAAAATGGGTTTTAAAGCAGCAAAGACAACTCACAACATGAACAATGCATTTGGCCCAGGAGCTGCTAATGAACATACATTGCAGTGGTGGTTCAAGAAGTTTAGCAAAGGAGACAGAGCCTTAAAGATGAGGAGCTTACTGGCAGGCTATTGGAAGTTGACAATGAACAATTGAGAGCAATCATCGAAGCTGATTTCTTACAGCTGCATGAGAAGTTGCTGAAGAACTCAAGGTCGACCATTCTAGGTCATTTGGCATTTGAAGCAAATTGGAAAGGAGAAATAGCTCGATAAGTGAGTGACTCATGAGCTGAGTGGAAACAAAATCATCAGTCTGAAATGTCATCTTCTCTTATTCTACAAAACTATAAACCATTTCTTGATCGGATTTTGACGTGTGATAAAAAATGGATTTTATACAATGATGACCAGCTCAGTGGTTAGGATGAAAAGAAGCTCCAAAGCACTTCCTAAAGCGAAATTTGCACCAAAAAAAAGATCATGGTCATTGTTTGCTGGTCTCCTGCTAGTCTGACCCATTACAGCTTTCTGACTCATGGTGAAACCGTTACATCTGAGAAATGTGCTCAGCAAATCGATGAGCTACCCCAAAATCTGCAATGCCTGCAGCCGGCATTGGTCAACAAGAAAGGGCCCAATTCTCCACGACAATGCCAGACCACATATTGTACAACCAATGCTTCAAAAGTTGAACAAATTGGGCTACAAAGTTTTGTTTCATCTGCCATATTCACCTGACCTCTCACCAACCAACTACCACTTCTTCGGGCATCTTTACAACTTTTTGCAAGGAAAACTCTTCCATAACCAGCAGCATGCAGAAAATGCTTTCCAAGAGTTCACCAAATCCCAAGCAGGGATTTTTACACCCACAGGAATAAACAAACTTATTTCTCATTGGCAAAATGTATTGATTCTAATGGTTCCTGTTTTGATTAATAAAGTCTTTGAGTCTGGTTATAATGATTTAAAACTCATGGTCTCAAAGTACAAATCACTTTTGCACTAACTTAATACAAAATTAGAGGAAGGAAATTAAGACTCTGAAATATTAAGTAATTGCCTGTTGTTCCATAGCTGGTAGTGGGATGAAAGCGATGGGTGGGGTGGGATGGGATGGGTGATCCATAACCGGTACTGCAATCCAATTCTGTGTTACTCCAAGTTCATGCATTCATGACATTACTCAGAATTACTTTAGGTAATAGTCTTTGTCATGTATATAGGAAGGAAAGATTCTTTGTTTTTCACTATCCTTCTGTTCTGCAATGTCCCTGACCATTAATTTCTCCTTACCCAGGAACGACTTTCCTTGGTGTTGTTGGTGTGATTCTCATAGGAAAGGTTAAATTCTGCTATTTATTGGAGACAAAGTAACATCTAATTGGGAATGTGAGCTGAAGCGAGATCCCTGTTTGCCTTGGAAAGATGAATAGATAGATGGGTAATAGATAGTCATTAAAAATAATGCTATTCTGTAACACTCTCCAAAGTTGTTTCCAAAGGTAAAATATCTAAGCAGTCTTATTCTCCAGTATACTGGTCACTTCTTGATGGGACTTTATCTGATGTGTTCATTGCTGTATCTCTAGCACTTAGCATAATGTAGGCTCTTAGTAAATCTTTGCTAAATGAATTAATGAATATATGGTATAAATTATACCAGCAAAGGAATTACTGACTTTTAAAAATTTAAATCATATGATGTTATATACAGTAGATAAAACCCAGGTGCCACTCCAAAATGAATTTTTCTTGCTTTGTTTTAATGTATATTCAATCTCTGTTTCTGTATCTCAGTGAACTAGCTGATGGTATAGTGCAACAACAAGGCAACCTCACTGCCAACTGAAATTTCCAGCTGGGAACTTTTCTGCAGGGTATCCTTAGTAACTTGTAGTCCACAAATCACTTAAGTTGTCTCAAGTATTATGGACTTTAAATTGTCTCCAGAGAAAGCTATCCTAATAGCCTTCTTTTATTGTTAGTACAAGTGTAAAGAATTATAGTCGTCCCCTTATTGAAAAATGTATGAGACAAGATAATAAAAAGTGAAAATTATATAATAAATCATTTTGACCAGGTATGGAAGTAATAAACATAGATCACCTAAAAGACTAGCACATTGACTAATGGCAATAACATGGTTATTTCTTTGGGGAACGAGCAGTTCGTCTTTTTGCTGAATGAACGCCATACCAGAAAACAGATTCATTCTGGCTTACTTTTAATTATTGTTGTTGCTTTATTATTATTGTTTTTTTTAAAATCACAACAGTTTAACACTGGCTTGGTAATATGAAAAACCCAAGTTTGAAATATATATAAATACAAGTCTTGTGCAGTGACACTGCAATACATTTTTTTTCATTATTTTAATAACATTTGTCAGGCTCGAATCATTTAAATAATAGAAAAGTAGAAATTAATATGTATTGTGCAAAATTTAACATTGAAAATTGGGGGCTTGCATTTAAATTGGGAAAGAACTTTGAATAGACATGAATACTGAAAATGGAGTTGTAGAAATACATTTAATAACATTTAAATCCCTGCTGGTTTTCACTCCTCATTTCAGTAAAAAAAAGAAAAGTCATTTAGCTAAACAAGAAAAAGTCCTAAGAGGATCTGACTGGACTGTAGAGAGCTGCTGTTTTATTGGATTCTCTAGGCAGCAGATAACAAGATGTCACAAACATTCTGAGCTCTGCTATGCCTTTTAGTGTCCGTTCTAATGCTGATTTAAACGTTTTATGACAATCAAATAAGAGAGAATCATTCAAAATTTGTGACACCTGGAAGGTTAAAATTGATCTTTAAAAAAAGAAACAGTTTTATTGAGGTTTAATTGCCATACAATACACGACACAAATTTAAAGTGTACAATTTGACAAATTTTGACATATCTATACACCCATGAAACCATCATCACAATCAAAATAATGAACACATCCATCACTCACAGAAGTTTCATCCTGGCCTCATGCAACCATTTATTCCCACCATACCTGTACTATCTTTTTTTTTTTTTTTAATTTTTGAAGTTGTTTTGTCTAGCCTAGGTTAATTTTATTTCCATAATGATTTTGAAATCAGTTTTTCAATTTCTGGGAAAAACTTGGATGCTACTGGGATTCTGCTGAATCTATAGATCAAACTGGGGAGAACTGATACCTTAACAGTATTGAGTCTTTTGATCCATTTAACTCTCCATTTTTTCAAGTCTTTAATTTCTCCCATAAATGTTTTATAGTTTTTAGTACCATGGGGCTTTCATGTCATTAGTAAAATGCATCTCTGGGTATTTAACATTTTTATAATATTATAAATAGTTATGTTTTCTTAATTTCAATTTCTGATTGTTCATTGATTATATACAGAAATACAATTGATCCTTGTGTATCAATCTTTTATATTACACACTTGCTAAACTCACTTAGTCTAGTAGCTTTTTTGTAAATTTCATCTAGTAGAATCAGCTGACTCTCATTTCCACTGCAGTTTTATTTCTCTTTTCCAATTTGAATGTTTCTTTATTTTTTCTTCCTTTCTTTTTCTTCTCTCTCCCCTCCCTTCCCCCTTTTTCCTTCTCTCTCTCCTATCTTCCTTTCCTTCCTCCCTCCTTCCCTTATTTCTTCCCTTCCTTCCTTCTTTTTCTCCCTTTTTTACTTCATTTCTCCCTTGCTTCCTCCCTCCTTCTCTCTCTTTTTCTTTACCTGACTGCACTAGATAGAATCTTTAGTACCATGTCTAACATGTGTAGTGACCAGGCGCGGTGGCTAATGCCTATAATCCAAGTACTTTGGGAAGACTGGGCTAGGAGGTCCACTTGCAGCCAGGAACTTGAGAAAAGCCTAGGAAACAAAGTAAGAGGCTTATTTTAATAAAAATAAATAAATAAAAAATATCCAGGCATGGTGGGGTGTACCTGTGATTTTAGCTACTTTGGAGGCAGAGGCAGGAGGATAGCTTAAGCCCAGGAGTTCCAGGCTGCATTGAGATCATGCCACTGCACTCCAGCCTGGGTGACAGAGTGAGACTCTGTCTCAAAAATGAGCAAACAAGTGGTAGGAACAAGTTCTTTTTCCATTTCTGCTTAAAAAAAAACCTTTTCGGTTCAGGGGTACATGTGCACGTGTGTTATGTTGATAAATTACGTGTCATAGGGGTTTGATGTACAGATTATTTCATCACCCAGGTAGTAAGCATAGTTCCCAATATATCATTTTTTGATCCTCATCTTTCTGCCACTCTCTACCTTCAAGTAGGCCCCAGTGTGTGTGGTGTCCTTCTTTGTGTCCATGTGTGCTCATTATTTTGCTCTCACTTAGAACATGTGGTATTTGGTTTTCTTTTCCTGTATTCTCCCAAGTAGCTAGAATCACAGGTGTGTACCACCTGCCTAGCTAATTTTTATTTATTTATTTTTAGGAGAGATGCGGTTCTTACTTGGTTTCCTAGGCTTGTCTCAAGCTTCTGGCTGCAAGTGTTCCTCCCACTTCAGTCTCTCCAAAGTGATTGGATTATAGGCATTAGCCGTTGCACCTGGTCACTATATGTATTAGACATTGTACTGAAGATTCTATCCAGTGCAGTCATGGAAAGAAAAAGAGAGTACACTTAGGATAATAGCCTCCAACTCTTCTCATGTTGCTGCAAAGGACATGGTCTCATTCTTTTTTATGGATGCATAGTATTCCATGGTGTATATGTACCACATTTTCTTTATACAGTCTACATTGATGGACATTTAGGTGGATTCTATATCTTTGCTATTGTGAACAGTGTTGCATGTGTCTTTTTGGTAGAACAATTCATATTCCTTTGGGAATATATCCAGTAATGGGATTGCTGAGTTAAATGATAGTTTTGTTTTGAGTTCTTTGAGAAACTTCCAAACTGCTTTCCACAGTGGCTGAACTAACCATTGTGGAAAAAAGTATAAAAACATTTTCTTCTCTCTTCAACCTTGCCAGCATTTGTAATTTCTTAATTTTTAATACTAGCCACTCTGACTGCCATAAGATGATATCTCATTATGATTTTAGTTTGCATTTCTCTGATGACTGGTGATGTTGAGCTTCTTTTCATTTGTTTTTGGGTGCTTTGATGTCTTCTTTTGAGAAGTGTTAATGTCCTTTGCCTACTTTTGAATAAGGTTATTTTTTACTTGTTAATTTGTTTAAGTTCCTTCTAGATACTGAATATTAGATCTTTGTCAGATGCATAGTTTGCAAATATTTTCCCCCATTCTATAGGTTGTCTGTTTACTCTGTTGATAGTTTCTTTTGCTGTGCATATTTTTAGTTTAATTGGTCCCACTTGTCAATTTTTGCTTTCATTGCAATTGCTTTTGGCATCTTTGTCATGAAATCTTTTCCAGAGCCTATGTCTAGAATGATATTTCCTAGGTTATCTTCCAGGGTTTTTGTAGTTTTAGGTTTTACATTTAAGTCTTTAATCCATCTTGTGTTGATTTTGGTATGTAAGAAATCGATTCAGTTTCAGTCTTTTGCATATGGCTAGCTAATTATCCTAGCATCATATGAATAGGGAGTCTTTTCTCCATTGGTCATTCTTGTGGACTTTGTTGAAGGGAAGATAGTTTTTGGTGTGCAGCTTTATTTCTGGTCTCTATTCTGTTCCATTGGACTTACATTTTTGCTGAGAGTTTCTTTCAGGAATAAACACTGGAATCTGTTAAATGCTTTTTATCTGTCTATCGAGATGAATTTTTTTAATAGGCAATATAGTGAAAAAATTGATTAATTAATTTTTGCATGTTTAACAAAACTTGTATTCCTGAAATAAACCCCAGTTAGTCACGATGTATTGTACTATCCTAATATTGGATTCAATTTGCTAAAATGTTGTTTAGAATGTTTGAATGTATGTTTATGAGGGTTGATATGAACCTGCAGACATGGAGAACATGATGTTTCTATGTATTTCCATAAATGGAAATATATACTTTATTAAATGAGTGTTTCCTGGAGTCATGATAAAAAAAAAATACATGAAAAAGGGCTGTGGCATAGCCACAATTCAGCTTTCCAGATCTAGCAGGTCCTGCTATTACGAGAAATAAGTCAACCACAGCTACTGGCTGGCATTCAAGATTTTGAGGACCAAGGAAATCTTTTATGAAAAAAATTTTTTTTTGCTAGCATGATAGTAGGAAACCTTCCTAAGTATGGCTCAAAATGTAACAAAGATAAAGTGACTGACAAATTCAGACACATAAGAAAAGAATTTCTTCATGATGAAACACACACACACACACACACACACACACACACACACACACACACACAACTAAACCAAGGCACAATGGACAAACTGAGAAAAATGTGCTTCCTTCTTAACTATTGTAGACAGGGTAATTTTTTTAATATACAAAAGCTCCAAATCAATAGGAAAAATACTGCAATTCCAGGAGAAAAAAATAAATAAATGATGTGAATACAGTTCACAGAAAGAAACATAAATTTTATTTTCAATTTTAATATTCAAAAAATTGTTCAACCTTATTTACCATAGAAAAGGTGCAAATTAAAACTACAAGTTGCCATCTTTATCTTGAAGGGTAGTCAGGAGGGGAGAATAAAATGGGGATGGTTAATGGGTGCAAAAATACAGTTAGAATGAATAAGATCTAGACCTATTATCTAGTTGACAACACAATAGGTTTACTATAGTAAACAATAATTTATTGTATATTTAGAAATAGCAAAAAGAGCGGAGTGGAATGTTCCTAACACAAAGAAATGATAAGTGCTTGAGGTCATGAATAGCCCAATTACCCTTGTTGATCACTGCAAATTGTATATCTTTATCAAAACACCACATGTTCCTCATAAATATATACAAGTATTTTATAACCATAATTTAAAATTAATTAAAAAAATTAAACAACACATTTATGTGTTCTCATATATACATATATGTATATATATACACACACACATATACATACTAACTGAGTAATAATACTTATGGTCAATGGGTAGAGAAACTGGCTTCCACGGCATTTATATCACCTTTAAAAGAATACCCATACCCATTAATAGTCATTGCCTATTCTCCCATCCCCTCAGTCCCAAGCCATTTGTAATCAACTTTCTTTCTCTATATATGTGTCTGTTGTGGACATTTCACATCAATAAAATATTTTATGATATGTGACATTTTGTATCTGACTTCCTTCACTGAGCTTAATGTTTTCAGTATTCATCTGTGTTGTAGGATGTGTCATTAAATCCTTTTTAAGGCTGAATAATATTCCGCTATATGGATAGACTATATTTTGTTTATCCATTCATCACTTGATTGACTTTTGGGCTGCTTTCTCTATTTGAGTATTAATGAAAAATGTTTCTACAAACATTTGTGTACCAGATTTTATGAAGATATATGTTTTCTATTCCCTTGGGTATATGCCTAAGAGTAGAATTGCTGGGTACTTATGATACCCTTATGTTTAATATTTTCAGAAATGTCAAACATTTTTTACTGTTTTTCACAGTGGCTTAACCATTATGTAACTCTATCATCATTGTATGTAATTTTCAATCTCTCCAGCATTTGTTATTCTCCATTTCATGATTATAGCTATTCTGAGAATGAAATATCCTTCATTGTGGGGTGGATTTGCATTTCCCTACAGGCTAATGATATTTAGCATTTTTCTATGCTTATTGGCCATTTCTATATCTTCTTTGGAGTAATGTCTATTCAAATTGTTTTTCCTTTTTTAAATGGAGCTTTTTGTCTTTTTATTGTTGAGTTATAAAAATACTGGATACTAGAAACTTATCAGATACATAATTTTTAAATATTTTCTCACACTATTTGAGTTGCTTTTTAATTTTCTTAAGTTTAAGATAAAGCAAAAAAGTTTTAAATTTTGATGAAGTCCAATTTGTCTGTTTTTAATTTTATTTTTGTTTGTGTTTTTCATGTCATATCTGAGAAGCCATTGCCTAACACAAGGTCATGACAATTTATGCTTATATTTTCCTCAAAACTTTTATAGTTTTAGCACTTACTTTTAGATTTTTGTTCCATTTGGAGTTAATTTTAAATGTGGTGTGAGGTAGGGGGATCCAAATTTATTCTTTTTTTATTATTATACTTTAAGTTCTGGGATACATGTACAGAAAATGCAGGTTTGTTACACAGGTGTACACGTGCCTTTGTGGTTTGCTGCATGAATCCCCCTGCCATCTACATTAGGTATTTCTCCTATTGTTAGCCCTCCCCAATGCCCTCACTCCCTGTTATCCCTTCCCTAGCCCTCCATCCCTGACAGACCCCAGTGTGTGATGTTCACCTCCCTGTGTCCATGTGTTTTCATTGTTCAGCACCTGCTCATAAGAGAGAACATGCGGTGTTTGGTTTTCTGTCCTTGTGTCAATATGCTGAGAAAGATGGTTTCCAGCTTCATCCATGCCCCTGCAAAGGACAGGAACTTATCCTTTTTATGGCTGCATAGTATTCCATGGTGTATATGTTCCACATTTTCTTTATCCAGTGTATCATTGATGGGCATTTGGGTTGGTTCCAAGTCCTTGCTATTATAAACAGTGCCGCAATCAACATATATGTGCATGTGTCTTTATAGTTAATGTTTTATAATTCTTTGGGTATGTACCCACTAATGGGATTGTCAGGTCAAATGGTTTTTCTAGTTGTAGATCTTTGAGGGACCACCACATTGTCTTCCACATTGATTGAACTAATTTACATTCCCACCAACAGGGTAAAAACGTTCCTATTTCTCCACATCCTCCCTAGCATCTGTTGTCTCCTGATTTTTTAATGATCATCGTTCTAACTGTTGTGAGATGGTATCTCAATGTGGTTTAATTAGCATGTCTCCAGCGAAGAGTGATGATGAGCTTTTTTCATATGTTTGTTGACTGCATAGATGTCTTCTTTTGAAAAGTGTCTGTTCATATCCTTAGCCCAGTTTTTGATGGGGTTGTTTGTTTTTATTTTGTAAATTTGTTTAAATTCTCTGTAGATTCTGGTTATTAGCCTTTTCTCAGGTAGATTGCAAAAATTTTTTCCCATTCTGATCGTTGCCAGTTCACTCTAATAATTGTTTATTTTGCTCTGCAGAAGCTGTCAAGTTTAATTAGATACCATTAGTCTATTTCGGCTTTTGTTGCCATTGTTTTTGGTGTTTTAGTCATGAAGTCCTTGCCTATGCCTATGTCCTGAATGGCATTGCCTAGGTTTTCTTCTAGGACTTTTGTGGTATTAGGTCTTATGTTTAAATCTTTAATCCATCTGGAGTTAATTTTTGTATAAGGTGTAAGGAAGGGCTCCAATTTCAGCTTTCTGCCTCTGGCTAGCCAGTTTTCCCAATACCATTTATTACGTAGGGAATCCTTTTCTCATTGCTTGTTTTTGTCAGGTTTGTCAAAGATCAGATGGTTGTAGATGTGTGGTGTTACTTCCGAGGCTTCTGTTCTGTTTCATTAGTCTATGTCTCTGTTTTGATACCAGTACCATGCTATTTTGATTACTGTAGCTTTGTTGTATAGTTTGAAGTCAGGTAGTGTGATGCCTCCAGCTTTGTTTTTTATTTTTGCTTAGGATTTTCTTGGCTATGCAGGGTCTCTTTTGGTTCCACATGAAGTTTAATGTGGTTTTGTCCACTTCTGTGAAAAAAGTCAATGGTAGCTTGATGGGGATGGATTGAATCTATAAATTACTTTGGACAGTATGGCCATTTTCACAATACTGATTCTTCCTAACCATGAGCATGGAAGTTTTTCCATCTGTTTATGTCCTCTCTTATTTCCTTGAGCAGTGGTTTGTAGTACTCCTTGAAGAGGTCCTTCACATCCCTTGTTGGTTGTATTTCTAGGTATTTTATTCTCTTTGTAGCAATTGTGAATGGGAGTTCACTCATGATTTGACTCTCTTTGAGTCTGTTATTGGTGTATAGGAATGCTTGTGATTTTTGCACATTGATTTTTATCCTGAGACTTTGCTGAAGTTGCTTATCATCTTAAGGATATTTTGGGCTTAGACCATAGGGTCTTCTAAATACACGATCATGTCATCTGCAGATAGAGACAATTTTACTTCCTCTTTTCCTAACTGAATACCCTTTATTTCTTTTTTCTTGCTTGATATCCCCAGCCAGAACTTCCAATACTATTTGAATAGGAGTGATGAGAGAGGGCATCCTTGTCTTGTGCCAGATTTCAAAGGGAATGCTTCCAGTTTTTGCCCATTCAGTATGATACTGGCTGTGGGTTTGTCGTAAATAGCTTTTTATTATATTGAAATATGTTCCATGGATACCTAGTTTATTGACAGTTTTTAGAATAAAGGACTGTTGAATTTTGTTGAAGGCCCTCCCTGCATCTACTGACATAATCATGTGATGCTTGTCTTTGGTTCTGTTTATGGTGATTAATTACATTTATAGATTTGCATATGTTGAACCAGACTTGCATCCTAGGGATGAAGCCAACTTCATTGTGATGGAGAAGTTTTTTAATATGCTGTTGGACTATGTTTGCTAGTATTTTATTGAAGATTTTTGCATCCATGTTCAGGATGGATATTGGCCTGAAATTTTCTTTTTTAGTTGTGTCTCTGCCAGATTTTGGTATCAGGATGATGTTGGTCTCATAAAATGAATTAGGGAGGATTCCATCTTTTTGTATTGTTTGGAATAGTTTCAGAAAGAGTGCTACCAGTTCCTCTTTGTACCTCTTGTAGAATTTGGCTGTGAACCCGTCTATTCCTGGGGTTTTTTTGATTGGTAGGCTATTAATTGCTGCTTCAACTCTGCCCTTGTTATTGGTCTATTCAGGGTTTCAACTTCTTCCTGGTTTAGTCTTGGGAGGGCGCAGGTGTCCAGGAATTTATCCATTTCTTCTTGATTTATTGGTTTTTGTGCGTAGAAGTGTTTGGAATAACCTCTGATGGTAGTTTGTATTTCTGTGGAATCCGTGGTGATAACCCTTTATCATTTTTTATTGCATCTATTTGATTGTTCTCTCTCTTCCTTTTTATTAGTCTGGTTAGAAGTCCAAATTTCTTTTGTGTTTTACCATTCAGTTATCTCTGCATCATTGGTTGTAAAGATTATTCCCACTCCAATTGATTTGGCATCATTTTAAAACTATCAATTGACTATGGATGTGTGGGTTATTTCTGGATTCATTTTTATTCCACTGATCTGTATATTTAACCTTATGCCATTACCCCCACAGTCATGATTAGTATGCCTTTGGAGTAAGTTTTGAAATGGAGGAGTGTGAATTCTCCAAATATGTTCCTATTTTTTTTCACAGTTCTTTATTCTGGGTGTCTTGAATTTCCATATGAATTCTAGGATCAGTTTGTGAACTTCTGCAAAAAGGCCAGCTGAGATTTTAATAGAAATTTCATGGACTCTGTAGATAGCTTATGGAATATTACATCTTAACAATATTAATTATCCCAATCCATGAACATGTGATGTCTTTCCATTTATTCGGGATTTATTTAATTCTGTTTAATAATATTTTGCAGTTTCCAGTGTACAAGCTTTGAATATCTTTAGGTAAATCTATTTTTCAGTATTTTATTCTTTCTAATTCAATTATAAATTGATTTTTAATATTTTTATTTTCATATTTTGTTATTGCTATTATAGAATTATTATATATTGATTTTGTATTCTGTAAACTCGCTGAACTTGTTTATTAGCTCTAATAGTTTTTTATACGTATTCCTTAGAATTTTATATGTATAAGGTCATGTGCAAATGGAGATATTTTTACTTCTGGCTGGATTTGGTGGCTCGTGTCTCTAATCCCAGCACTTTGGGAGGCCAAGGTGGGTGGTTCACAAGTTCAGGAGTTCAAGATCAGCCTAGTCAACATGGTAAAACTCCATCTCTACTAAAAATACAAAAAATTAGCTGAGCATGGGTCGTGGGCACCTGAAATCCTAGCTACTTGGATGGCTGAGGCAGGAAAATTGCTTGAACCTGGGAGGCAGAGGTTGCAGTGAGCTGAGATCATGCCACTTCTCTCCAGCCTGCGTGAAAGAGCAACACTCCATCTCAAACAAACAGAAATTACTTTTTTGTTTCCAATCTGAAAGTTTTTTCTTTCTTTTTCTTGCTTAATTATGCTGGCTAGAACCCTCAGTACAATGTCAACTAGAAGAGGCAAGGGTGAGCATGTTTATCTTGTTCTTGATCTCAGACAGAGAGCATTCAGTCTTAGATCATTAAGCATGACATTAGCTATGGGTTTTTTTTTCATAGATGCCCTTTATTAGGTTAAGGGAGTTCACTTGTATTGTTAGTTTGTTCAGTGTGTTTAAGATGACAGTGGGCTGATTCTTTTTCTAATGGCTTTTCTGCATCAAATGAGATGATCATGGGATTTTGTCTCTATTTCTACCAATACGGTGTATTGACATTTACTGATTTTCATATACTGAACTAATCTTGAATTTCTGGGATACATCACAATTGGTGGTGGTACGATCATTTTTTCATGTTAATGAATTATGTTTTCTACTATTTGTTGAAGAGCTTCGAGTCTACATGAATAATGGATGTTAATCTGTAATTTTCTCTTCTTACGATGTCTTTGTCTGCTTTTTGTATGAGGGTAGTATTGTTCTCCTAGAATAAAGTAGGAAGCATTCTCTATTTCTATTTTCCTAGAAGTTTTTGAAGAACTGGTGTTCTTCTTTCAGTTTTTGGTAGAATTTATCCGTATAGCCATTTGATCAGGAGCTTTTATTTGGGGAAAATTTCTTGATTATTAATTCAATCTAATCTGTTGCAGATCTATTCAGATTTTCATTTTCTTCTTGAGTTTGTTTCAGTAGTTTGCATCTTTCTAAATATTTGCCTTTCTCTAGGTTATATAATTTGTTGACATAATAGCCATTCACAATATTCCCTTTTATTCTTTTTTATTTCACTTATTCAGAAGATAGTTTTGCTGGATATAGATTTCTAAGACATATTTTACTTTCAGTACTTTAATAATGTCTTCTCACACATGATTGCATTTTATCTGTTAAAAAGTTTACTGTTATTAGCTTTGGTAGTTTACACATAATATTCTTTATGACTGGTTTTGAGCAATTTGATTATGATGTGTCTTGCATAGCTTTTATAATTATATTTTTTAAGATAGAGATTTTTTCTTTTTGTTTCTTGCAACTGTGGGTTTATAGTTTCCATCAAATCTGAAAAGTTTTTGGTCAATGTTTCTTGATCAGTTTTTTCTGGATCTGGACTCCTCCTCTCTTTGGTAGATGCTACTGTCACATATACTAGGCTGCTGAAAGTTGTTCCAGGGCACACTGATGTTCTTTTCATTGATTTTTCTATTCTTTGTTCTTACTGTGCTTTATTTTGAATATGTTCTATTAAAATATCTTCAAATTACCTAATCTATACTGAAATATATAATCAATGCATAATCTGCATTAAGTTGATCCAGTGTATTTTTCTTCTTAGATATTGTTGTTTTCATGTCTAGAAGTTCAAATTGATTGGTTTATTACATCTTTGATGTCTCTACTTAATTTTCGAATGTATAATTACCGCTTTATTATTATTATTTTGAGATGTAGTTTCGCTCTGTTGCCTAGGCTAGAGTGCAATGGCATGACCTTGGCTCGCTGCAATCTCTCTGCCTTCCAGGTTCCAGCTGTTCTCCTGCCCCAGCCTTTTGAGAAGTTGGGATGTCAGGCACCCACCACCATGTCTGGCTAATTTTTGTATTTTTAGTAGAGACTAGGTTTCATCATGTTGGCCAGGCTGATCTTGAACTCCTGATCTCAGGTGATCCACCCACCTCGGCCTCCCAAAGTCCTGGGACTACAGGCACAAGGCATCATGCCTGGCTATAATTACCATTTTAAAGTCTTCATCTGCTAATTCTAATATCTGTGTCAGTTCTGTGTCACTGTTTCTAGCCCTGTGTGAATGCCAAGCACTTAACATCTTTAATCCTTTTGGATGGTTCTGTCTCTCATCTTAGGGGATTTTCTTATATTCATGCACTGATCAGTACTCTGCTGTATATTCTATGAAGACACTCTGGCTATTTCTCTGAGTTCTCCCCTTTCCAGGACTGTGTCCTATTAACTTTAATTACTTCAAATGTCCCATGGGCTTAGGGTCTCCATAAATCAGAAACTTGATAAAAACTAACAGATTTTATTTCTACAGTTTTCTTGGCTTTTATGTATTTGTGCATTCATCCAGGTATTATTTAACAAGCATATGAGTATCTATTAGTGTGAGGCCTTTTTGCTAGGCGTTATGAGTATAATCTGGGGGCAAAAGCAGGTAAATTTCCTGCTTTAATAAAGTTCCTTGCCTAGTTAAAGAAAAATATATTCCCAAGTTCTAAGATAAATACTCTGGAGAAAAAAAAAGAATATGGTCCTAAGAGCCTGTTTTTAAAAATGAACTTAACTGTGATGACTTTATAATGTGTCACCTTTACTAGGTTGTCTACATTTTCCAGTATTTGTTTCATTTGTCTCTCCAATTAGCGTGTGTCCAGGGAAGATTATTGGAAAACCTGGAGAAAGAAAGGGAAGCAGCAGCCATTATTTAACTCACACACATATTTGCGGATCTGATGACACTGTTTTAGTGAAGTAGAAGCCAGATCTGAAACTGCTCTGCTTCACCTGGATCATTTTTTAGCTTCTTTGACTTCTGGGAAAAGTCTGTGTGTTTAGTTTCCAGCTGAAGGACCGTGGCTTTTACAGGGCACCTTTCTCACCAAAGTCAGAGACAAGAAAGACTGGCAGGTTTCAGCCAGTCTTGTGGGGCTCCAGCTTACTCTTGTTCTCCCCACTTTACATCCATCTTCCCTTCCCACAAAGCACAAAGGAAACAGCTCACAGAGACGACTTAACTGGCTTTCACAAATGTTTCAGGCCAATTCCTTGTTCAAAATTCTCTGTCTGTCTGTCTGTCTATCTCTCTATCCCTTGATCTCTTGCTCATCTTTTCTAGAAGTTGCTGAGTTTGGATATAAAAAATGATAGGGCCTTTTACCCTCAACTTTGGGCCTTACCTTAATTTCAGAATAACAAGAAAAATCCCTCTCATGATTCTGTTAAATTTTATCCTCATGGCAATAAGAAGCCATGGAAAGATCTTAGGAAGGGGAATGAGGTAGGATTTGCATTTTAGAAAAATAGCTCTGCCTCCTGTATGAAAAATGAGGAGACAAAAGGGAGGATGTTTAGTTAACTGCTTCTGGAGCAGTCCAGGGGAAAAATGATAAAGGCTTAAAAAAAGCATGAAAAATTAAGAGGCTGTGGTGGAGATATTAGGAAGTAAACACAACAGAATTTGATGAGCTTTGATGTTTTTCAGCTCATAAAGTATTTGCATTTTGAACTACAAAATAAGACAGGAGGAAATTACTTATTGAGAGCACTCCAGATACAAAGACTTCTAAATAGAAAAATATTTAGGGACAAAGGTATCTCTCAACATCTCTGCATCACTCTACTTCTAAAGTAGATTGTTTAGCTCCTTGTAAATTGTGGCTTGTGGACCAGCACCTCCTGTGTCTCTAAAAGTTTATTGGAAGTACATAATGTCAAGCCTCATCAGTAACTCCTAAGGCAGAATCTGTATCTTAATAAGCTTTCCAGATGAATCACCTGCATGTTAAAGTTGGAAAAGCTGTGCAAAGATTCTGCAGGTTGGAGAAAATTTAAATTCCATTTTGCTCTCCCAACCTATTAAGATATTAGAGATCAAAGAGGAAATAACTGGCTCTAGAAATGCTTGGAATTTTCCCTCCCCACTCTCCCAGCATCAAGAAAAAGCTTCACGTTCTTCTTCACACTTATTACCTTCAAAGTACTATTTTAGCCTCTTCCAACTCATTGGAGCAGGTGGGACTCCTGATATCTTATCACCACTTGTAATTTTCAAATACCACAATAGCCATGGCTGTCAGTGGGATTTTCCAAGGCATTTCACATACAGCAGATTTAGCACAACTTTGGGGATGCTAATAATAAAAGGACTCCTTTGGGATACCGCAACAAGCAGGTGTAAAACATTATCTAGTTATAACTAGATTACAGAAGTTTCTTCTGATGAAGGCAGTTTCCCCTTTTCTAATTTCCTCTTACTAATAATGAGTAGAGAATAGATGAGGCTATTTATCTCTCTGAATGCTTTCAATGAAACCAAGGGTGGGTATTGGACTTGAGAGGGAAAGCATCATATTCATAGACAAGCACCCTTATCAATAGATATCAGCAGTCCATTTCAGCAATATTCGGCTGAGATCTGTTCATTTCAGCTTGCCATGAAGCAGCAGTTAGCACTATGCCTAAACAGTAATTGTCAATTATCTAGATATCTAGTGATATCTAGATAAATGAAGAGGTATGACATACCTGGTTAATTTTCAATCTTCCCCAACCAGACACATTCTTTACAATGTCCTAGAACGCTTTGCATAATCAGCCTACTCCTCCAAGCTCATCTCAGGCCATTCTGCTCTCTTTATTCCAGCCATGTGACTTACTTTCATTTCCTTTAACACCCCTAGGTGATTTCTTCCCTAGGTCCCTCAAACATGTGTCTCCTCTGCCTGGATCCTCCTGCTTCTTGACTGTGTCATTCCCTTGCTTTAGGTCTAAGCCTAACTTCTATCTTCTCAGAAAGGTTTCAAGACTACTTTTCTCCTACCTCCCGCTTAAAGTAGGTCTCCTAATTTTCTCAAACTACCCTGACCTTTTCTGTGATAGCACTTACCATAATTTGTAATTATTTATCTTTTTACTTCTCACTCCCCTCTTCTAAATAAAGAGACCAATTCTGTCCTACCCACCGAGGGCCAGATACCTAATCATTGCTCATAAACAAATATTATTTGGCCAAATATTAATGCTGCCCTACCTCCAAAAATGAACTCTTATACTTGTGAATTTTCATGGCTCCTTATATGTGCTGTATAGTTATGCACTTAATCTGTTTTTTTTTTTTTTTAACTATGTTTTGTGCTTATTCAGAATGCTTGATGAGACTGTCAACTCTAGGTGGAACGTCATGTGTTTGTTTTCTATAGCCTATTCGCTGCCCATGATAGGTCTCAAATAAAGTTATCCTGAATGATGAGTGAGTGAATCCTCTGCCCCCGCAGTTAGTTCCTGTTGTACAGGAGAGCATTTAACTGTTTTAAAGCTCAAAGTTACTTAGTAAGGAAAGCCAAGCATTCGCAACACTTTGAGGTTAGTGATTTCCTTTTCTTCTTTAAGCTTTTTTTTTTTTTTTTTTTTCCTCATAACTGGGGAATCAAACCACCTTTCTTCTTCCCTATGAGATTTGGGAAGTAAAATGAAGGAGAAATGCTTACAGTCATTAATTCTAAAAGGTGCTTCTTATATCTTGAGGGATATCCTTCACTGAGAGAGTAAATATAAAAGGTAAGCATGATTTGAAGTAGGAAGGCTTTTGGAAGAATTTAGCTTTTGATATTTTTAAATGAATTATCACTAAGACATCAGACAGAGGTACCATGCATGGACAGAAACATACAGATCTATAGTTTCCGATACTCTGAAAAAATCATATTTCTGTGTTTTTTGTTTCAAAAGCTCATTCACAAATTGAATGTCTATGTGTGTCAGGCACTGTTATAGGCCTCAAAGCCATAGTAACCAAGGAAAATAAGGTCACTGCCTGCACAGTCATCAATGAGGGAAGAGATAGGGAATGAGAAACACAAACAAGAACGATAGTATTCTATGGAATACATGGCACAAAGGAGATAAAACGGGGGTAGTGAATAAAGAGTGCTGTTTTGGCTTGGTTGTTCAGGAAGGGCTTTTATAAGGAAGGGGGCATTTGAGTGGAGATGAAGGAAAGACATTTGAGTGGAGATTCATGGATAAGAATGAGCCACCATGCTTTTCTTTTCTCTTTCCCCACCTTTCCTTCTCTCCTCTTCCCTTCACTTTATCCCAAGTTTGTATGAACAAGACTATGGACTCCCCAAAAGGATGTGTCTACTTTCAATCCAAAAATGTTATGTGACTATCAGGGAAGCCTGCTTAAATGAAGAAGCAGTTAAAAAAATCTTTGTAGCCTGCAGAGAACCCAACTGTTGTTTGAAAAACTGCTATTAGTGTTTTCCTACCCGTGACCTGGTGATCCTTTGGAAGGGAGAATTTAGAAAAAGATTACGGCACAAGAGAGCAAGTGCGTGAGGGAGATTTGTTCTTGCTTAGAAACAAGGGGATGGAAGTCAGGTCTCCACATGACTCGTAACTCAAGCTCCTTATTTAAAACTCAGCATGGTGAATTTAGTATCCAAATGCACATCCTGTAATTTAAACAGTCCAATTTCAAGGAAACATTCTTTTCACTGATTCCATGTGTGGCTTCCTAATGATGCACCACTGTGGAGTGACATAATGTAATTGTTGCTCTCATGTTGATGTATTGGTGCAATATATTTTCTCTTATTAGGTAGACGCTTAAATGTATACCTTTCTATATATGCTTCCATGAAGTGAGGGTAGTTAAATGTTGTTAAACAACTTAACCAATGTTCCCTCCCTTCATGTGTTTTCTATTTAACACCAAGACCTGCAGGATAATAGCAGTGACTTATGATCTGTAATTTTAGAATGGGCTTGTATTGTCCTTCCTTATATTATCTCTACTAAGGGGAAAGCATTCCTTATCTTCTTACTCTTTGACTTCCATGGAATCTTCATAAATTGGAATCAACAAGAATTTTTCAGTGTTGACAGAAAGAGGAATAAAGTGTATAAAATTTCTAGAATTAATGTTTTCTTCATAAGAACCTGAAAATTAATGAACCAGTCAAGATCTCAACTAATTAACAAGTTTGGAGAACTCCTGGATTTGGTTTTCTTCCTTGAAGTCACTTACTTATTAAATATCTAAGTGTACATTAGTAGTTTATGTGTAAGAAAAAAGTACACCAAACACAATGCTAAGTGCTGAGAATGAGCTAAAGGAATACTGAGTGTGCTAAAAGGGTATTTTCAGCCCTCTTGTTTTTGAAATTATTTATAGTAACAAAATAATCATAAGAATGACACAGACATAAGAATGACAATTGCCTACAACATTTAGTGAACATATTTACTTGCCAAACATCATGCTAAGTGCTTGACATAAAATTTTCGCATTTGAACCTCACAGAAAACTTGCAAGTGACCACTCTTGTACCCAGAGTAGAGGTGGGCAGTTCCAGGAGGAAACTGCGGTATGCCTAATCACCACACTTCATGTAACAGACATGTCTTTGGTGGAGCATCACTGATAATTGCAGCCCCGAGGCTGAAAATGGCCACATATTGTTGGTTGTTAATGGGATTAAATAAATTCCCCATAAATCTGAAACTGGCATTAGGTACTCTAGCCTGTATGGTATGCCAGTGCTCTATTATAAAATATGAAATAACTTTATATTGCCTTCCAAAACAGAGGTTAATATATCCAGTTAGGCAACAAATTGCTAAATTTAGCAAGTACCTGTCTTTTTCCAGAAGTCAGTTCTTAGTTACAGAGCTCTTTCACTGTTAAAAGAAAATGATCACTTTTCCAATTAAATAAGGTTTTACTGAATAAATGTCTTTAAGCCAGTTAATTTAAAGCTAAGTTAATCTTATTTCTTAGTTTGTCATTTTTTTCTGAGAAATCTGAAAACACAAGTCACTAAAGAGATGAAGGGTCAGAGATGTGGTTTATTTATTATTATGATGAATCTCGACAAGTGTTGTTGTTTTTTTTTAAGTCATATCCTTAATGCTGGGAACCATTTCCAGAGATTCTGATTTACTTGGTCTATAATATAGACTGGGAATTACGAAAAATTTTAATTGCCCAGCGGATTCTACCTTGTAGCTTTAGAAGTTGAGAATCACTGCCTTATAATGTCTTTTCGAGAGAAAATGAAGAACAGATCACCATAGAGGATAATTTGCCTTAATTTCTTTATTTAGTAAAAGAAGGCATTTTAAATAATATTTTTCAATTATCTTTTGAGGAGCAAAGTCCTTTGCATGAAAAAAAAATCTAACTAGAAACTTCACTTGTTAAAGCTTGAGTTTATAGCTGCACTGAACATCAGGATACCAGTGGGATAGGCCAGCAGGTGGAAAGAAAGGAGGATGACTCCAGTCCCAAACCATTCTACTCACCCATAGTCTCCTACTTCAAACTGAGCCAAGCTCAAGGCACTCTTTTCACTTCTGGCATACATAGGAACTGATAATGTTTGTGTAGCTCGCCTAGGCAGATGGATGGGCTGATGTCAGGACTGGGTGAAAGTGAATGACTTGGGGGTTTGGCTTAGACTTCGGGGTCTAAGGCCACTTCAAAGCTTAGGGAGTGATGAATTGGGCACACCTAGGCCAATCTGTGGCATTCTAGTTGGAAATAGCTCTGTCTTAAGACACAGACATAGAACTAAAGACTCCTAGGAGCAGTTTAAAAACAACTAGGTAGTCCCTGAAGCCTCTTTGAACTCAGAGAATGGCCCAGTAAACAACAAATGGGTTGATTGATTCATTCACTCAGTAAATATGCTTTGATGATCTACAGTGAAAGGTACTATTCTAGGTGCTGAAGATACGGCAATAAACAAAACAAGCCTAGTCTTTGCTGTCAAGAAATTTTCAGTCTAATAAGAGGAGGCACAACAATAAATAATACACATAGATAAAATACTACGCATTATGGTAAATATTAGGAAAAGAGTGTGACAAATAACCATGAGAGTCCTACTTCAGTCAAGGAGGCCAAATATAGTTGCTTTGTGAAGGGGACATTTATGGGAAGGTGGAAAGATTGGAAGGAACCAACCATATCCTTGTAAATGTACAGGTGGTATTGGGATAACATGAGTTTCACGAGAAGGAACAGCATTTACAAGGACAGTAAGATGGAAAAGAGTTTCCTCATTACAAGAAAGCAAAAGTCATAGCTGGGTGTGGTGGCACACACCTGTAATCCCAGTACTTTGGGAGGTCGAAGCAGGTGGATCACTGGAGGTCAGGAGTTTGAGACCAGCCTGACAAACATGGTGAAGCCCTGTCTTTACTAAAACTACAAAATTAGTTCGGCCTGTTGGTATATGCCTGTAATCTCAGCTATTTGGGAGGCTGAAGCAGGAGAATTGCTTGAACCTGGGAGGCAGAGGTTGCAGGGAGCTAAGATCATGCCATTGCACACCACCGTGGGCAACAAAAGTGAAATTCCGTCTCAAAAAAAAAAAAAGCAAGCAAAAGTCAGCCAATGTGTTTCATACTCAAGAGGGAGAGTGGCCTGAGATAAAGGGAGAGGTACCAAAGGCCAGGTCACACTAGGCCTTCAAGGTCACAGTGTGGACTTGTAACTCTGTCCTATAAGAACAGGAAGCCATTGGAGGATGGAGACATGATGTGACCTAACTTTAAGGTAGTCTCTGTGACTGCAGTATGGTGTGTGGATTAGCGGGGAACAAGAGTGGAAACAGAAAGGTCATTTAGATGGGTACTATAGGACTTCAGGGAAGAACGGTGGCTTGGTCCATGGTTCTGACCTAGGTGGAGAGAAGTGGATGGATTTGAAATTCTTTTTCAAAGTACAATCCAAAATGCTTATTTCCAAGGAAGGGGAAAGATATGGACAAGTGAATCCAGTCAAACCCAATCTCTAATTTGAAGAGGCATTGAGAAAAAGCCCTGTCATCCTGTGATATTATCCAGTTTCATTACTGAGCCATGAGTGCCATGGAGAGAGAACCACATGGGTCTACATTTTAATTTCCTGATCTGTCCATAAAGTGAGTATATGATCTACCCTGATTACACAGGATTATTATGAGGGGAAAAGAGAGTCACCTCTAGGGAGCCTTTATAAAAATACCAAATGCAGTGGAAATGCAAGGTACCAGCTATAGCATTATCCTAGTACTTGACATCACTGACACAAATTTCAAAGAGACAGATAATATTATACTGAATTTCAATATCTAGACTATTTACTTCTTAATAAAAATTGATGTGTTGAGCCTGGCTCAGTGATTCATTAGTAATCTTGAAAAAGCCAATAACAACAAGTCACATATTGTGTGCCAGACATTGTGCTATGTAAACACCTTACACACTGCCTCATGTACTCCTTGTAGAAGTTGTATATGTGGTTTTTGTCCGAATTTAGTAGCTAAAGAAGCTACAGCTCAATGAGATTAGAGTAGTTGACTTGACTTAATGGCTACAGAGGGTTTCTGGCAGAGCCAAAACTTAAATCAGGTTCTCAATACCATCATTAACTCCCCATGTTTCAATTTCCACATTTTGATACAGATATAGTTCTGCCAGCTTTATAGGTTGATTGAGAAGATCAAATTAAATAGCATATAGGCTGGGCATGATGGCTCATGCCTGTAATCCCAGCACTTTTGGAGGCCAAGGCAGGTGGATCACTTTGAGCGCAGGAGTTCAAGACCAGCCTGAGCAACATGCAAAAACCCCGTCTTAACAAAAAAACAAAAAAAAAAAAAAAAAAAAAAAAAAAAGTAGCTGAGCCTGCCAGTGCATGACTGTGGTCCCAGCTACTTGAGAGGCTGAGGCTGGAGAATCGCTTGAACCCTGGAGATAGAGGTTGCAGTGAGCCGAGATTGCACTACTGCACTCCAGGTTAGGCAACAAAGTGAGACCCTATTTCAAAATAAATAACAATAAATAAAATTTAAAAATAAAAATAATTTTTTAATGTTAAAAAATTAAAATTTAAAAAATAAAAATATATTAAAAAAATATATAAAAGATACTTGTAAGTTGTAGTATATTTCAGCAAATGCATGAGGTTTAAGGACAGCTTGTAAGCTCCATGAATTTTACTCTACAAGATGGCCATGGATTGGATGCTTAGAAATCTTGAGAGTCCAGTGTGTCCTTCTGTTGAGACCTGAAGAAATGCTTTTTCTAATCTTTGTTTCCTCTCCTGGGTCCTATCTAAGGTGATCTGCTTGGGATAACACAGTTTCATCTTCCTCTATCATTTCAAAACTGTCATTGATGAAATAACAGATTTTAAACATGTTTTGAGATGATGCAATTTGAGATTAAGGTTTATGCTAGCAGCCAAGAATTACAGCTTCAAAACGTCTTCACAGATACAAAGTTCTAGTTAAAGTCATACCTTATATACCTTTGGGAGGATATGTTTTTCTCATTTTTGACTATGCTCAAACAGAACACAACTTAAAGAAAAAGCAGAATTACCCAGAAAAACAAGGGCCAAATAACACTGTACTCATATTAAAAATATTGGAGAGAGAATAGACTTATTTAAATGAAGCACACAATTGTGAAAAGTTAACAAATAATCCCTTCCTTTTCAGAGTTAGACAAGTGACATCTCTGAGCACTTCAGATGTGATCTTGATTGATTGGAAAGGTTATAGAAACCCATAAATACTGTAATTTATGTTTAGTTTAATCAAGGGCATAGAAACTTTTTGTAGCACATGAAGATGCAGCATATTTCATTTTAGATTTTTCTAGGCATGTGTGTCCCTAGTGGAAGGCTTAGATGCTGGTGGCACTTCTTGCATGGTAAGGTGATGTTGGACTTGAGAAAAATCCAATTTCTGGTGACATATCACCATTCAGGAAAAACTTAAATTAGCTCTTTGTGTAATGTATTTCCATTTAAGTGAATATTGACACATTCTAGACTCTTCTGATTTTTGAGCCATGATCGGCTGAGCAAAGCGAAATCCTTATCAGGGGAAGAATATAGTCCATGTCAATTTCCCTTGACAAAAGCTCTGCTTATATACTTTCTCTACTTCAGAAAGTTTAACCACAATCACTTATGAATTGCTTAGTTACTTTAGAAAGTTTTCCAACAATTGAACAACTGAATTTTCATCAAATATCAAAATCTCAGGTGAATACAACCATTAACATGCAACACTCTAATTGAGAATTTTATACTCTGGTTCTGAATTATGTTGACCATGAGGTTCAACACAGTGGAGGTTAAGCATAGTGATGCCAAAGAGCAGTATCCTTTGCCAAGAGCCTATCCAGTTATAATCACAATGTCTGTCAATCAATTCTAGTCACCAGCAAATGGTTAGTATCTAACAATAGCCTCCCCATTGTACGCAGTAAAGCAAAAAAGAACATGGACTCTGTCCCCAAGGTTCTTGAGATCTAGTTGAAGAGAGGACGTGTGCACAAAAGATATTCAAAATAGCATGCAATTGACAAAAAACTAGTACATTCTACACAATTTGGGATGATTAATATAAACAGCTACCATTTGTTGACCAGCTTAACAGTAGCCTTGGTTATGCCATGAGTAAGGTCACTTAGAAGAGAGAGCTAACTTTTCACCAGGGTGGTCAAGATTGTACTGGTATGATCCTTGTACTGAAACATCAGCTCTTCCTGGGTCTCAAGCCTGCTGGCCTTCAGATTGGAACAAAAATGCTGACCCTTCCTCAAATAAGAGGGAACTTCTCCTGCCTGACTGTCTTCAAGTTGGAACAAAGTTTGTGGTTGTAATTGTTTTCTGCCCTCAGAATCAACCTGAAACTTCAGCTCTTCTTAGGTTTCAAGCCTGCTGGCCTTCAGACTGGATACACACACACACACACACACATTGGTTCTGTTTCTGGAGAACTCTAATATACTACATTATAGGATTTAATTGAGCTTTAAAGACATAAAGCATTCAGTATAGTACCAAGCACATAACTAATGCTCTATAAATATTAGTTGTTACTGAACCAGGCAGATAGGCATGGTTCAGTAACAAGGACTTAAGCCATCAGAGTGGGTGTGCAATTATTGCAGAATTGTTTCTTGCCTATATACCCTACTGTGGGTTTGTGCAAAAGTCTTAATAGAGGTGAAGATAAGGAACCCTAATCAGAAACAGCTAACTCACCAGGAAGCACTGCTTCCCTTTTGGAAGCAATGTGGAGAAGCAACAAAAAATGGAAAATCAAACCCTCTGTTCTTCCTAAAATAGCATTGCTTTGGCACTCAGGGACTCTGGTGTCTAGAAGCACTTAGCTACCAATAGTGACAATGGGGGCAGTAATAGTACATGGTGGTACCCAGGGAAAATAAGTAGTGAATCACATAGAAACAACTTGGTGCCCAAACATGAATACGCAGATATATGGCATTCCCAAAGAGAGCCAGAAAAAGGAGAGAAACATACGGCTCTATTTGTGATTACTGACCAAACTTGTTCTCAAGTCACCTCTGTGGTTTGTGGGAATCTTCAGGAAGGAATAGAATCCTCTAGAGACTGGCAAGCCTGAAAAACATGTAAATGAAAGTGCCAGGTAACTATGCTTGTCTTTATTCCCGCTTAATGCTACTGAAGACTTGGTGGTGAAGTCATTTTCTCTATGCCATCTCCAGGCACAAATGTAGGGCAGATGGCATAAACAGTCAAGTTGTGCTGTATATGGCTATTCTGTTTATAAGAAACGTGCTAAGAAGAGGTCCACATTGAAATCAGTGGCAGATCCTACAGTAAATATTATCAAATATACTCATATGGGTGTGATTAGAGCAACAAATATAAAAGAATGAACAACATATACGATCCTATGAATATAGAGGTCAGTGCCTCCCCTAAATGGATATAGAGTACATAGTAAATGCTCAAAATGAATAAGATCAATTGTGGAGACAAATCAATGTGGTCCAGCTGTAGGAGAGCATTAACTTTAATGGTTCTTATTTGTATGTATGAATTCTACTTCAAAAAGAGCAGAACAATAAAACAGCGTAGGCTGGTCCTTTACTGTTTTCCTTGTAAGGAGACTGTGTTTCTGTGGTCCAGCCTAATTCCTCGCCATACAGAAGCAAAGGCATGACAGTTTCACCTCATGATTCCAAATAACTGGCTTGACTTATGCTTAGAGTGAACTGACTATTTTAACCACTGGGTTATTTGCAATCACCATTGGTTTTATTGTTAGGATTAAATTTATTTATTCATCAAATTCTTTTTATTCCTTTTTATACATACAGCAGCATTGTTGAGGGCACTCCACAAATGATACAGAGACAAACAAGGCAGGTGAAGTGTGCTCCTATGGAGATTATCTTTTATGACGTGAAATAAACCATAAAGTAAACAAATAAATAATCATGATGGCTTCTTAAAGTAATAATTCTGTAAGTAGCAGAAATAAAGTAATACACTGAAGAGAGTATATTTGTGGTAAGAAAGTACCCATGCATATGTGTTTTTTGAGGTAGGGAGATTGGGGGAAAGCTCTCTGAAGAAGTGAGCTTCTGACATCTGAATAAGGAAAAAGCCATGTGGAAAACTGTGGGAACAACATTGTAAACAGAATGAATTGCAAGTGAAAAGGCTCTGGGTCAGAAATAAGCTTGGCAAGAATAAGTTATTGCAGAAAGAAGATCAATGGACTGAAGCATTTTGTAAAAGAGGTGGAGTGGTAAGACATGGGATTAGAGAGGAAGAAGTACCAGAACATGGAGTACTTTCTATACTTTGGAAATGAGAATATGTTTTATCTTGAATGCACTGGAAACCATTGGATAATTTTAGTAATCTATGACATGACTTATTTTGATTATTTATTAGATTGCTTTGGCTTTAGTGTAGAGAATGGATTGATCAGTAAATTCCTGACTTGATAAATGCTTGGATAAATAGTAACTTGCAATCCAACTGTGAAATTAAATGCCACATTTTATTCTCTAAACAAATATTTGTTGATCACTGCCTGCTATGCACTGGAAATACAGTGGCAAAGAAGATGTTGTCTCTGACAGGATCTCACAGTCTAGCAAGAAATATAGAAATTAAACAAATAATTACAGTTGTGACTTTACCCAGGGGAAGGCACAGGTGAAGCACAGTTTCCACCTCACTCAAATTTAACGCAAGCAAGAGGATTGGAATCCATGACTCCCCACTAAACAAGAACCATTTTTGCCAGAGGGCTTGGTGATTACCAACAGACTTTATATTAGTCAGGCATTCTTTAGTTGCAATAGATTAAAAAAAAATCAAACTAGCTTAAGACAAAAGAAATATATGAAGAAGGATTTATTGCTTCATATAATTGAACACTTTGGGCATGGCCTCACTCTCAATAGTTTAGAGAATCAAGCGATGAAATTCAGTGCAGGCAGAGAGCCTGGAAAATAAAGGTGGCAATTGGGGAAATGAAGGAACCTCCACCCATCAGAGTCTACAAATAAATTCTGCCTAAATTATGGTGATTCCTGAGCTGTTCCTGAATCAGGGAGACTCTAAAGTTCTCAATGTAAAGCAATAGATGGAAGATTGAGAGCTGAACAATTGCTGTGCTGACCACCAAAGAGAAGACAGAGCTTGGATTTTGAGGCTTTTCCTAAATACATTCAAGGACTTAAGGGGGAATATGCTTATAATTGAGAAATGATGTGAAAACCTAGCAGAGAAATAGAAACTATAAGAACCAAATAAAGGTTCTCATTCACCTCAGCTTTCTAACTGTAGGAGTCACAATTCCATACCTTGGGTCTCAGGCTTGCCTTGACTGGGCTAAAGCACCTGCTGTGCTTTCTTCACCAGACCAAACTGACTGGTCATCAGGGTTTAGTGGGAACTGACACAGAGTGGGCTGCCACTCTTGCCCTGAACTAACTGGAAAGGATGAGAGAGCAATGGGCTTCCTAAGCCCTAAAACTCATTCCTCCAAACTAATACTGTTCAAATGGTGGTAAATGCCTCTATGGGATACCTTAACAGGAGGATAAGGCATTATGAATGGACTGTGTTGGCCTGTATAGTGGTGTTGTGAATTCAGGCATATTAGATAGTATATGGTAGCAAGGAGTATTTTCATTTAAAGATCTCTTCTCATCCACCCCAAGTGCAGTCAAAGGTGGCATTTTGCCTGAGTGGAATTGTCCCGGAGCAAAGCAAGAATAGTGTGAGTAAAAATACCTGAAATGAAGGGGCCTTAATTTAGAGGAAAAGTTTGTATCAAGTAAAATGATCTTTGGGATGCCTGTTAACACATTTATTTTATTTGAGAAGTGAAGTCAGAATTTTTCTGACAGAAAGTAAACCTGATTTGGATTTAAAAAAAGAAATAAAAATTCTAGAACTATAAAGTATAATATTTGAAAGGACACATTGTCTGAGTAAACTGGATAGCAGATTGGCAGATAAAAGGATACCAGAAAATAATTTGTCATCATCTGACCTACACTACAAGATGTATTAAACAAAGTACTTTAGGATGGAATGAAACAAAAAAATATTGCATGGAAACTGTATCTACATGAAGAAAGAAGGAACACTGAAAAATATATATATATATACATACAGTGTGTGTATATATATATATATATATATTATTTTTATGATGTTTTTCTTCTCTTAATTTCTTTAAAGGGAATAAGACTGTTCAAAGAAAAATTATAACATGTTTGATGGAGTTCATTAATATATATCAATGTAACATGTAAAGTAACAATAATACAAAGGCCAGAGAGTAATGGAAACTATACTGTTACAATTCTTTTATTTTGCTAGATGTGGTACAAATTAACCCTAAGAAAATTATGATAAAACAAAGATAAATATTGCAATCCTATAGCAGGCACTAAAATGTCAAAAGGTTTAGTTAAGAAGATGGGAAGTATTAAGAGAAAATTTTTAAAAATTATTAGCACTAAGAAAAGACAGAAGCAAAAGATTTCTTTTGAAAGACAGAAAGATAGAAAATAAATTACAAAATAGCAATTAAGTTCAGCCATAGCAATCGTTAAATTTTGGTGAACTAAACATCTCAATTAAAAGGTAGCGATTGTTAGATTGGATATAATAGAAAACCCAGTTACAAGTTTTATACAAGAAATTTGGGCAGGCGTGGTGGCTCAAGCCTGTAATCCCAGCACTTTGGGAGGCCGAGATGGGTGGATCACCTGAGGTCAGGAGTTCTAGACCAGCCTGGCAAACATGGGAAACCCCGTCTCTACTAAAAATACAAAATAAGCTGTGCCTCATAGCAGGCACCTGTAATCCCAGCTACTCAGGAGGCTGAGGCAGGGGAATCGCTTAAACCCCAGAGGCAGAGGTTGTCATGAGCCAAGTTCACACCACTGCACTCCAGCCTGGGTGACAAGAGCAAGACTTCGTCTCAAAAAAGAAAAAAAAAAAAAGTTTTATTTATTTTTTCCCATTTATTTATTTTATTGCATTTTAGGTTTTGGGGTACATGTGAAGAACATGCAAAATTGTTGCATAGGTACACACGTGGCAGTGTGATTTGCTGCCTTCCTCCCCATCACCTACATCTGGCATTTCTCCCCTTGCTATCTCTCCCCAGCTTCCCACCCCCCACCGTCCCTCCCCTATTTCCCCCCAACTGACCCCAGTGTGTAGTGCTCCCCTCCCTGTGTCCATGTGTTCTCATTGTTCAACACCCGCCTATGAGTGAGAACATGCGGTGTTTGATCTTCTGCTCTTCTGTCAGTTTGCTGAGAATGATGGTTTCCAGGTTCATCCGTGTCCCTACAAAGGACACAAACTCATCGTTTTTGATGGCTGCATAACATTCCATGGTGTATATGTGCCACATTTTCCCTATCCGGTCTATCGTCGATGGGCATTTGGGTTGGTTCCAGGTCTTTGCTATTGTAAACAGTGCTGCAATGAACATTCGTGTGCACGTGTCCTTATAGTAGAACAATTTGTAATCCTTTGGATATATACCCAGTAATGGGATTGCTGGGTCAAATGGGATTTCCATTTCTAGGTCCTTGAGGAATCGCCACACTGTCTTCCACAATGGTTGAACTAATTTACACTCCCACCAACAGTGTAAAAGTGTTCCTATTTCTCCACATCCTCTCCAGCATCTGTTGTCTCCAGATTTTTTAATGATCGCCATTCTAACTGGCGTGAGATGGTATCTCAATGTTGTTTTGATTTGCATTTCTCTGATGACCAGTGAGGATGAGCATTTTATCATATGTTTGTTGGCCTCATGTATGTATTCTTTTGTAAAGTATCTGTTCATATCCTTTGCCCACTTTTGAATGGGCTTGTTAGTTTTTTTCTTGTAAAAAAAAAAAGTATAATTTAATAACATATCTAGGTTAAAACTAAAAGGATAAATATTATGGCAACAGTAGGCATAAAAAGCTGAAAGGCTGTAATTAACATCAGAAAAAAAATGACTTAAAGACAAAAAGTATTATCAGAGATAAAGAGGAACATTATATAATAATGGGTAGAAAATTCTTCAGAAGAATATAATAACCATAAATGCACATGGTTTAATAGCATAGTTTTAAAATGTATGAAGGAAAAACTAATAAAACTAAAGGGAGAAAGAGATAAATTCTCAATCACAGTTGGAGATTTTAAACACCCTGAGTGAATTGACATTTATGAACTTCACTCAAAAACCATAGAATGTACATTCTTTTTAAGTACACATAGAAGGTTCACCAAGATAATCCATATGCCTGGCTAAAAATAAGTTTTAATAGATTCCAACAAAAGTAAAATCACTAAAACCAAAGTTCACTAAAAAGTACAAAACATTATGTGGTATTTTTACAAAGAATAAAGCATAATCTTATTCTAATCATGAGAAAGTACTAGATATGTTATTCTTCAAAAAGTATATAAAAGATAAGAAAACACTGAAGAACTGTCCATTTGGAGTAGAATAAGAAGAAACAAGAAAACAAAACAACAATTAGAAAAACTGGTAAAATTCATGCAAAGTCCATAGTTTAGTTAGAAATATACCAATATCAATATATCTGTTTCGATAGTCATCCCATGGTTATGAAAGGCAGAAGAATTAGGGAAAGCTTGAGGACATGTACACATGAACTCTCTGTACTCTGTTTTTAAAATTTTTTCCTTAAATTCAAAGTTAGTTCAAAGTAAAAAGTTAAAAATGATTGTAGAAGGCATGCACAGCAGTATTTAGATTGAATGTAGCATATAGCAATCATAACTTCAAATGTTTATATTAGAAAACAAGAAGGGTTTAAAAATTAGTGATCAAAATTTTTAAGTTATGAAGTTAGAAAAAGAACAAATTAAACTCACCATAAATAGAAGCAAGGAAAACTTAAACACAGAAATAGAAATTAATGCAATAGAATACAGAAAAATGGACAACTAATACTGACACTTAACAGAGAACATGCCAGCTGACATGGTTTTCATTTCTGTCCCCATCCAATCTCATGTCAAATTGAAGCATTGTGGAAGACAGGTCTGGTGGGAGGTGATTGGATCGTAGGGGTGAACTTTCCCCTTGCTGTTCTCAGGATAGTGAGTTTTCACAAGATCTGGTTGTCTAAAGGTGTGTAGCACCTCCCCCTTCACTCTCCCTTCAACCATTTAAGACGTACTTGCTTCCCCTTCACCTTCTGCCATAATTATAAATTTCCTGAGGCCTCTTTCCTAAGAAAGAGAGTTCTCTTTTCTTTATAAATTACCCAGTCTCAGATAGTTCTTTATAGCAATGCAAGAGCAGACTAAGAAACCAACTTTCCAAACTCCACTTTTTATCTAACAATGAAAATAAGAGAAGAATGAGATATGAGTGAATTCTTATAAATTTATGTTGACTCAAAATCCATTTTGAATATAAGGTGCATGTTCTCATACCAAAGCAGGGCTTGGTCACCATTGACAGTGTTCATTTATCTGTCTCTTCCAAATTCCTCAATATGGTCGATTCAGATATCTGCCTTACACAACTTACTCCTGGTGACCATCGCCCTGTGGGACAGCTAGATACAACACACTTGATTCACCCCACTGACTCCCAAACCCTGCATGGTCTATGCAGATACAGTGCAGTGACCACCTCACAGTGTGTCTCCACAGATCTCTTGCCTGCCCCAAACCTCCCAATTAGAACTCCCACAGAAAACCTGCTTGAGTAATACCCTGGACTCTAAAAAGGCTTTGGCCCACAGGTCTCTCTCTCCCTCTCTCGGTCCCTACCCACTGGCTGAGCGTGTGTGTCCCAGATGGCTCCTCCTTCCTATTTACCCTGTGAGGATGCTGACTGCCTCTCTCTGAGATCTGTGAGAAATAAGCTGCTTCCATTATTTCACACGTTTTGTTGAGTTGCCTCCTGTATGTCTCACCTGACCAGCACACCTGAGCCTAACTTCTGTCATAGTCAGGGCTTTCCTAGAGATTGGCCATCTTGCTAGGAGTAAACTAGACACAGGTCAGACAGGAGACACAGGGGCATCTGTCAGTTTAAACAAATTTCCTGTGGGAAGGACATCTGGTCACAAGTCAGTCACTTAGACATTAGTCCATCCCTGAGGATAAAGAAGTATCCCATGAAAGGCACACTGTGAGCATCCACAATCAAACCCTCTGGAGTCCCATCAGGGCAGGGCTGGGGTTTTTAGCCATTCTTCATTTTTTTTTTTTTAAGACAGCGTTTTGCTCTTTTGCCCAGGCCTGAGTTAAGTCGTGTGATCTCGGCTCCTTGCAACCTCTGCTCCTCGGGTTCAAGTGATTCTCCTGCCTCAGCCTCCTGAGTAGCTAGGATTATGGGCACCTGCCACCACTCCCAGTCTACAGCCATTTTTTGAGAGAGACTTTAGCACCACATTAGGAAAAAAAAAGGTTAATAAAAGTACATATATCAATTTGCTTTTGCCAGGCACCTGGAAGTATTCAGGGACAAATTTAAAATAAATTTACAACTTGAAGCTCTTTGAACTACCTAAGTCATGTTAATTTGTGCTTTGAAGCCCCTTCAAGGAAATCTTATTATTAAACAATTCAAGGGTTTCCGTACTCTGCTTAACAACAAGGCAACATTCAGCTACAGTCCTTAGGGGCTGGAAGAGCCATTTATTTCTGATTTGTAACTTACTCTAAAAGCATTGCTGTGGTTTCCCAGATTTGCACAGTAAAAGTTTCCTATTAAAACTCCTTTTTCAAAGGAAAGACCTTGGGAATCTAAAGCTCAAATTCACTGATTTCAAAGTATCATTAGGTCAAAAGGTATAATAGTGTCCTGCTTACTGCTCTACTCTAGCCTTCACGTAGAGTAGAAGTCAGCACATATTTTCCGTAAAGAGTCAGACAGCAGATATTTCAGGCGTTGCTTGTGATCCATAGAGCCTCTGTCACAGTGTCTCAGCGGCGCCATTATAGAACAAAAGCAGCCATGAACAGTAAGGAAATGAATAAGCAGGCTGTACTCCAATTAAACTTCAATTGCCAAGAATCAAGTTTGCATTTCACATAATTTTTATGTGACACCATTTTTCTCAGCTATTAAAAAGTTTTAAAACCATTCTTAACACAGGAATTATACAAAGCAGGTAGCAAGCCAGATTTATCCCACAGGCTACAGTTTGCCAACCACTGACTTAGAAGTTTGCCTGATCAATTTTTGCTTCTTCATTGACCTTTCCTCGTTATATGGCTATACGTATACATTTACATACATACATACTCATACACACACAAATACACAGATACACAAACACAGCAGGCTATGGTTAGAAATTTAAGCACATTAATAAAAATTGAAGTAAATGCAGCAAAACTTAGATTCACACATACTTAGAGATTCCATTATCTCCCTAGATTTTTGTCCACATTACTTTTAGATTTCAATTTATATATATTTAGAAGCATTTCTTCAGTAGAGTTAGAATTGAAAAGACAGTCCATTGTTCAATAGGAATTGATTTGTGCTTAGTATGGATCCTTAAATGGAAAATTATTCATTTTATCTTAACATAATGGAATGTGGTAGAAATAATATAGTAGCCACAGCATAATTGAGAGGCATCAATTTCAGTATAAAATTTAAAAACTGATAATAAAGAAAAAGACTATATATTAAATATGTTCAAGATATTTCATATCAATGGTATTTCCTACAGCCTTCTGAATAACTTTTATAACAGGCTAACATGCATGATAGATGTCACAAGAACTTCTTCAACATTTAATAAAATTCAGTTTTTTATATTTTAATTTTTTGGGGTACATGGTAGGTCTATATATTTATGGGGCACATGAGATAGTTTTTTACAGGCATACAATATTTAGTAAACACATCAGAGTAAATGGAGTATCCATCACCACAAACATTTATCATTTATTTGTGTTATAAACATTTCGATTATACTTTAAGATGTATAATACATTATTGTTCACTGTAGCCACTAAATACTAGATTTTGTTAATTCTATCTAACTATATTTTTGTACCCATCAACCATCCCCTGTTACCCCAACCCCGCCTACTCTTCCCAGCCTCTGGTAACCACCCTTCTACTCTCCATGAGTTCAATTGTTTTCATTTCTAGATCCCACAAATGAGTGCTAGTAGGTAAGGTTTGTCTTTCTGGGCCTTGCTCATTTCACTTATTACATAGTGACTTTCGGTTCCATGCATGTTGTTGCAAATGACAGAATTGCGTTCTTTCTTTTGGCTGAGTAGTATTCCATTGTGTATATGTACCACATTTTCTTTATCCATTCATCTGTCAATGGACCCTTAGATTGCTTCCAAATCTTGGCTTTTTGAATAACGTTGCAATGAACATGGGAGTGCAGATATCTCTTCGATATATTGATTTCCTTTCTTTTGGATATATACCCAGTAGTAGGATTGCTGGATCATATGGTAGTTTTATTTTTAGTTTTTTGAGGAAGCTCCATTCTGTTCTCTGCAGTGGCTGTATTAATTTACATTCCCACCAACAGTGGTGTAAGGGGACATCCTTGTTTTTTTCACATCTTAGAAGAAATACTTGTTTTCCCCCCTTTCGTATGGTGCTAGCTGTGAATCTGTCCTATATAACTTTTCTTGTCTTG
>NW_022437019.1:9180031-9256983 GCF_009761245.1 Sapajus apella
TGGTCATGATGAATGATCTATTTAATGTGTTATTTAACTTTGTTTGTATTTTGTTGAAGATACTTGCATCAATACTTATCAGGAATATTGACCTATAGTTTTCTTTTTCTGGATGTGTACTTTTCTGGTTTTGGTATCATGGTAATATTGGTGTTGTAGAATAAGTTTGAAAGTGTTCCATCCTCCTCTATTTTTTGTAACAGCTTGAACAGGATTGGTACTAATTTTTCCTTAAATGTTTGGTTAAATTCAGCAGTGAACCCAGTGAGTTACAGGTTTTTCTTTGCTTGGAGACTTTTTATTATGGCTTTCATCTCATTACTTATGTGTCGCTTCAGGTTTTGGATTTCTTTGTTCTTCAATCTTTGTAGGTTATATGTGTCTAGGAATTTATCCATTTCTTTTGGGTTTTTCAATTTTTTTGGCATATAGTTGCTCATAGTAATCTCTAATGATTCTTTGAATTTTTGTGGTATAAGTTGTAGTATCTCCTTTTTATCTCTGGTTTTAGTTTTTAGAATTTTCTCTCTTTTTCTCAGACTGCCTAAAGGTTTGTCAAATTTTCTTTATCTTTTTTTAAAAATAACTTTTGTTTCATTGATCTTTTATATTTTTATTTCAATTTCATTTATTTCATCTCTGATATTTATTATTTCTTTACTTCTGCTATTCTAGAATTAAAGTTTTCCCTTTAAATATGCCATGCCCTAAGTCTTCTGCCAGCCATATTAAAGCTGCTTTGTAAGTTTTTGTTTCTTTTATCTTGCTGTTTTTAGAGTTCTTTCTTTATCCTTGATCTTTAGGAGTTTGATTATTAAACGTATTGAGGTAGTCTTCTTTGGGCTAAATCTGCTTGCTGTTCTCTAATCCTCCTAATCCTCCTGCACATAAATATTGATATCTTTCTCTAAGTTTGGAAAGTCCGCTGCTGTTAGCCGTTTAAATAAACTTTTTACCCCATCTCTTTCTATTCCTCTTCTTTAAGGCCAATAACTCAGATTTGCCTTTTTGAGACTGTTTTCTAGATCTCATGGCCATGTTTCATTTTTTTAACTTTTTTCTCCTCTGTGTATTTTCAAATATCCTTTCTTCAAGCTCATTAGATATTTTTCTCTGTTTGATCAATTCTACTGTTGGGAAACTTTGTTGCACTCTTCAGTATGTCAGTTAAATTTTCAGCTCCAGAATTTCTGCTTGATTTTTAAAAAATTATTTCAGTCTCTCTATAATGTATCTAATAGGATTCTTCCTTCTCTGTGTTATCTTGAATTTTGTTGACCTTTGTCCAAACATGTAGGTCACACATCTCTGCCACTTGAATTGGTCACTGATTCCTTACTTAGTTAATTTGGTGAGCTCATGGTTTCATGGACAATCTTGGCGATTGTGAATGTTTGTTGATGTGTGGGCATTGAAGACTTAGGCATTTTTTATAGTCTTAAGTCTGGGCATATTTTTTATCATCCTCAGTCTGGGCATATTTGCACCCATCCTTCTTAGGAAGGTTTTCCAAGTATTAAAAGGGAATTAATTGCCGTGATCTAAAGCTTTGGTCATATCTGTACTATTGGGGGTCACCTCAAGCCTAGCAATGCTTTGACATTAGCAAACTCAAAGAGGTACCATGTGAGTGGGTAAGATCTGGGATAATTCTCTGGAATGGAAGGCAGAGACTCTTGTTCTCCTCCCTACTTACCCACTAACAGAGTTTTTCTCTATTTCCTTGCTAAGTTACATGGAGCTGGGAGAGGGAGGACACAAGCAACCCTGTGGCCACCAACACTGGGACTGTGCTGTATCAGACCCAAAGCCAGCAGGACTGGGTCTCACCTAATGGCCCTGGCAATCACTGCTTGACTACCACTGATTACTCAAGGACCCAGGACTCTTCAGTCAGCTGCTAAGGACTCCAACAAGGCTTCTGTCCTACCCTTCAGAGTGGGGAGGTCCCTCCTGGCTCAGGACAGGTCCAGAATGTTGTCTGAGAACTGGGGCCTGAAGTTAAGAACATTATGAATCTACCTGGTACTCTATTCTACTGCAGCTGAGCTGACATCCAAGCCACAAGATAAAGTTCTTGCTCTTTCCTCTCCTTTACTCATGAAGAAGGAATCCCTCCCCATGGACATCACCACTCCAGGCCTATAGGGATTACTGCCTGGCTGCTATAAATGTTCACTCAAGATCTCAGCACTCTGTATTTAGCTTTTGTGAATGCTTCCAGGCCTGAGTCATTCCTTTCAGTGTAGTGGGCTCCCCTCTGGTCAAGAGTGGGTCCAGGAATGCTGTCGAGGAGCGAATGCCTGGAATCAGGGGCTCCAGGAAATCACTTTGTGCTCAACTTCACTGTGGCCTAGATGGTGTACAAACTACAAGACTAAGTTGCCTTTACTCTTCTCTTTTCCTTTAGCAGAAGGAATCTCTCCCCCTGGCCTCCATAGCTGGTAATATACTGAGTTACAGCTGAAGCTAGCCCTGGGTCTCACCTAAGTGAGAACTGCTTGGGTACCACTGATGTTTATTTTCAAGGCCCAAGAGCTCTTTAGTCAGCAGGTGATTAATCCTTCTAGGACTAGGTCCTTCCCTTCAGGGAAATGGCTTCCCTAATGGCATACGGTATATCTAGAAATGCCCTTTGGAAGCTAGGCCTTGGAATGTGCAGGCCTCATTACTCTGCCTCGTGCCCTATCCTACTGTGGCTGAGCTGGTATCGAAGTTGCAAGAGAAAGTCTTTATTTTTTTCTTCTCTTCTCCTCAAGATAAAGCTGGGAGCGGCACTGTGTGGGGTTGGGGAGTGGGGGGCACAGGCAGCACTCCCTTGGCTGCTCCAATTTGTGTCTCACTGTATCACACATATGTCCCTCAAGTTCACTGACTCTGAGCCCAATACACCACCAGAACTTGCCCAGGAATTGCAATACTTGTATCCTAGACTGCCTTTCAGGTTTGTTTAGGACCCTGGACCACTTTGGCCTGAGGTGGCAGGGCTGCCAGGACTCAGGTTCTGATCTGTGCGATGGGTGACTCCCTTCTGGCCAGGGCTGGTCTAAATGCTAACTCTGTGGGCTCCAGCTGAGTTTGGCCCATGTTGCTTTCTACTGTGACAGGGCAGGATTGAGTTCCAATACAAAGTCCCACCATCACTGTGCTCTCCCTCCTCCAACAGCATAGATTCTCTCTCCATACCATGTGGCTGTTACTGAGTGGTGGATTAAGGGTGATGTCAGCAATGCAAGACTGTCTTTTTTACCCATTTCAATGCCTCTTTCCTTGAAATGATGTTAAAACCACATACTGTGATCGCTTACCTGATTTTTGGCTCTCATGAGGGTGCTTTCTTGTATGGATAATTGTTCGATTTTGGTGTTTCTGCTGGGGAGACAATTACTAGAGGCTTCTGTTTGGCCGTATTGCTCTGTCTCACACCTAACATTTATATTAAGCTTAAGGACCAAAATAGCAAGTGTGGATCTATGCCCATCAATAACTTTGGTCTTTGCAAAAAGCCATAATTCTACAATGAAAGTAATGAACAGTTGAATAAAAGAATAGCATAGTACATTGTAGTAGAGAATCTCAATATTTAACAAGTAAAATATAGAGATTAGACTGATTTTTATAAAGTATGCCAATTAAAATAAAAACATTTTGTTTCTATTATGCAAGCAAGATCATGTTTATGAGTGTTAAAACATTGGTGAACAAGAAATGCATTAGACCCATATATCAATTGTCAATTGAAGAATAATCTCTTTAACAGATGGTGCTTTGAGAACTGAATATCAACATGCAAAAATATAAAGTTAGACCCATACCTCAATTCATATATAAATATTAAAATGGATCCAACACATAAATGTTAGAGCTAAACCTATAAAATTCTTAGAAGAAAACATAGGGATAATCTTAATAACCTTGATTTTAGAAATGGATATTTATATATTATACCAGAAGCACAATTAACAGAAAAAAATAAATTGTACTTGATCAAAATTAAAAATGCTTGTGCTTCAGAGAATAGTATCAAGAGAGTGAAAAATCAACGTATAAAATGGGAGAATATATTTGCAAATCATGCATTTGAGAAAGATCTAATATCCAGAATATATAAAGAACACTTACAGTTCAATAACAAAAAGACAAACCATCTAATTATTTTAAAAATGGGCGAAGTAATTGAATTGATATTTCTCCAAAAAGATATAACTGGCAAGCACACAAAATGATGTTCAGTATCATTAGTCATTAAGAAAATACAAATAAAACCATAATTAAGTACAGCTTCACACTCATCCATCTATAAATTTTTATTTTATTTTATTTTTAAATATTTTTTTAAATTGTACTTTAGGTTCAGGGGTACATGTGCGATCATGCAGGATTGTTGCATAGGTACATACATGGCAAGGTGGTTTGCTGCCTTCGTCCCTCTATCACCTATATCTGATATTTCTCTTCTCATTATCCCTTCCCACCCTCCCCACCACCATTGTTCCTCCCCTAGCCCCCCCCCACCACTGACAGCAGTGTATGATGTTCCCCTCCCTCCCTGTGTCCACCTGTTCTAATTGTTCAACACTCGCCTATGAGTGATAACTTACGGTGCTTGGTTTTCTGTTCTTGTGTCAGTTTGCTGAGAATGATGGTTTCCAGATTCATCCATATCCCTATGAAGGACATGAACTCATCGTTTTTCATGGCTGTGTAGTATTCCATGGTATACATGTGCCACATTTTCTTTATCCAGTCTATCATTAATGGGCATTTGAGTTGGTTCCAGGTCTTTGCTATTGTAAACAGTGCCGCAGTGAACATACGTGTGCATGTGTCTTTATAATAGAACAATTTATAATTCTTTGGGTATATACCCAGTAATGGGATTGCTGGATCAAATGGAATTTCTATTTCTAGATCCTTGAGGAATTGCCACACTGTCTTTCACAATGGTTGAACTAATTTACACTCCCATTAACAGTGTAAAAGTGTTCCTATTTCTCCACATCCTCTCCAGCATCTGTTGTCTCCAGAATTTTATTTTAATTTATTTTATTGCATTTTTGGTTTTGGGGTACATGTGAAGAACATGCAAAATTGTTGCATAGGTACACACGTGGCAGTGTGATTTGCTGCCTTCCTCCCCATCACCTACATCTGGCATCTCTCCCCTTGCTATCTCTCCCCAACCCCCCATCCCCCACCATCCCTCCCCTATTTCCCACCAACAGACCCCAGTGTGTAGTGCTCCCTTCCCTGTGCCCATGTGTTCTCATTGTTCAACACCCGCCTATGAGTGAGAACATGTGGTGTTTGATTTTCTGCTCTTCTGTCAGTTTGCTGAGAATGATGGCTTCCAGGTTCATCCGTGTCCCTACAAAGGACACAAACTCATCGTTTTTTATGGCTGCATAATATTCCACGGTGTATATGTGCCACATTTTCCCTGTCCAGCCTATCGTTTTTGGGCATTTGGGTTGGTTCCAGGTCTTTGCTATCGTAAACAGTGCTGCAATGAACATTCATATGCACGTGTCCTTATAGTAGAATGATGTATAATCCTTTAGATATATACCCAGTAATGGGATTGCTGGGTCAAATGGGATTTCCATTTCTAGGTCCTTGAGGAATCGCCACACTGTCTTCCACAATGGTTGAACTAATTTACACTCCCACCAACAGTGTAAAAGTGTTCCTATTTCTCCACATCCTCTCCAGCATCTGTTGTCTCCAGATTTTTTAATGATCGCCATTCTAACTGGCGTGAGATGGTATCTCAATGTAGTTTTGATTTGCATTTCTCTGATGACCAGTGATGATGAGCATTTTTTCATATGTTTGTTGGCCTCACGTATGTATTCTTTTGTAAAGTATCTGTTCATATCCTTTGCCCACTTTTGGATGGGCTTGTTTGTTTTTTTCTGGTAAATCTGTTTTAGTTCTCTGTAAATTCTGGATATCAGCCCTTTGTCAGATGGGTAAACTGCAAAAATTTTTTCCCATTCTGTTGGTTGCCGTGTCACTCTAATGACTGTTTCTTTTGCCGTGCAGAAGCTGTGGAGTTTGATTAGGTCCCATTTGTCTATTTTGGCTTTTGTTGCCAATGCTTTTGGTGTTTTGGTCATGAAGTCCTTGCCTACGCCTATGTCCTGAATGGTTTTGCCTAGATTTTCTTCTAGGGTTTTTATGGTGTTAGGTCTTATGTTTAAGTCTTTAATCCATCTGGAGTTAACTTTAGTGTAAGGTGCCAGGAAGGGGTCCAGTTTCTGCTTTCTGCACATGGCTAGCCAGTTTTCCCAACACCATTTATTAAATGGAATCCATTCCCTATTGCTTATTTTTGTCTGGTTTGTCAAAGATCAGATCTTTGTAGATATGTTGTGTTGCCTCCGAGACTTCTGTTCTGTTCTATTGGTGTGTATATCCCTGTTTGGTACCAGTACCATGCTGTTTTGATTACTGTAGCCTTATAGTATAGTTTGAAGTCCAGTAGTGTGATGCCTCCCGCTTTGTTGTTTTTGCTGAGAATTGACTTGGCTATGTGGGCTCTCTTTTGGTTCCATATGAGGTTTAAGGTGTTTTTTTCCAGTTCTGTGAAGAAGGTCATTGGTAGCCTGATGGGGATAGCGTTTAATCTGTAAATTACTTTGGGCAGTATGGCCATTTTCACGATATTGATTCTTCCTAACCATGAACATGGAATGTTTCTCCATCTGTTTGTGTCCTCTCTTATTTCGTTGAGCAGTGGCTTGTAGTTCTCCTTGAAGAGGCCCTTTACGTTCCTTGTTGGTTGTATTTGTAGGTATTTTATTCTCTTTGTCGCAATTGTGAATGGCAGTTCGTTCTTGATTTGGCTCTCTTTAAGTCTGTTATTGGTGTATAGGAATGCATGTGATTTTTGCACATTGATTTTGTATCCTGAGACTTTGCTGAAATTGCTGATCAGTTTTAGGAGATTTTGGGCTGAGACGATGGGATCTTCTAGATATACAATCATGTTGTCTGCAAATAGAGACAATTTGACTTCCTCCTTTCCTATTTGAATACCCTTTATTTCGTTTTCTTGCCTGATTGCTCTGGCTAGAACTTCCAGTACTATATTGAATAGGAGTGGTGAGAGGGCATCCTTGTCTAGTGCCACATTTCAAGGGGAATGCTTCCAGTTTTTGCCCATTCAGTATGATATTGGCTGTTGGTTTGTCATAAATAGCTTTTATTATTTTGATATATGTTCCATCAATACCTAGCTTATTGAGAGTTTTTAGCATAAAGGGCTGTTGAATTTTGTCAGAGGCCTCTTCTGCATCAATTGAGATAATCATGCGGTTTTTGTCTTTGGTTCTGTTTATGTGGTAAATTACGTTTATAGACTTGCGTATTTTGAACCAGCCTTGCATCCCCGAGATGAAGACTACTTGATCATGATGGATTAACTTTTTGATGTGCTGTTGCAATCGGCTTGCCAGTATTTTATTGAAGATTTTTGCGTCTATGTTCATCATGGATATTGGCCCGAAGTTTTCTTTTCTTGTTGAGTCTCGGCCGGGTTTTGGTATCAGGATGATGTTGGTCTCATAAAATGATTTGGGAAGGATTCCCTCTTTTTGGATTGTTTGGAATACTTTTAGAGGGAATAGTACCAGCTCCTCTTTGTATGTCTGGTAGAATTCGGCTGTGAACCCATCTCGACCTGGGCTTTTTTTCGGTGGTAGGCTCTTAATTGCTGCCTCAACTTCAGACCTTGTTATGAGTCTGTTCAGGGTTTCGGCTTCTTCCTGGTTTAGACTTGGCAGGAGGCAAGTGTCCAGGAATTTATCCATTTCTTCCAGGTTTACCAGTTTATGTGCATAGAGTTGTTTGCAATAATCTCTGATGATGGTTTGAATTTCTGTGGAATCTGTGGTGATAGCCCCTTTGTCGTTTTTTATTGCATCAATTTGGTTATTCTCTCTTTTCTTTTTTATTAATCTGGCTAGCAGTCTGTCTATTTTGTTGATCTTTTCAAAAAACCAGCTCCTGGATTTATTGATTTTTTTGAATGGTTTTTTGTGTCTCTATCTCCTTCAGTTCTGCTCTGATGTTAGCTATTTCTTGTCTTCTGCTAGGTTTAGAGGTTTTTTTGATCGTGCTCCTCTAGCTCTTTCCATTTTGATGATAGGGTGTCAATTTTTGATCTCTCCTTACTTCTCATGTGGGCCCTTACTGCTATATATTTTCCTCTAGAGACTGCTTTAAATGTGTCCCAGAGATTCTGGTATGTTGTGTCTTCATTCTCGCTGGTTTCAAAGAACATCTTTATTTCTGCCTTCATTTCATTGTTTATCCAGTCAACATTCAAGAGCAAGTTGTTCAGCTTCCATGAAGCTGTGTGGTTCTGGGTTAGTTTTTGAATTCTGAGTTCTAACTTGATTGCACTGTGGTCTGAGAGACTGTTTGTTACGATTTCCGTTCCTTTGCATTTGCTGAGGAGTGATTTACTCCCAATTATGTGGCCGATTTTAGAGTAGGTGTGATGTGGTGCTGAGAAGAATGTATATTCTGTGGATTTGGGGTGGAGAGTTCTGTAAATGTCTATTAGGTTTGCTTGGTCCAGGTCTGAGTTCAAGTCCTGGATATCCTTGTTAATTTTCTGTCTGGTTGATCTGTCTAATATTGACAATGGGGTGTTAAAGTCTCCCACTATAATTGTGTGGGAGTCTAAGTCTCTTTGTAAGTTGTTAAGAACTTGCCTTATGTATCTGAGTGCTCCTGTATTGGGTGCATATATATTTAAGATCGTTAGCTCTTCTTGTTGCATTGATCCTTTTAACATTATGTAATGTCCTTCTTTGTCTCTTTTGATCTTTGTTGCTTTAAAGTCTAATTTATCAGAGATGAGAATTGCAACTCCTGCTTTTTTTTGCTCTCCATTTGCTTGGTAAATCTTCCTCCATCCCTTTATTTTGAGCCTTTGTGTATCCTTGCATGTGAGATGAGTTTCCTGGATACAGCACACCAATGGGTTTTGGCTTTTTATCCAATTTTCCAGTCTGTGTCTTTTGATTGGGGCATTTAGTCCATTTACATTTAGGGTTGATATTGTTATGTGTGAATTTGATACTGCCATTTTGGTGCTAGCTGGCTTTTTGCCATTAGTTGATGCAGATTCTTCATTGTGTTGATTCTCTTTACCATTTGGCATGTTTTTGGAGTGGCTGGTACTGGTTGTTCCTTTATATGTGTAGAGCCTCTTTCAGGAGCCCTTGTAAAGTAGGCCTGGTGTTGACGAAATCTCTGAGTACTTGCTTGTTCACAAAGGATTTTATTTTTCCTTCACTTATGAAGCTTATTTTGGCTGGATAGGAGATTCTGGGTTGAAATTTCTTTTCTTTAAGAATGTTGAATATTGGCCCCCACTCTCTTCTGGCTTGTAGGGTTTCTGCTGAGACATCTGCTGTGAGTCTGATGGGCTTCCCTTTGTGGCTATCCTGACCTTTCTCTCTGGCTGCCCTTAGTATTTTCTCCTTCATTTCAACCCTGGTGAATCTGACAATTATGTGCCTTGGGGTTGCTCTTCTTGAGGAATATCTTTGTGGTGTTCTCTGTATTTCCTGGACTTGAATATTAGCCTCCCTTGCTAGGTTGGGGAAGTTTTCCTGGATAATATCCTGAAGAGTATTTTCCAGCTTGAATTCATTCTCTTCATCGCATTCAGGTACGCCTATCAAACATACATTAGGTCTTTTCACATAGTCCTACATTTCTTGGAGACTTTGTTCATTACTTTTGACCCTTGTGTCTCTATTCTTGCCTTCTCATTTTATTTCGTTGAGTTGATCTTCGACCTCTGATATTCTTTCTTCTGCTTGGTCAGTTCGGCTGTTGAAACTTGTACATGCTTCGTGAAGTTCTTTTGTTGTGTTTTTCAGCTCCATCTGTTTAGTTATATTCCTTTCTATTTTGTCCATTCTTGTTAGCATTTCGTCAAATCTTTTTTCAAGGTTCTTAGTTTCTTTGCATTGGGTTAGAACATGTTCTTTTAGTTCACAGAAGTTTCTTACTACCCACCTTCTGAAGTCTGATTCTGTCATTTCATCACACTCATTCTCCATCCAACCTTGTTCCCTTGCTGGTGAGGAGTTGTGATCCCTTGTAGGAGGAGAGGTGTTCTGGTTTCAGGTGTTTTCATCCTTTTTACACTGGTTTCTTCCCATCTTTATGGATTTATCCATCTGTCCTCTTTGTAGTTGCTGGAGTTCAGACTGGGTCTCTGGACGTTCTGTTTGTTGATGATGAGGTTATTTCTGTTTCTTAGTGTTCCTTCTAACAGTCTGTCCCCTCTGCTGTAGGTCAGCTGAGGTCCACTCCAGGCCCTGCTTGCCTGGGGATCACCTGCAGCAGCTGCAGAACAATAAGGGTTGCTACCAGTTTTCTTCTTCTGCTATCTTTGTCCCAGAAGGATACCCACCAAATGTTAGTCTGATCTCTCCTTTATGAGGTGGCTTTTTGGATATACAGAGGTCAGGGAGCTGCTTGAGGAGACAGTCTGTTCTTTATAGGAGCTCAGATGCTGAGCTGTGAGCTCCGTTGTTCATTCAGAGCTGCTGGGCAGGTACGTTTAGGTCTGCTGCAGCAGAACTCATAAACCGCTTTTTGTTCCCAAGTGCTCTGCCCGAGGGATTTAGGGCTTTATTTATGAGTTTCCATTGTGCTGCTGCCTTCTTTTTTTTTTCCCTTCAGTGCTGCCCTGCCCAGCAAGGAGGCAGCCTAGTCACTGTCTGCCTGTAGAGGCTTTGCTGCTGGGTGAACTTCCCTGCAGTCCTGTTTATATGTGTGTCCTTATAACTGCCTTGGCAATGGTGGCCCACCTCTGTATTGGTGGACTCTCTCTGTAATTGCGGGTTGCCTCAGTAAAGGCGTGCTGCCTCAGAAATGGCGGGTTGCCTTGGCAACAGCGGGCTGCCTCAGCATTGGTTGACTACCTCCGTAGTCGTGAAGTGCCTCGGTAATGACGGAGGCCCCTCTCCCACAGAGCATGACCCTCACGGGTTCAGCTGCGCTTGCTGTGAATTCTCAATCCAGAGAGTTTCTGATTGCTGTTCTTTTGTGGGATTGGGACCAGCCGAGCCTGATCGCCTGGCTCCCTGCCTCAGCGCCTTTTTTTTTTTAAGTTGGTGTTCCCGTCGCCTGTTGACGCCGGGATCTGTGTGTTTTCCCATGCGGGGACTCACTGCGCTGGCTTAAACAACCACACTGAGATTTGTGGTGCTTTTTTTTTTTGCCGTGGAATCTACTGTCCTGGTTTCCTGTTCAGTTCCCTTTTTAAACAGAGGAATGGGCAACTTCCCGTGGCTCCAGTTGCCAGCCAAAAGGGCACCTGGACCAGTGTATTTTGTATGGAGAACCACTGCGCTGAAGCACTGACAAAGCAGCAGCACGTGCAAAGCAGGCACGCCGGCCGACACAGCCGAGCTGGCTGAAACAGCCGCACTGGCGACCTGTGGGGCTTCTCTGCCTGGGAATCTCCTAGTCTGTGGGCAATAAAAATGTGGCATCCACTCACCCTCTGTGCTTTCACTGGGAGCTGCAATACTGAGCTGTTCCTAAATGGCCATCTTGGTTTGATCATTCTCTCCAGAATTTTTAATGATCGCCATTCTAACTGGCATGAGATGGTATCTCAATATGGTTTTGATTTGCATTTCTCTGATGACCAGTGATGTTGGACATTTTTTCATATGTTTGTTGGCCTCATTGATGTCTCCTTTTGTAAAGTGGCTTTTCATATCCTTCGCCCACTTTTGGATGGGTTTGTTTGTTTTTTTCTTGTAAATCTGTTTTAGTTCTTTGTAGATTCTGGTTATTAGCCCTTTGTCAGATGGGTAGATCGCAAAAATTTTTTCCCATTCTGTTGGTTGCTGGTTCGCTATAATGATTGTTTCTTTTGCTTTATAGAAGCCCTGGAGTTTAGTTAGATCCCATTTGTCTCTTTTGGCTTTTGTTGTCTTTGCTTTTGGTGTTTTAGCCATGAAGTCCTTGCCTATGCCTATGTCCTGAGTGGTATTGCCTAGGTTTTCTTCTAGGGTTTTTATGGTGTTAGGCCTTATGTTTAAATCTTTAATCCTTCTGGAGTTAATTTTAGTGTAAGGTGCCAGGAAGGAGTCCAGTTTCTGCTTTCTGCACATGGCTAGCCTGTTTTCCCAACACCATTAATTAGGCAGGGAATCCTTTCCCCATTGCCTGTTTTTTTCAGGTTTGTCAAAGATTAGATGATTCTGTTTTTAAAAATACACAAACCATAAAAAATTGTGATAACTTGTTTAATAATATAATAATAACAACAAAGAAAACAAGTTGTGGTTAGAACGTTAAGAAACTGGAAGCTTTTTAGATTGCTGGTGAGGTTGTAAAATAGTGCAGCAACTGTGAAAAACAGTTAAGTGAGTTGTCAAAATGTTAAACATAGTTATTATAAGACTAAGAATTCTACTTCTAAATATATGTCTAAAAGAATTGAAAACAGGTATTCAAAAAAATCTTGTATATACAAATGTTCTTAGTAGTACTATTCAGAATAGCCAGAAAGTGGAAATAGATTTTTAAAATGTGATATATTTTGGAATATATATGGAATAATATGGAATATTATTCAGCCATAAAAAGAAATGCAGTACCGATAATGCCACAACATGAAAGGTCACATGTTGTATAATTCTGTTTATATGAAATACCCCAAATAGGTAAATACCTAGAGAAAGAAAGCCATTTAATGGCTTCTAGGAGTTGAGAGGTAGGAGTGAAAATGAATGGGAGTGACTACTTAATGAATACGGCTTTCCTTTTCTGGTAATAAAACTGTTTTGAAACCAGATACAGTTGATAGTTTCATAACATTGTGAATATACTAAATTTCACTGAATTTTATGCTTTAAAATGGTTAATTTTAACAAAATTTTGCCTTTAAAACAATTGATGCATTATATTGAGATTGAAAGCCATATGCTGATGTGTTCACTGTGCAGCTTTCCTGTTTGTTTTTTTCTTTAGTTCCTAATAAAACAAGTGAAAGCAAGAAAAAAAGAATGTATGAGGCACAATTTGAATGTACTGCCCATTTTCATGTATTAATTAAATCTATGTAAATAAATAAATAAATCCATAAAAGTCAGATTTTTTTTCAGTTCTCTTAAAGAATATAAAATCTGAAATCAAAGACATTTTTAGGGTGGTGAATTGAGCTCTTTGATTCTGTTTCCATGAGATATAAAAGATACTTAGTTCCCTAACTGTGAAGAGAAGAGATACCGTTTTTTAACAAATCCAGTTCTTCCATTTTGCTTACATGTCCCAGGGGGCTTTATTCCACAGGTTTGTGTATTCACAGCTCAAACTTTTAAACCTAACATCTTTTTAAAATAAAGTTTTACGAATTCCAAGATTCTTTAATTTGTTTTGAAAATAAAAATTCAAAATAAATATAATTTTGTCCTGAGTCTGAATCATATAAAAGAACTCAGATATATCAAAACTCAAATGACGATTATATTTGAAAGCTGTCAAAAGTGAATATGCAAGAACAGGGTGGAAATTTCTAAAAGCTCAGCATTGATAGCCAAGAAGCTTACCATGCCCTGACTGCCAAAACATACTGAATTCTCTAATTACTGTATTGTGTAAATCTTTCAGCGCTTCAATAACAGCCCATGAATGATAGCCTCATCTACAGAAACTTAAAAAAGGCCCAGAATCTTTTGAGACATAACTTTTTCTCAAAATCCTAAATACAAAACCAAAACATTTGCTATTCAAAGATGTTGTTTCAGAAATAAATGACTATAATAGTACATTACTGATGGTCAAAAAATTATCGGCTCTGAGAGCCTATTATCGCAAGGGCCTCTATCCTAACCTGAGGGGCCAAAAGGTCTTACCTGGAGAAGATGATATTTGAGCTGAGATCTTAAGGAGGAATGGAAGTTTTACTCAGAAAACAAAACAAAACAAACAAACAAAAAACAGGAAGCCAGTTGACATCACAGATGTAATGGTAGTAGTAAGATGGCAGCCAATCCAGAAAGAGGTGACCAGACTCAAGAGGTATTTAGTGAACAAAGTTAACAAAATAACAAAGTCACATGTAGTTGAAATATAGAGGACGTGTTTTAAAAAGGCTTTGGTTAGCAGCATCTAGTAGTAATGGCAGAGTTAGACCCTACCTGATGACTCTCCAGAAAGAAAGAAAATAAATAAAACAGCCATAAAATCTAAACATAATAAAAAGAGCAGCGACCTGAGGTACAGGTGACTGAGCAGAAGGCAGACTTAAGTGGAGAGTGCACAGAGCAGAGGAGAGGAGTTGGACAAAGTACGTTTTATTACCACAGCTTTTAGCCTAGGGTTAAGTGCAGTTGGTACGGCTCACATGGAGTGGTAGAGTGCAACTGAAAAAAAATGCTGCATTTTTTTTTTTCCTAGCAGAGGGAACTCAGGCTGCTGAAGAGAGTGGGAAAATACTACAGGGGAGAAAAGGGGATCTCCAAATTCCTTCTACCCACAACTCTGATTGATTCTTGGACCACCCATGGGCAGAATCAGAGCAGCTCAGCTAAAGACAAAAAATCTGCAGATGGCAGATATGTGTACACTAATGTGAAGGTAGATTAGCAGACATTATCAAATTTGAAAAAAGAAAAATTTTAAAAATAAGTAGAGCCTCAGGCATCTCTTAAATTGTGTCAAAGCATCCAACATACATGCAACAGGAAACCCAGAAGGAGAGGGGAAAAATTATAAAAAGTATGACAGCAAACGTTTTTGAAAATAATACCTCAAAAAACCTCCGTATTTAATAGAAGAAATTTGCAGATACAAAATAGTTAATGAACATAAAGTAGAAGAAACATGAAGGCTGCACCCATGTTTATCTCACAGTCAAATTGCTAAAGGCCAAAGATGAAAAGCAAATCTTGAAGGCAGCAAAGAAAAAATGACACATTCCTTACAAAAGAACAACAATCCAATTAACATCTGATTTTCTGGAAACCAGAGGCCAGAAGAGTAGAATGATATTTTTAAGGTGCTGAAAGAAACAGAAAACACTTGTACCAGATTCTACATCCAGAAAAAAAATTCCTTTTAAGAGTGAAGACAGATGAGAGACTTTTTTTTTTAAGCTGGCAAAGATGCTTAAGGAAGTCCTACATACTGAAAAAAAAGTGATGCCAGATAAAAACTCAGATCCTTAGACAATGGTGAAGAACACTAAAAACAGTAAATATCTGGATAAATTCAAAATATTATTTTATTCTTTTTTTATTTTACTCATACTTTCTTATGAGGAAGATTATATAAATTATATAATAAGTAAAAGAAAAATTTATTATAGTTATGAATTTATAACACATATATATTTATAACAACTCTACATAAAGTTTTGTGTATACATGGATGTAGACTACTGTAAAGTTTCTGGATTTGTGTGAAGAGGTACTACATTCACTCTAAATGAACTGAACATTGTTTTCTGTAAGACAACAATTTTTTTAAATGCAATGAAGTATAAAAAGCATTTGAAGAGAAGGCAGAATGCTGAAGAATTTTTTAGAAGATTTTGGCACTAGCTGGTTCCGTGTAAGAACAGCATCAGATTTCTCATGGGCCACTGTGACAGCCAGGGAGGTATGCTACTTGAATCTCCCTTGAAGAAAGAACTTGTCAGTCCGTTGCAAGAAGTTCAGCAAGCTGACAGCTTCCAGTTTTTAACACCTTCACAAAACTCTTTAGCTTTCAAGCTGAATCCATGCTCCTCCTGAGCAACTCCAGCCAAAGACTAAGCATGGCGAGGATTCTAGGACCAGTGTATTTTTCTCCAATACAGAGCTCCTTAATGGGAAGTATTGGCTCCTGAGATCCCCACTGGGGACTTTTTTTCATTTTTGCCTTGTGGTTGGAAGGTTCCCTGCCCACCGTTGCTCCTTTTCCTTTTCTGTTTCACATTCGATAAAACTCTCATACTCCTGACTCCACATAGCCATCTATTTCCCAGAGGACCCAGCTAACACAGCTTCCATGCCAAAGCTGGAACCATACCTGCCTGCTTCTATGGTTTGAAAGTCCTCTCCAAAACTCATGTGAATATGTCATTGATATTGTGATGTTATTAAGAAATGAGACTTTTAGGAGGTGATTCATTCATGAGGGCTATGCACTTATGAATGGATTAATATCATATTACAGAAATGAGTTCCTGATAAAAGGATGAGTTTGTCCCATTTTACTCTCTGTATTCACGTGCACTTCCCCACCATGTGTTGCCTTCTGCCAGGTTATGACACAGCAAGAGGAACCTTACCAGATGTGGACCCTCAGTCTTGGGCTTCCCAGACTCCAGGACTGTGAGCCAAATAAATCTCTTTTCTTTATGAATTTCATCTGGTATTCTATTATAGCAACACAAAATGACTAAGATAATAGCTTTCCCCGGATACTGTTGATGCATCTGAAGCAAGAAGACATAATGAAGCATGCTTGAAGATTATCAGAAGGAATATTTTGCCACATTTTTACGCAAATGCTGCTTCCACAAGAAGCTCAAGAAAATGGTATAGAAGATGGGTCTACATGGCGTAATTGCAAAAGAAAATGTCACAACTCCTATCATGACTTTGCCTGCCCAGTGCAAAGGTGAGATCAGTATTTAAATATTTATAATGAACATTCACAATGGGTATTTGCTGAAATAGACCTGGTACTTTGAATAAATTCAAACTATTTATATTTATTGTCATAACATATTCATGGTAAAGAAGAGAATTTTATGCTATTTTTCATTCTTCACTAAAATAGGTATATAACAATTATGCAGAGATAAAAGTGATGTGAATAAAAATGTAAGAATGAAGCAAATCTCTTAGGTGTCATTGGTCTTGAGAGAATACTACAATCAGGAGGCAGCTCTTTTAGCAAGAAAGAAAAAGATAACGTTGAAAATAGAAACACATAAAAAGTAAATTTGCATTATTTTTTGAAGGATAATATTGAGCTCCAAAAGAAGTTAGTGATCAATTTAACACTTCACTAATCAGAAAGTTGAAACTTGGAGGACAGTAGAAATTTGCTCACTATAAAAAAAAGAGCATAGGCCCAGACATGGAACTTTATTGCACTACCTATTAATTGTGGCCACTGGCTCTGAACCTGATGTCCCCATCAGCAACTTGAGCAGAATAACACCTGGCAGGAACATTATGCAAATGAAATAAGAGGAAAAGATAAGACAATCTAACATAATTCCTGATTTCTAAAGGATTCACAAATGGTTATGTTATCAATTTTATTGGTAACAAATTGATTATCCACAGCCCCTCTGCTACTCCTACCCAAGAAATTGGAATTGAATGATAAAGTAATAGTGATGTATAAAACTTGAACCAAACTGATTTGGGTCCAAGAAATTTAATAAATCAAATGAAGGCAGTAGCTGAAACTGCAATGGCAGCAGTACCATTCCTGTAAGCAGAAGGGATGTTGAATGTGATAGTTCATGTTTGAAACAAAAGGAGAGGAAAAATTAGGAAATAATAAGAGCAAAACTTTCTAAGTAAATGTTGAGAGAATGAGAAGACAAGCCACAGACTGAGAGAAAATATTTGCAAAAGACACACCTGATAGAGGACTGTTACCCAAAATATACAAAGAACTCTTAACACTCAACAATAAGAAAACAATCTGATTTTAAAATAGGCCAACAATCTCACCACATAAGATGTACAGATGGCAAATAAACATATGAAAACATTCTACATCATGTGTCATCAGAAAAATGCAAAGTGAAATGAGATAACAGTACACAGCTATTAGAGTAACCAAAGCCATTGAATAACAAGACCAAGTGCAGGTAAGGATGTAGAACAACAGAAACTCTCATGCATTATTTATGGAAATGCAAAATCGTGAAGTCACTGTAACACAGTTTGGCAGTCTTTTACAAAACTAAACATACTGTTACCAGAAGACATAGATATCACACTCCTTGATACTTACCAAAGGAGTTGAGAACCTATGTTCTTAGAGTCACTTGCACATGAGTGTTTGAGAAGGTTTTATTTATAATTGACAAAACCTGGAAGCAAGCAAGATGTTCTTCAGTAGATAAGTGGACAAATAAATTGTGGCACATCCAGATAATGAAATATTATTCAGCACTAAAAAAGGAGTTATGAAGCCATGAAAATACATGTAGGAAATTTAAATGTATACTATTCAGTGGAAGAAATCAATCTAAAAAGCCAGAATATTATGATTTCAACTGTATGACATTCTGGAAAAGGTGAAACTATGAAGACAATGAAAAGATTAGTGATTGCTAGGCCTAGGGGTGGGAGAAGGAAGAATAGGTGGAGTACAGTGGGTTTTTAGGGCAGTGAAAGTACTCTGCATGATATTCTAATTTTGGATACAGGTCATTATATATTTGTAGAAACCAATTGAATGTAAAACACCAGAGTGAACCCTACTATGTGGACTTTAAGTGATTGTGATGTGTCAATGTAGGCTCATCAGTTGCATGTATCAGTACAGTAGGGGATGTTGATAATATGCAAAGGCAGGAGGTATATAAGAAGTCTCTGTTTCTGCCCCTCAATTTTGCCTTGAACCTAAAACTGCTCTAAAAAATTAACTATTCTTTTTTTAAAAAATTAAAAACTAAAAAAGAAAGGTAAAAGGAAGGCTAGACTATCAAATATTTTACTTAGAAAGCTGAAAATTTCTTTGAGTCTAGAAGGGCCATACACTCTTTAAAGTTCTCAGGGAATGTCCATCCATTCCTCTACCACTCATTCATCTATTCTTTCATTCAATATTTATTTTTAGCTTTTAACAATTTCTTTGCAGAACTTAGGAAGTCAGAAACAATGTCAATTTTATTTGGCCAGCTCGGGACTTATGCAATATGAAAACCAAACCATAATCATGTTGGATATATCACAAGAATGCAAAGATGATTCAAAATACACAAATCAATAAATGTAACATATCATGCCAACTGAATGAAAGATACAAACCATATGATCATCTTAATAGATGCAATAAATGTGTTTAATAAAATTCAACATCCCCTTACAATGAAAATTCTCAATGAATTAGGCATAGAGGGGACATACCTCAACATAATAAAAGCCATATATGAAAAACCATAGGTAACATCATACTGAATTGAAGAAAAGTCAAATGCCTTTCCTTCAAGAATTGGAACAAGACGAGGACATATACTTTTAACATTCTTATTACAGCGTAGTATTTGGATAAAAAAAAAAAAAAGACACATAGACCAACGGAACAGAATAGGGAACCCCGTTATAAATCCACATATTTTCAGCCAACTGATTTTTGACAAATGCACCAAGAACATATTTTGAGAAAAGAACATCCTCTTCAATAAATAGTGTTGGGAAAACTGAATATCCATATGAAGAAGAATGAAACTAGACCCTTATCTTTCACTATATATAAAAATTAATTCAAAATGCATTAAATTTAAATGTAAGACCCAAAACTATGAAACAACTAGAATAAAACAGAGGTGAAAGACTTCAGGACATTGGTTTTGGCAAAGATTTTATGGCTAAAACTTCAAAAGCACAGGCAGCAAAATAAAGAATACACAAATAGAACTATATTGAGCTGCAAAGCTTCTTCCCAGGAAAGAAAACAAAGAGACAACCTGTGAAATGTGAAAAAATATTTCCAAATTATTCATCACACCAAAGACTAATATTTAGAATAAACAAGGAATTCAAACAACTCAACAGCAAATAACAGAATACAATTAAGAAGTAGGCAAAGGAACTGAATAGACATTTCTCAAAAGAAGACCTACAAATGTCCAAGAAACATGAAAAAATGCTTCACGTCACTAATCATCAGGGAATGCAAAGCCAAGCCACAGTGAGATATCATCTCATCCTGATTAGAATGGTTATTATCAAAAAGACAAAAAACAACAAATGCTGGTGAGGATAAGGAGAAAAGGGACTCTTATACACTGTTTCTGGGAATGTAAATTAGTATAGTCATTATGGAAAGCAATATGAATGTTCCTCAAAAAACCAAAAATAGAACTAACATGCAATTCAGCAATCCTACTACTGGGTATTTATCCAAAGGAAAGGAAATTAGTATATCAGAGGAATAACCTGCTCCCCCATGTTTGTTACAGCTCTATTCACAATAGCCAAGAAATGGAATCAATTGTCTTCAAAGAACTACTGAATAAAGAAAATGTGATATATATACATAGATATGCATATATATATAATACACAATGGAATAAAATTTAGTATTAAAGAGAATGAAATCCTGTCATTTGTAGCAAAATGAATGGAACTGGAGGTCATTGTCTTAAGTGAAGTAAGCCAGGCACAGAAGGAAAATACAGCATGTTCTCACTCATATTGTAGGGGCCAAAAAAAAAAAAAATTGAGCTCATGAAAGTTGAGAGTAGAACTGTGGCTATTAGAGGCTGGGGAGGGGAGTGAGTGGGGAGATTGGGGAGAGGTTGGTTAATGAATACAAAATTATGGCTGGATCGGAAGAATTAGCTCTGAGATTGGAAGAATTAGCTCTGATGTTTGCAGCACTGTAGGGTGAATATAATTAACTATAATTTTTTTGAATATTTTCAAAAAGCTACATGAGAGGATTGTAAATGTTCACAACACAAAGGAATTATAAATATTTGAGGTGATGTTTATGCTAATTATCCTTATTCAATCATTTTACATTGTATATACATATCAAAATATCACTCTGTATCCTGTAAATATGTACAACTATTACATGTCAACTAAAAATAGAAGGGAGAGAAATAAAAGATGGAGATTAGAAACCCAGAACACCAAGTGATTAAAAATTTTGATACTGGTGTCAGACTTTATGGCCTTAAGATTTGGCTCCATCACTGTAACCCTGATCAACTTATGTAACCTCTCTGTTCCTAATTTTTCTCAACTGCAAAAGGCAGGTGATGACAGTACCTAATTCAGAGAGTGGATGATTAAATAAGATACTCTTACGATGTGTTTAGATCATAACTCCATAGTCAGCTCTAATGTTTTTAGGTATTATTAATATCTCATCAATTATTAACTCTATTAGAGTGACTACTGTTTTGGCAGAGGAGATGCTAAGTGCTTAAAAATTATTACGGATGGGGAAGGCTGAACTTTTCTGTAGTTTCCCTTCCACACACAGCAAACTTGATCTTGCTTCCCTAGCAGTTTTTAGAAATAAACTGGAGACTGGAAGAAAGCAGGCAGAGCAGTAAGAAGGCAAATGTGCCCAGGCATGGTGGCTCACGCTTGAAAACCTAGCACTTTGGGAGACTGAGGTAGGCAGGTCACTTGAGATCAGGAGTTCATGACCAGCCTGGCCAACATGGAAAAAACCCACTATACTAAAAATACAAAAATTATCTGGGTGTGGTGGTACCCACCTGTGATCCCAGCTACTAGGGAGACTGAGTCAGGAGAGTTGCCTGGACCTCGGAGGCGGAGTTTGCAGGGAGCAAGATGGTGCCACTGCACTCCAGCCTGGCAACAGAGCAAAACTCTGTCTCTTCTGTGTAGCAGAGTTGAAGCTTATTTTGTTATTTTAAAAAATCCTTGCCATCATGTGTGTTAAATACAATAATATTTATTTCACAGATGAGGAAACTGAGCCTCAGAGAGTCCCACAAAAACACCCAAGGGGCCACACACCTGGATGCAGCAGAGTGAGAATTGGATCAGCCTGAGGCCCAAAGTCAAAGCCAAAGGTAAGAGGGGCAGAAGAGAAGACCTCATCATATAAAACGTTACAATTGACAAGGTGCTTCTTGTATTTGATTTTATTTCAAATACATAGAAGTTTGGTGAGGTAAGTAAATCTGATAGGTTGGATTTTATAGATGTCAGAAATGGAGCCCAGAAATAACGTTTACATGATATGCCAAGGCCACACAAGCAATACGCAGAGGAGCCAGGAGTACAAAGCAGGGGGTATGGTTCTAATCCCACCTTCTTGCTTTTGCTCGATTCTCAAATGAATGGAGGACAGAAAGGAATCACAAGCAGTGTCTTCAACTATCCCAAAGAAGAGATGTGTAATCTGTTATCTTCTGAAAGTTTGCTTGAAAATTTCCCGTCTCCTAATGCAACCTGAATTATTTTAAGACACTGTAAGCTTCATAAGGGCAAGAAAAAAATATTTTACATGACTGTAGTCCAAGTACCTATCACAATGCCTGCATTAGGTAAGCCCTTGATACACAATTGTTGAATATATCAGTGAATTGGGTAGATATAAAGAGAGTGGCAAGCCATCAGATCCCTGATAAGAATGAATTTGGGCTGGGTGCAGTGGTTCATGCCTTTAATCCCAACACTTTGGGAGGGCAAGGTGGGAGGATTGCTTGAGCCCAGGGGTTCAAGACCAGCCTGGTCAACGTAGTAAGACCCCATCTCTACAAAAAATAAAAAATAAAATAAACTTAGCTGGGCATGGTGGCATGCACCCATAATCCTAGCTACTTGGGAGGCTACGGCGGAAGAATCACTTGAGCTTCAGATGTTGAATTTGCTGTGAGCTATGATCATGCTGCAGCACTCCAGCCTGGACAACAGAATAAGACCTTGTCTTGGAAAAAAAAAAAAAAAGAAACAAACTTGTTTTGGCAGAGAAAGCCTCACCAATGTAAGCTTTAACCATCCTCAAGTAAACTTTGGTTATGAGAGCTGGATGCATCTTGAATAAATTTCAGTTATATTTTTCAGATTTTGGGGGGGTTTCTTTATACAATAGCATTTCCCTCCTAGAAATGTAAATATCTAGATTTTCAGTGGTCCCTAAATTTCTGTTTCTTCCAGGAGAAAGCACATGACCCAATAGCCTTCAGAGTAACCCTAGCCCTGCAGTCTCAGGCCTGAATCCAAGAAACCACTACTTGGAAGCCTGGAACATGTCTTTGGCTTCCTGCCAGGTCAAATGACTGAGAATGAGGATTTACTTTTCAGAGTTTAATTACACAAAGAGTTAAGTTATTCACCTTCTGCAGCAATCAGCCTAAAATGAATTAATGTGATTCCTAAGGCTAGAATAACATAACATGGTACACCAAATAAAAGCCAATAAATAGTGGGAAAGATACATTTTATTTATCAAAGAGTGAATAAGAAAATCTGACTCTCATGGCAGAGCAAACACACTTGCTTGGTTAGCTTGCCAGATGGGGAACTGAGGTCCGGGAAGTAGGGACTGAGCCATGGGGTGCCTCCTCACACTAATGAGGTTTGCCCTAGAATTCGAGGAGACAGATGGATCTGCAGGTTGGAACCCCTCAGCAATCTCCTTGGGAGTTGGCATGATTACATTGGGCCAATTCCTGCCTGTGGTCGCTGCGCCTTTCTCTGCCCTCTCTCCCTCTCCTATCTCCTCTTCAACTTGTTTTTGTAGCTTTCATAATGCCATGTGCCACAGTAAATATTCTCCTTTGTGTACTTCCATCTGCATCTCACCGACTGCTTTTCTGGGCTCCCAGGATTGTCTCTCTCCCTCTTTCCTTTTTGTTCTGCTTTTCATCCACTATTTTAGTCTGTAACAGGTCCATCTTGATTTTTTTTTCTGACTCCATTAAATTCCTGTTTATATACAAGTGTTCCAGAAAGGGGCTGTATGGATTACTGAAAAGGAAAAGAACACGCTATTAAAATCTCTCATTTCTGTGTCTGGTACTCGATTCAGAGGGTTTCCTGTTGGAAAAAAAAGTGAAAGAAAACACTTTGGCTATTCCAGGAAATATAGTGGACTTCATACTGCTGTTAGCCTTTAGAATGCTGTAGATCTTAGCTAATGAGGATGATCTAATCTCACACTGTGAGACACGAGTGGATTTTCGTGCATCGTAACAGATTCACCACAGACATCATAATCTCCAGGCATCAAGTGTCATGCCAGAACTATGTGATACACTGTAATGGGGAACTGGTTAACTGATCTCTTACGTGATAATGCACAGGATTCTAGAGCCAATCCCTCTAGTAGAGTTTGAATATTACAGTCCTCTTATGGACGATTTCATCTTTCTCCACGTTTCACCAATGGCAGAAAGAGTGCTGTTGGCAGAAATAAAAGTACACTTTTTATGAATACAGGGAGTGATGTGGTATATTCAGACAATGGAATGTTGTTCAGCCTTAAAAATAGAAGTAAATCTTGTCACGTGCAACATGGTTAAAACTTGAGGACATCATGCTAAGTGAAATAAACCAACCATATTGTCACGTGCAACATGGATAAAACTTGAGGACATCATGCTAAGTGAAATAAGCCAATCATAAAAGGTAAATACTACACAATTCCACTCACATAGGGTATCTGTGGTAGTCAAACTCATCAAAGCAGAAAGTAGAATGGTGGTTGCCAGGAGAAAGGGGAGAGGCAAAAGGAGAACTGGTATAAAATGAATGTAGAGTTTCAGTTTTGCAACATGATAAAATTCTGTAGTTCTGTTACCTCCAGGCCTTTCAAGGTGCTACTCCATTACCCAGAGCACTGTTCCACTTGCACATTTATTGGCTAACTCTCTGACATTTTGGCTGGAACATCCATTCCATCCTCAGAGAAGCCTATTCTGACCTCCAGGATGGTCACAGTTAGTCCTTTTCTACATTTCTACCAAACATGACCACAGTTATTGCTACTGATGGAATTGCTTCTCTCACCTCCAGGCAACAAGATCATACCTGTCTTACTTACCACTTTATCTTTAATTCCTAGCACAATACTGGGCACTTTATGAATAGGAAAACATGCAACCATGACATAAAAATGATGAACCTTGGAGGAAAACTCTAACCAATTTCCCTACAAAGACATTGTTGAATGGCCCCCAGGTATCCTGGCTTTCTTGCTATTCTAAGACAACATGCATATACCTGACATGTGCTCTACTCTGCTTATTCCCTTGGCCTAAAATGTGCATCTTCCTCCTACTTACTTGTTTAACTAACTGACTCACTTGTTTCAAGTGCATCTCAAATATTGCTTTTAATGAGGTCTTATATGCTATTTATTTAATACTGAACTCCCTTCTGCAATTGGCTCTTTGAATACTCCCTTTCCTATTCTACCATTTACTTTTTCCCTTAACATCTTCTGACATACTTTATGATAATTTATTATTATGTTTATTATATACTGGGAATTAGCCCCACTGCATCCTTACTCTCACGAGGATAAATATAAATTCCATAATGCAAGGTTTTTTTTATTGTGGCAAAAAAAAATGTACATCTTAAAATTTGTCATCTTGGCCAGGCGTGGTGGCTCATGCCTGTAATCCTAGCACTTGGAGAGGCCAAGGCAGGCAGATTACCTGAGGTCAGGAGTTCAAGACCAGCCTAGCCACATGGCAAAACCCTATCTCTACTATCTCTACTAAAAATACAAAAGGTAGCCAGGTGTGGTGGCGGATGCCTGTAGTCCTGCTACTCAGGAGGCTGAGGCAGGAGAATTGCTTGAACCTTGGAGGCAGAGGTTGTAGTGAGCTGAGATCATGCTGCTTCACTTTAGTCTGGGTGACAGAGCAAGACTGCGTCACAAAAATAAATAAATAAATAAATAAATAAGCCATCTTGTCCATAACTATACAGTTCAGTAACATTCCATATATTTACATTGCTGTGAAAAATATCTCTAGAATTTTTTCGTCTTGTAGCAGGAACACATGCATATTCAGTAATAAAAATTAGAACCAAGGTATCCGTAAAAACGTTTTGTGATATGCTGTTTTATATCACAAAATCGAACCTTTATTTTGACTCACCAGGTTCCAAACACTCTTTTTGTAGAAACTATGTAGTTTGAAACTCTGTACCCATTAAACAGCAACTCTCCTTTCCCCTGCCATCCCCAGTCCTTGGTAACCACCATTCTAATTTATATTTCTTTCTATTTCTATAGATTGGACTACTTTAGATATCTCATATAAGTGGAATTGCACAGTATTTGCTCTTTTGTAACTCATTTATTCCACTCAGCATAAGATCTTCTAAGGTTCATTGATGGTGTAGCATGAGATAGGATTTCCTTCTGTTTCAAAGTTGCACATTATATCTTTCTATGTTTATATACATTTTGTTTATCCATTTGTCTGTCAAAAAATAGATCAATTCTAAGTCTTGGTTACTGGAAGTATGAGGCAGGGATTGCTGTTTGTTTGGTTCATTGATATCCCCCAAGCACCTAGAACAGTGCATGTAACATAACTAGATTCTCAATAAAAAACTTTATTGAATAAATAAAATATAGGGAACAAAGTGGAGCTATTTGCTAAAACTAGAACTTTCTGGACTTTCTCTCCCTTTAGACACTACAGTCTATTACTGTCTTGCATTTAAGGAATCTCTGTGGCCTGGACCTTAACAAATCACTGGAATCCTTGAGTAAATGGGGTAGTTAGGAGCCCATGAGGCCTGATTATCTAGATATTTCTTGCCCACAGAGATATCCTAGTGTCTGAGTCTTTAGGATGGATTTGTCTCTATAAAATCACAGGTACAATGTCATCACCTTATCTAGGGTAATTATATATACTCTGAGATATATGAACAATTAATCAGATTAGTCATTGATCTCCAAAGAGGAAAATACTGAATGCAGGTATGTTCTAAGGGGAGAAGAGGTTTGTTCAGTACAAAGTATTGTACACAATGGGGTGATACTCTCTTCAATTTAGGGAGGACTTAACTGTGGGTACTAGAGGCTATGTGAATTTTGTCACTTCCCCCCAGTCAACTCCAACTTCAGAAAGTGACTGCAGACTAGAATTCTGCTAGTCCCCATAGAAATCCAGGAAAATGATTTTTTCTACCCAATGAATCCTACAGTTTGGGAGAGGGGCTTACCCCAACTTGCCATTCTTTCCTTAAAAAGAAAATCTCCCAAATATTTGACACCTCCAGGATTTCGAAGACCAGATTTGAAGGCAACTATAAAAATTCCCACAGTTTAACTTATTTAATTTCACCATGGAGTTCATAGCTGTTGACTTCTGTATCAAATTGGGTTTTCATGTGTAATTAATAATGTGATATTGACAGAACAAAGTCTGGCAGCCTCACCAACAGGGCCTGCTGATGATATTCCCAAGCCTTCACTTATAAATATACTATAGACCCTTGACATTCTGAAAAATATGTCTGCAAATGTTCTGAAATCCTCAATTTGCAAATATTCCCATAGCATATAAATTCCCTTAAAAAAGAAGTATTATTTGAAAAATGCAGTGTTTTCTTCTTCTTCTTGATTATATATATCAGGAAAAAAATTGCTATTGAATCACAGTTCCCTGGAGAATCATATATTTCTTACGCTCATCCTCTAGAGAAATCTTTTACAGAAGTTACTGCATATTTTCCACTGAAGAATGACACATCAGTCTTCCTGCCACACACCACCGTTATAGTGCACAAAAATGGACATTTCCACAAAATTAAAATTAATATATCATGGAACATTAAGCTTCCTTAATATCCATCAAAACCTTGATTGTTAAACCTGTAAAGATAAAGCATCTATGGCATAGCACAATACAATAAATCAAGTATTTAAGCATAAAAGCTTTGGAGTTGTTTGAATGTAGATTTGAATTTTAGCTAAATATTTATGAAATATTGGGCAAATTCTTAACTTGTTCTTCATTTATATATACTCAGCACCTCCATGATGCAGGAGGAATGGCGTAAGTGGTCCACTTAGCACAGTGTCAGGCTCATAGTAACCATGAGGATGCTAGTAAAGCTTTCTGCCCCATAGTTCATTCTCTGCTTAGTAACCAGAGGGATCTTTTGAAAACTTTTACATCATAAAGAAATGGATTTCTGTCACTTTATGGTGTAAAAGCCCTCTGATGATCTTCCTCTGCACTGATGAAACTTCAAAGAGGGATGAATCTTCTACCTCTTCTCAAGTCATTTTCTTTCTCACTCATCATGCTCCAGCCATGCTTACCTTCCTTCTGTTTCCTCAAATGCAGAGACCTCATCCCCACCTCATCCCCACACTACGGCCTTTGCATTTATTGTTTCCTCAGGACTTTCTGAAAAGTGTCCATCCCTTCATCTTTGCTTGGCTGACCCTTTCTTATCTGAGCTCAATGTCACCTCCTCAGAGAGGGCTTTACTTATCTCAGTCCTTTCCTCATTCTGCATACCATTATTTGATTTTATTAACTCCATAGCTCTCATCATGATCAGTAACTATCTTGCTAATTTGTTTTCTTATTTATCATCTATCTCTCCCAACTAGTATGGAACTAAGCTCTTTTTTACATGTGGGTTTAAGAATCCCCACTTTTGCTTAATGCATAGTAGACATTCAAAAAATGCTGGATGGATTGATGGATGAATAGATGATGCATGGATAAGAACAATGCCAGCAGTTGTTGCACCATATATTATGATGGTGTGTTAGAAAAATTACATACAAGCCTATATGACAAGGAAAACATCACAAAAAGGTTGATGTAATCTCCTAACTGCTCAGAAAACACAGAACTGACCATTAAAGAATAAGTAGAATTTTATCTCCTTGTAGCAATTGTGAATGGGACTTTGGTCATGATTTGGCTCTCTGTTTGTCTGTTATTGGTGTATAGGAATGCTTGTGATTTTTGCACATTGATTTTGTATCCTGACTAAAACACCAAAAGCAATGGCAACAAAAGCCAAAATAGACAAATGGGATCTAATTAAACTTAAGAGTTTCTGTACAACAAAAGAAACAATCATTAGAGTGAACCAGCAGCCAACAGAACGGGATACAATTTTTGCAATCTACCTATCTGACAAAGGGCTAATATCCAGAATCTACAAAGAACTTAAACAAATTTGCAAGAGAAAATCAAACAACCCCATCAAAAAGTGGGCAAAGGATATGAACAGACACTGTGACACCTATGCAGCCAACAAGCATATCAAAAAATGCTCATTGTCACTGGTCATTAGAGAAATGCAAACGAAAATCACATTGAGATACCATCTCACACCAGTTAGAAAGGTGATCATTAAAAAACCCGGAGACAACAGATGCTGGAAAGGATGTAGAGAAATAGGAACGCTTTTACACTGTTGTTGGGAGTGTAAACTAGTTCAACCATTGTGGAAGACAGTATGGTGATTCCTCAAGGATCTAGAAATAGAAATACCATTTGACCCACCAATCCCATTACTGGGTATATACCCAAATAATTGTAAATCATTCTGTTATAAAGACACATGCACATGTATGTTCATTGCAGCACTGTTTACAATAGCAAAGACCTGGAACCAACCCAAATGCCCATCAATGATAGACTGGATAAAGAAAATGTGGCACACGTACACCATGGAATACTATGTAGCCATAAAAAAGGATGAGTTCATGTCCTTTGCAGGGACATGGATGAATCTGGAAACCATCATTCTCAGCAAATTGACACAAGAACAGACAACCAAACACCACATGTTCTCATAGGCAGGTGTTGAACAATGAGAACACATGGACACAGGGAGGGGAACATCACACACTGGGGTCTGTTGGTGGGTGGGGTCTAGGGGAAGGATAGTAGGAGGTGGGGAGACTGGGGAGGAATAACATTAGGAGAAATACCTAATGTAGGGGCCAGGGGGATGGAGGCAGCAAACCACCGTGACAAGTGTATACCTATGAAACAATCCGGCAAGATCTGCACATGTACCCCAGAAATTAAAGTATAATTAAAAAGAAAAGAATAAGTAGAATTGAGATAGAAGGGTGCGCTTTTAAAAAGTTGTATAACCTCCAAATCTCTGAGGTTTTCTTCTTGTCTCTTAGGGGTGGAGACAAACATTCCCCTCATTTATAGGGATGTTCTGGAGTCAGAGATAATGCATAAAAGCTGCTGAGTGCTAATTAGCTCTATCTGTCAGGGCACGGGAAGCCAGCAGGTCTGAGTGGCTGACTGCAAGGTCTGTAGCTGAAAATATTTCTTGCCAAACTGCCTGGAGGGTCTGATAAGGGAAATGACTACATTCTGTGAATTAACATATTCTAAGCAGGTCAAAAGTCCTGGATTGTGCAAAATGGTAGTAAAGATGGAAAGAAAGGTAAAAACCAGCCCCATTTTGGTTACCATACCTAAGTAATGAAGCTGTGAATTCCGTGACAAGAATTGTTGTCTTGGAGTCAGCAGTGGGTGGCAGCTGAGTATGATTTTTAGGAATAACTGCAAACAAAATTAAGAAAGAAGTTACTTGTCTTCATTGTACTCAGTTCATAGTTCTCTTCTATTTTGCCCTTTGCTACTGAGCAATCAGTTTCACACTGTTATTTTTCCTCTTTTCGTCAGCAGCAAAAGAGTTCCAGTTCTGCCACCCTGTCTGTATAGCCTTCTCTGGATGATTTCTTAAGTACCAGATTGCCCAAAACATATGATTTAGGAGAAGGAGCACTACATACCAGAAAAGACCAGGATTCTGGTTTTTGTCCCTGTTTTGTAGTTATATTCATTATGACTGCTTTGGTTGGAAGTTATAGAAGCTCAAGTCAAACTAGTTTAAGAAGGGGAATGGGGAAAAGAGATTGATCGGTTTACATAATTGAAGTTCAAGGAAGGGAATATTTCAGACATTGCTGGATCCTAAGTCTTATGAATCATAACAATGTCTCTTCTCTAAGACCTCCTTATTTTGATGTAATCTAAACTCTGACCCATTTCATTTAGATTTCTTCTCATTATTGATTCCATGAGGTAGTAAATATAGCCATTGGTAGCCCAAAGCATTTTTGCCTTATAACTCACTATTCACAGGAGGAAGGGTCTCTCCATCTCTCTCTGGTTCATTTTTAAAAACTAAGGAACCAGGTGAAGGTGATCATCTGAGAAGTTATGCTGGTAACTGAGTGTTGGCAGGGTAATAGATAAAGTAACACCTAGTGAGCATGATGACTGACATCCCTACCAAGACCACATAGAAGAAGAAAAGAGACATTCACCAAAGTATGCTCTTCAGAAAGACAACCACTGTCCCTACTATTTCTTCATCTGTGAAATTACTGAGTTCCATAAGATTATAAATGTGGATGTACTTTTTGAACACCATATACACAAGCAAAATGAAAACTGATATTGTCAGATAAGTGTTTCGGTTTTATTATTCCAGCACCTGTGCTATATGCAAGCCACCATTGGCTTGTTAGGCCACTGAGAAGATCAAACAGGACAATATGCACAGAGCTTTTTGCAGAATATTTGGCATGAAGTCAGTGCTCACTGTTAGCATCTCTCTGTTATGTCACATAATGTACAATTTGCCAAATGTTTTACCTGAAGTGGAGAAAGTTATGGCTGGAATTTGCCATTGCTTCTGCCAAATGGCAAAGACATTTGGAAACGACTGGGTAAAATTGCCAGTATTATTTAACAATTTTTTTTTCTTTCTCTCGGTGTTTTTTTCCTTTTCTGTCTCCATCTCAACCCCTACACACACTTTTTGTAGGGTGGGGGGCAACTGTGCAGAGCTGAACTCATGCATATTAAGTTAAGTAAGCATATGTGTATATGCGATTATACGATTTGAGCTCTTTACCATGTTGAAATGCCTGGCACAAATTAATGTGATTTGTCTCAGTGATGTGATGACTTTGACATTTATAACAATGATGAGGATAATAGGTGTCAGTTCCATGGCACAGCACCTTTGATGTAGAGCCTCTCTAGATAAGAGCTGCAGCCTCACATTCAGAGCGTCTTGCTTGAAGCAGTTCATCATCACCATGGGAGGGAAAAGTTTACCAGGGTCACGGGCATCTGGTTTAAGTCTTCATTTTTGTTATATAGTCAGTGGAAAATGAGTTTTCTGTCAGCAGTTTGCAGAGAGAGTTCCAGTGGACGAGTAGCCTCTTAGCAGTATCACGCTTTAGTCCATGAAGGCAGTGAGATGTGATAGAAAGAATATTAGATTTCAAACTTGGCCTTTCCCTTGGGCTTTCTTACCAATTTACTTCATGACCTTGGATAAGGCACTTTTTTTTTATTTTGGAAAAATTACATTTTAATAATTATATAAAATGAATTTACTGCTTCATTTTCATTTTCACTTTAGCTTACTTTTTTTGTAAAATTTAAATTAATTTTTTTCTTTCAACTTTTTCTTTAGGTCTGGGAGTACATGTGCAGGTTTGTTAAATGGGTAAATTGCATGCCATTGAGGTTTGTACAAATGATTTTGTCACCCAAGTACTGAGCATAGTACCCAATAGGTGGTTTTTCACTCCTCATTCTCTTCCCGTCTTCCACTCTCAGGTAGAGGTAGACCCCAGTGTCCATTGTTCCCCATTTTGTGTCCATGTGTACTCAGTGTTTAGCTCCCACTTGTAAGTGAGAACGTGGTATTTTATTTTCTGTTCCTGCACTAACTTGCTTAGGATAATGGCCTCTAGCTGCATCCATGTTTCTGCAAAGAACATGATCTCATTATTTTTTATGGATGCATAGTGTTCCATTGTGTATATGTGCCACATTCTCTCTATTCAATCTACCATTGATGGTCATCGAGGTTGATTCCATGTCTTTGCTATTGTGAACAGTGCTGTGGCGAACACACTCGTGCATTTGTCTTTATAGTAGGATGATTTATATTTATTTGGGTATATACCCAGGAATGAGATTGCTGGATCAAACAGTAGTTCGTTTTGAGTTCTTTGAATAATATCTCAACTCCTTTCCCTAGTGGCTGAACTAATTTACATTCCCACCAGCAGTGTATAAGCATTATTTTTCTCCACAACCTTGCTGACATGTTATTTTTGGTTTCTTCACAGTAGCCATTCTGACTGGTGTGAGATAGTATCTTATGGTAGTGTTGATATCCATTTCTCTGATGATTTGTGATATTGAGCATTTTCTCATGTTCGTTGGCATGTTTGTTTCTTATGTTTGTTGGTATGTCTTCTTTTGAGAAGCATCTGATCATGCCCTTTGATAAAGCACTTTTCTATTCTGCATATGACAACTTGCTGATGTTGGAGATGATATTTGTGAGTTTTGTGTACCCCAGTGGTACTGGGGACCAGCCCCATCAAGAACTAAACTAGGGCCCTTTCATAGGTGTTGTTTCCTCTCATCCACTTCCCCAAACCTTCATGCGGAGGTATTTGCCACTTCAGTATAGAATGAAAAATCCAACCGTAGTTTATAGGCCATGCTCTCTATCTCATTCACTCACACACCCACAACCCCTGCCATACACACACCAAAGAGCTCTACCTCAGAGAGGTCACCCACTACTTTAACTGACATATCAAAACTGAGTGAGGAGAATTTTGAACATAACCGTGAACAAAACTGTGCTGACTCCGCAAAAGATAATCATGGTAAATCTAGAGAACAGAGACAAAAAGTCCAAAAATGTATTGTATTTACACCCACTAACGTATCAACTTCTCTTTCCAGTTTTTTGCCCTGCTAGATATTTTGTCCATTTCCCCATAGATCTACCTAGGGACACAAATTTAATTTCCACCTACAGGTAAAACTGACTTGCTGGAACATCACTAATCCCAAGGGCATCTTCTGTCTTTCTGTCCACATGCATAAAATAATATTGTTCTATTCCCCACCAGACTATGATATCTGTGAGAGAAGGTATCCCAGGTAATTTACTTACTGCTGAAACCCTAGCCCCTAGCATACTGACATGGAAAAATCAATCATTAATCAAATAAATGTGCCACGTATAAGAATAAAGTATTTAATGCCTCTAAATGGTGTTTTAGTGATATCGTTTACATCAGAAGCATTTTTAAAGTGTATGATTTAGATGTATTGTGGGATCCCATTTGTCTTTTTTCAGTGTTGTCTACTATGAAATTCTACATTGGTTGCTAGAGAAAATCCTGTTCTGAATTATTTAAAATTCAACTTGTTGGGGATAACTACATTGTTAGATCTTAGCATGCAACTATATAGAGAAATAATTCTTCATATCCAACAGAAGTATAAGTGTAGAGGACAGGTTTAGGTTTTTGAGGTAGATGGATAGAGGAGGAAAAGGAATAAAGAATAAACAGGTCCAACATGACTAGAGAGTTGCAGGTAGCTGAGAGCCATCACAGCGTAATTTAGTGGTAAGCAGGACTGCAAAACCAAAAGGAATGTAATCACTAGCATTTGCTTCTAAACAGTCTGAGAGTTATTGTGCATGGTATAATTCATCCCATTTTTCAGATAAGGGGTCTAAAGATCAGGGAGGTTAAGTGTCTTGCCTGTGGTTATGGAAATAATCTGGGATTCTGATTCCAAATTTAGAGTTAAGTACGTAGGCTTCTGAAAAGAATAGTAGGTAGTCAGAGGTCATAAAATAAGGTCATCAGATATGAATGAATGAACAGGCAAGGTTGTCTGAGAATTTTCAGAGATCTTTAATTTTACCCCACTCAGTCTAGGGTTTACCTCTGGAGTTTAGCCAGAGGGAATGCAGCTCCTGTTAATGTTTTTTCAAGGTCTTCTGTACTTTTTCCTCCCCTCTTTTAAATCATCAGACCTTTGTATCTAGAGACCAACGCAGGCCTTGAATGAATGGCTGTAGTTGTTTCTCTTTTTCTGAACCTTTTTAAAGAATAATTCTTACGAAACAGTGTTTAGTCTGGGTTAGTTTTCTTAATCTATACTTGATGGAATTTATTTTTAGAATTAAAAAAAATGAATATTTCTGTCACCAGTTCTGATGAAGTAGATCCATGATGAGTACTTGGAGTAAGTGTTTTTAAGAACACACCAGGGAGATTCTGAGGCAGGTAGTCCAATAATATACTTAGAAAAGAAATGAAGAAGGAGCAAATAATAAAGAGAAAGCACTCAACAAGATATATAGCAGCAAATTAGCAGTTTATGTTAGAGCTATACCATTCAGTGTAGGTACTCAACAAATACCTATTAGATTGGTGTGTAGTTAGGGAAGAGAGATGAAAGGATACTTTGATGGATGGAGGCAAGGAACTTGATTTCTTTTTCTTTGTAGCCCTTCTAAATGGTGATTTTGCTAACTGCCAAAAAGTTCTCCTCAGATGAGGTAAAATGCGTTTATTCTAAAGGGTGAAACCATTAGAATGAACAATGGGAGGATATTTACTCTTCCAGATTTATTTGTATTACTGTCATTGTTACAAGTTGAGTAGAATGGATATCACTTATGTATTTATTTTTGAGGGGTGATGGGTTAATATGAAATATTGGGAAGTTGTTTTGCTTGACCTGAATTTTTTTAGTGTCCTGGCTTCTAGAGAACACATTTTGTTTCCATTATTTGCAGAGCATTATAGTACTACAGCTATTGCCCTTTCTGGATGGGATTACCTAAAAATAATTTGCTATGTAAAGTTGCTAATTATGAGGCTACAGCATACCCATTAAAAGCATTTACCTCATAATTTGTGATGAGAGACTCTCAGTGCAATAAAGCATGAAATATTATTGTGAATGAGAATACAAGGATCTAAAACTACTCACTTATTTTAAGACTGGCAGTTAATAATATATTCTATAGAAAGGGGACTACCACAGAGCAAAGCTCTTCCTAACGCCTCTTATGAACCAGAAGCAACTTCTTCTCAGGTATCCCAGGGTCTTCATCTAGCAACCTACATACCTTCTTCCACCTCCATTTTGCTCTCCTCTCTCTTTGACCTCCAATCTCTAATACTCTGAACTTCTCTCTTTCACTAGATTTATATATTCAAAAAAGCAGTGTGTTGTAGGAGTGCAGTGTACGGGCTCTCAGGAAAGAATGCCTGCTTTAAAATCTTGGTTCTGCCACTTACTAGTATTAAACTTCACAGAGCCTCAGTTTTCTCATCTGTAAAATGAACATAATAAGCATGTAGAGCTTAAGAATAAGTTTTCAATAAACTTTATAGTCTTTTCACCTGTGAAAGCAGTTTAATAACATTAACAGAAATCATGAAAAAAAAAAGGGACAAGGACACTCATAATTGTAATACTCTAATCCATACCCAGTATTTTTCATCTTAATGCACTAGCGTTGGAAAGCAGAATTTTGTGTTCGGGATCCTTTGCATGCTTTGGATAAACCACAGAGCCGACCATGAGCCTTTTGTTCTTTTTCCTTACAGATCAAATTTCCTACATATCTAATTAAAAAGGCCAAAAATTTACTCCCCAATTTGAGAAGATTTCTACAGAAAAATGATATTTGTTAAGATTTCAGTACATTGCCTAAGAGGAATTAGCTTATTCATGAGTCTGGATTCCTTTATCAGGTTAATTCTGCATTCTGCAAAGTGTCCACATTGGATATTTGAATGAAGTTATTGTATTACAATCATGGACGTGGGTTTTGAGATCAGCCAGCCCTGGGCTCACATCTAGAATTGGGACCTATGATCTTAGGCAAATGACTGAACTCCTCAGGTGGCTCCTCTAAAATGATGAGGTGAATAGCACCTCACAGTGTTGTGAGAGTTATAATAAGAAATGATCCTGGTTTCTGCTACTGGAAAGTGGTGAACTTTCCCAGAAGTAATGGTAGTACAATAACATGACTTTTTCTGAAAGTGACAAAGCTAGAGGCAGAGCTATTCTTCAGGGACTCCGGGCACTGACTATGCCTTCCTCTCTCACATGCCCCAGCCTCAGCACAGTAAAGTACATGATTGCGCTGATGCTAGAGAACTAGGAAAGCTGTATGTTTGTAAGCATTCCTTAAATTAGAAGTACCAATTGATGGAACCCAAGTATACAAGGGCAGTGGTATGGCAAGACTGGAGCTTTCAGATCCAGAAAGATCCCTTATGTATGGACAACGTCATTGTCCATTTGGGCTCCCTCAGAGACTCTGGGGCTGCCTTGGTATCACAAAATACCACAGACTGGCAGCTTATAAACAACAGAAATGTATTTCTCACAATTCTGGTGGCTAGGAAGTTCAAGGTGCCAGCTGATTTAATTTCTGATAAGGGCACACATCCTGGCTTGCAGATGTTCCCCTCCACACAGTGGAGAGACAGAGAGAGAAAGAGAACATACACCGGCTCTGTCTCTTCTAATATGGCCACTATGGCATCATGAGGACCCCACCCTCATGACTTCATTTGATTAAATTTCCTCTTTATAGGCCCTATATTCAAATACAATCATATTTAGTGGTAAGGCTTTAATACATGAATTTTGTGGGGAATCTAATTTAGCCAAGAGCAGGGGCCAAGGGAAGCAAAATTGAGTTGTGTTGCATCTCCTCTTCCCAATGAGATTGGTGTTGTAGTCTGATTAAAACAAAGCAGCCTCAGATGAACAGGAGTGTGTGTGTGAGTGTGTCCTCTTTCTCTAAACTATAAGTGACCAGATTTGCTGTAGGTGCCTATTATTTCCCCTCCCTTTGGTGTCTGAGTCTAGGAAGCTCACATGAGCAGTCTCATCTCACTGGAGGTCAGGGCGTGAGACTGGGGAATCTGGAATGTGGAAAGGGAGGTGGCACCTCTAGTTTCTTGCCTTAACCACCAAGATAATCCCTAAATGTGACACTCAGGAGGCAGACGATATTCCTCCTACCTCTTTCCTGTTAAATATGCTTCTGAATAAACTATGATAACCCAGGATGTTATAGTTTATTGAGAGACATATTACACCTTCAAATTTCAAGAGTTTACAAAATAGGTTTCCTGTCTCCATCTTGATGACTTGTCTCCTTCAACCTCCCTCTCCGCTAATGCATGACATGAGGCTTGCCTTCCTGGAGAGAAGTGATTAAGGAGCACAGGCTCCTTGCTGAGAAACACATTAGCACAGTTTCTGAAATATGCTTTTTAAACTCATTTGATCTATGATATGTATTCTCATTTAGTAAATATTAGGCTAGTTTAGGTCATGTCTCCATATAATAAAGCATCTGCTGCCATATTTCTTTAAGCAAGACCAAATAAATACTCTGGTAATTGTTTCAAAGTTGTTTTTGATTTTTCAAAATAAAGGTGTGCATGAAGAAACTTAAATGACATAATTATAAAGTGTGCATTGAGAAAGAATTTATTCCTCCTTTAAAATATTAATTAGGCTCTTCTTAATCTCTACAGCAGATCTTATGAGCTTGTTTTTCTTCCAGCTGCCTCTTTTGATTATGCATAAATAGGATATAATTACACATGGGTGGAAGGTTACTATATACAAATATGTTCAGAAATTATGTGAATAAAATACACAATAGCCTTTAGTATTCTTCTCATAAAATAATGTAGATTAGGACTAAAATAAGCAATTTGCTCTTTTTTAGTATCTGCCTTATCTATTTCTTTTTTAGATTAGCACTATGGAGAATGTCAGGAATAGAAAGAAAGTAATTAGCCATTATGACTTCTAGCTGAAAGGAAACTTGGTTTTCTTATGTATTTTCTTAACAGGTGAGTTCACCTTTAGTGCTGCTATTATTGTCTCTATCCGTTTGCTTTGTAATATCTTGTCGTAGCTCCTCTCCTCAGCTCAAACTATATAATAAAGCTTTAAACACAAATATTATTTTTAAGGGATGAGTGAAAAAAGGATTGTTTAAGGGACAGTTGAAAATATTTTCATTTTTAGTGATGTTTGACTAAACCATAAATATTTTGTTTACCTGGAAGATTCACAATGCGAAGAGTTTCCAGAAAATGTAACTTTAAAGACAGTCTGTTGATTGATTTCCTTTTCTTTTTCTAACAGACTGTTGTAGCAAGAGGACTCCAGGTTGAAACTGTGTGAGTATGCCTGTTGAGTGTGTATGATAAACAGCTAATTACCTGTCAGTTACCATGGCAATGTTTATAGGAAGAGTAAGAAGCTCACATAGCTCTGTTAGCCAGTTTGAGGGAGGAAAACCTATATAAGTTCTTTTTTTCAATCCCTAGTAGAGTTACTGGCAGCAATTTTAAGATGCTCTTTGCTTGGCAAGTTCTTATATGACCAATTTAGCTTCTTTGCTTTAAGCAGAGAATGTTGATTTGAGTGGGGAATGAAGAGAATCAGCTTGCAAGAAACGTTAGGATGCTAAAGCAATAGACTCATAACAGCTCTGAAGAATTCTGTTAACAACAGTTCATATAGCACCGGTCCAATATGGAGGCTTCTTCAAAGAGCTCTGCCTAGCCCCATGAATTCTCCAAACAAACCTCTATATATTGTCAAGAAAACACAGTACTTTATTTTTTTCAACAATATTTTTGAGCACCTACTCTAGGCCAGCACACATTAGCCTCAAAGGATACCATGGTGAGAGGGGCTCATGGCAGATAAAGGGCATGTCCTAGGGATATATACAGGGATCACATCATGACAGGTCTTAAGAAAATTGTATTTTCAATAGATAAGTACAATAATAACTCCCATCCCACATGTTCTTCTGAATGTGACCTTCCCAGCTTTCTCCCATCAAATTGTGTAGTCTGTACCTCTCCCTTTGAACCTGAGTAATCATTTTGATTCCCCAGATTAGATTATTCAAATGCCAAGCACTTCTGTCTTACCCTCTGATGACATTTACTTTTGGAACTGTCACCTGGCAGTGAGAAATCTTTAAATTAGCACATGCAAAAAGACGAGAAAGAGAGATCACATGTAGGTATTTAAGCAATTGCTGAGCAACAGCCAACATCAGCCACCACACATACGAGTGAATTCTCCTTTAGACAAAACCAGCCCTCAATCATCATGTTACTTCCCAGTCTGCTAGTCTTCCCAGATTGGATCCTAGATGTTGTGGAGCAGAAACAAGCCATTCTCATTACCTAAGTCCATGGGTACTCAGATAAAGTCCCAACCTGGGGCAGTCTGTTATACAGCTATAATAACTAGAACAGTTTTTATTAAGTTTGTCCCTTTTTTTTCTGAGGAGTGGAGAGCCACTCAAAGGTTTTAAGCAGGCCGGGCACGGTGGCTCAACCCTGTAATCCCAGCACTTTGGGAGGCCGAGGCGGGTGGATCACGAGGTCAAGAGATCGAGACCATCCTGGTCAACATGGTGAAACCCCGTCTCTACTAAAAATACAAAAAATTAGCTGGGCATGGTGGTGCGTGCCTGTAATCCCAGCTACTCAGGAGGCTGAGGCAGGAGAATTGCCTGAACCCAGGAGGCGGAGGTTGCGGTGAGCCCAGATCGCGCCATTGCACTCCAGCGTGGGTAACATGAGTGAAACTCCATCTCAAAAAAAAAAAAAAAATGGTTTTAAGCAGGTAACAGGATTGGATTAACATATTAAGGATCATTCTAACTCTGATGTGTGAGAAACTTGACATCTCTCCCTTAAAATAGAAAGATTAGTTGGAAAAATATTGCACATATTCAGACAGTATAAAAGTGGCCCAGACTAGGGTGACACTAGGAGATATAAAAAGAGTAATTCAAGAATTACATAAGAGCTAGCATCTAGAGTGTTTGGTTCTAGATTAGATAGGGTGGGTGGAGGGTCAGAATATAGGAAACAGATTATATTAAGGTCCCTGTCTTAACAACAGGGTAGCTGCTAGTTAGTGGCTTTTACTTTGATAGGAAACGTTGCAGAAAGAGTCACACACTTAGGTGGAGGGACATCTTGGGGAATCAGGAAGTGAGAGATGTTGAGTTAATTATTTGGGTTCTCTATAGATCTTTCAAACTCCACATTAACAACTGAAGATGTTCAGAAATGACTAAGTGATTTATGACATTTTCAGATTTCTTCTACCATTCTCCTAAGGAGCAAAAAGGAGTATTTCTTTTCAAAATTTCTATAAATTAGTTGGAGGTGATACATTAGCAAACACATATGTAAAACTTAGTTTAAGGCTTTGTATTAAGAACTTTGGAATCCACAATAATTAGCTAAAATTTGATAGAATTCCACAGTCAGTTCCAGGTCCAGGGGTCTAGTAGAGAAGTAAAACTTGCAATGACAATAAATATAAGAAATGATATATTATTTTAAAAGAACAATGACACAGTTTTAAAAAACGTAAATCCCAGTGAAGATCAAGGGAAAGAAAAAGTATTTGATTAAGAGAGCACTTAAATACAAAGAAATTAAAGCAGGCAATGGTATAACCTGGGGATTAACTTGGGAGGGGACTGGGTATCAGCCTTACATGGCTTAAATATCAGACCTTCTAATCAGTAGCTTGGAAAAGTTTTAAACATCTTTTCCCATATGTAGACTGAGGATGCTTATAACATTACCTGCACCTAGTTTTGTTGAGAGTATTAAAAATCAATCATACATGTAAAACACTTAGCTCACTGTCTGAAACACAATAAGCATTTAATGAAATGTAGCTGGCATGCTTATCAGTATCATCTTCAATACCATCAATATCATTTTTATTATTACTTAGGATGACTGTTAATAGAAAAGGATATGATTATGTGGCTCACCAAAACTTTTCTCCCTTTTGGAAAAGGACATCAATATTTTGTTAGTAAATAATTTTATAGGTAATTCTGCTTCTATTTAGAAAGTATTCGTTTGGAAAGAATGTCAGTCCCTCCTAGACAAACAATGAAGAAGAAAAGCTGGAAAACTGGAAAATCACAACCTGTATTATTATTATACCTCAAAGAGGTGGATTGGCAGAGAAACCACATAGCCTGAAATCAAGGAGAAATACCTTAACTCACTCCTGAGGAGAAGTGGGACACTGGCTGACCTCACCTCTGACAGGGTAAAAGAAAAACATGGGACCACTATAAAAAGAGGTTAAAATATATCAATTACATTTGTAATAAATTGCTAAAACTCAAATGTGGACTAATGTGACAATATGGACCTGCTGGATTCACAGACAAAAATGAGTTTGGACCCACTCACATGTTATTTTCTATGAACTTTGGCCAGATGCCCATGGGAAACAGGAGCACATCAGTTGGCCATAGAAAGACTCTGTTGGCATTGCAAGTATGGACAAAAGATCAGCGCTAGCCCCAAATTGGCCCTTTAGTTAAAGTCTTAAGCATCTGAGAGAGGGACAGTAGCACACTCTATAATCCCCAAGGGCCAGGGTGAAGAGGCAGTATTACAAGAAAATAAATAGTAAACAGCATTATACCCATAAGGCAGGGGCAAAAAGTAATCCTGAGTACATGACCCCATAATGATACTATTTGAGGTCTCATACCACTGGGTATCGGAATGTTATTCTCCCACACTATATATAGAAAGAAGAGTTTGGCTCTTGGAAATGGGGAAGAAGGACAGAACTTATGGGAAAAACCTTAGGCACACAAATTCTGCCTAAAACTGAAACAATAATAGATCACAGAAGACACCTGGACCCTAACAACCAGCCTGGCAAAAACCATGTAAGGCAACCGAATCTACCACTAACAGTGGGACAAAAGCACAAAGAGGCCCTGCTGGTGCACTGGTATATAGGGAAGGCTGAAAGCTAAGAGTAGAAGAAAAAGATTGTCAAAAATTCTCCATCAGCTCTAGCCTTACCCTAAGCCCAAGGCATCATTAGGAAAATTAAAAACTGGTAGAACACTGAAAGAAACTAGCAACAACAAACTTCACATCAACTCAATTCCTGGCTAGATTGACTCATTTCTCTATACATATTCCCTGAGAAGGGGAAATAGGTCTGTTTCCCAATATAAATGTTATTCAGCTCAGTATCCTTTATTATATACAAGATGATGGGCATTTGATTAATAATAATACACACAAAAAAGCAAGACAAAAGCAACCCATTGTCAGAAGTCAAAAGCAACCCAAGAACAGGACTCAGAGAGTAACTTGGAACTGTAGGTCACAGAATGTAAAATGAATATAGTTAACGGATTAAAGGATACAATGGAAAAGGTGGGAATTGACATGAGCAAATGGGTAATTTCAGCAAAGATATAAATACTATAATTAAAAATTAAATGACATTGCTAGAAACTAGGATGTAATAGACAAAATAGTAGTCCCCCAAAGATAACCGTATCCTAGTTCCTAAAGACCTGGGAATATGTTACCTTAAATGACAGAAGGGACTTTGCAGATGTGACGAAGTTAAAGATCTTGGATGGGGAGATTATTCTGTGTTTTTCAGGTAGACCCAATGTCATTACAAAGATTCTGAAAAGAGGAAAGCAGAAAGGTCAGCTCAGAAAAGGAGATGGGATAACAGAAGCAGAGATCAAAAAGAAGGAAAGGGATTTGAAGATAGTATGCCACTGGCTATGAAGACTGAGAGAGGAGTCACAAGCCAAGTAAGGGAGGCTGCCTCGAGAAGCTGAAAAAGACAAGGAAACATATTCTTCCCTGAATCCTCCAGAAAGAAAAATAGACCTGCTGACCCATTTTAGACTTCTGACCGTCACAACTGTAACATAATAAGATTGTGCTGTTTTTAATCACGAAGTTTATAGTGATTTTATAACAGCAGCAGTTAAAAAAAAAAAATATATATATATATACACACAGAATATTAGAGAAGAATAATTTATTCAACAGGCTTAGCAATAAACTCAACATAGTCAAAGAAATAATTGGTGAATTTGAAGATAGGTCAATAGAGATCACTCAAACTGAAACACAAAGAGAAATCAATAACAGAAAATACTAGAGTTTCTAAAGATTCTGTCTACAATGTAGAAGGATCTAACATACATGCAATTGAAATTTACAAAGAAAAAAAAAGAATGGAGGCTAAGAAGTATTTGAAGAGACAGTGGTCAAGAATGTTCCAAAAATATTCAAAGGTATTGAACCATAGGTCTAATAAATGAAGAAATCTTCAAGCAGAGGAAAAACAAAGATTAAAACTACCCAAATCTTGAAGATACGTATAAAATTATTACATTATTACATATACAGGAATCAAGATAGAAGTCATTTAACTTCAAGCTAGAAAGTAATAAAGTTATTTATTAAAAGTACTAAAAGGAAAAAAAGGGCAGCCCAGAATTTTATACTCAGAATATCTTCCATAAATTAATGTGAAATAAAGACTTTTTAGACAACGAAATGTAGAGAAATGTATTACTAGCGACACATGCTGTAATAAATGTTCTTCAAAAGGCTGTGATACCTGACAGAAATTTGGATCTACACACAAAAAATAAATAAATGTTCTTCAAAAGGCTGTGTATACCTCACAGAAATTTTGGTCTACACACAAAAAATAAAAAGTTCTAGAAAATGTTCAAATGAAGGTAAATATAGAAGTCATTTTTTATTATTTTTAATCACTCTAAAAGACAATTAACTATGTAAAACAATATTAGACATTTATTTTGTTTAACATATGAAAACATGTTAGAATAAAATATATATAATGTTTTGTTATATTTAGTTTCAATATTTTATTTTTATATTATATGTAGTTTTGTTTAACCTGTGTATAACATATGTAAAAATAAAACATAGAAAAAGAAAACCACAAAGGATAAGATATTGAAACAGGAAGTGTACTCATAAGGTTCTTATACAATATATGAAGTCATGTAATATTATTTGAAGGTAAACATTGATAAATTAAATATTCACATTGAAAACCTTAAGACAATCACTAAGGAAATTAAAAATAATGATATAAATGATAAACCAGTAGTAGAAATAAAGTAGTATAATAAAAAGCACTTAATTCAAAATAAGACAAAAAGAATAAAGGCAAATAAATAGAATTGAAAGCAATGAGCAAGATGGTAGATTTAAATTCAGCAATATAAATAACTAAAATTGTTCTAACACACTAATGATAGGTTATCAAATTGGATAAAAATGCAAGACAACAATATGCTGTCTATAAGAAACATAATTTAAATATAAAAACATCTGTATAAAAAAATGGAAGGACAAAAATATGTACCATGCAAAAACTAATCAAAACAAATTTGGAATGACTATGTTAATATCAGAAAAAGTAGACTTCAGTAAAAGAAATATTACCGGAAAAAAGACGATATTACCTCATGATAAAAGGATCAATTCATCAAGAAGTTATCATTATTCTAAATGTTAACATGGCTAACAATAGAGATTGAAAACACATGAAGCCAACCTAATAAAATTGAAAGGAAAAATGGACAAACCTCAATAATAGTTGGAGTACTTAATATTCATTTCTCAGTAATTGACAGAATAATTAGAAAAATCAACAGTTATAAGAGACCCAAACAACACCATCAACCATTAAACCTAATTAACATAGTATATTCCACCCAGCAGCAGTAGAATAAACATTGTTTTCAAGCGCACATAGACCATATTTGGGGCCATAAAACAAACCTCAAGAAACTTTTAGACGTTGAAATGGAACAAAGCATGTTCTCTGACAGTAATGGAGTTTTTCAGTTTTCTTTTATTTTTTTTATTTTTATTTTTTAAATTCAGTGGTACAAGTGCAGGTTGTGCAGGTTTGTTACATAGGTAAATATGTGTCATAGGAGTTTGTAGTACAGATTATTTTATCACCCAGGTATTAAGCCTAGCATCTGTTAGTTATTTTTCCTGATACTCTCCCTTCTCCCACCCTCCACTATCCAGTAATGTCCCAGTGTGTGTTGTTCTTCCCTGTGTGTCTATGTGTTCTCATGATTTAGCTGATTTAGTGAGAACATACAGTATTTGGATTTTTGTTCCTACATTAGTTTGCTAAGGATATTGGCCTCCAGCTCCATCAATGTCCCTGCAAGGGAAATTATCTCATTCTTTTTTATGGCTGCATAGTATTCAGTGGTGTGTATGTACCAGATTTTCTATATCCAGTCTATCATTGATGGACATTTAGGTTGATTCCATGTTTTTGCTATTGTGAATAGTACTGCAGTGAACATAATGCATTTATGTGTCTTTATATTAGAACAATTTCTATTCCTTTGGGTGAATACCCAGTAATGTAATTTCTGGTCAAATGCTAATTCTATCTTCAGGTCTTTGAGGAATCGCCACACTGTCTTCCACAATAACTGAACTAGTTTACACTCCCACCAACAGTGTAAAAGCATTCCTTTTTCTGCACAACCTCACCAGCATCTGTTGTTTCTTGACTTCTTAATATTCACCATTCTGACTGGTTTGAGATAGTGTCTCATTGTGGTTTTGATTTTTTGGTTTGCATTTCTGTAATAATCAGTGTATTAGTCCATTTTCATGCTGCTGATAAAGACATTCATGAGACTGGAAAGAAAAAGAGGTTTAATGACCTTACAGCTTCATGTGGCTAGGGAGACCTCACAATCATGGTGGAAGGTGAAAGGCATTTCTTACATGGTGGCAGCAAGAGAGAATGAGGAGGAAGTGAAAGTAGAAACCCCTTATAAAACCCTCAGATCTTGTGAGACTTATTCACTACCACAAGAACAGTAAGGAGGAAACCACCTCCATGATTTAATTACCTCCCACCGGGTCCCTCCCACATCATGTGGGAATTACGGAAGCTACAAAATGAGGTTTTGTGGGGACACAGAGCCAAACCATATCATTCTGAACCTGGCCTCTCCCAAATCTCGTGTCATTACATTTTAAAACCAATCCTGCCTTCCCAACAGTCCCCCAAAGCCTTAACTCATTTCAACATTAACCCAAAAGTCAAGTCTAAAATCTCATCTGAGACAAGGCAAGTCTTTTTCAATTATGAGCCTGTAAAATCAAAAGCAAGTTGGTTACTTCCTAGATACAATGGGGTACAAGCATTGAGAGAAACTGGCCAAAATTAAGGGGCTACAGGCCCCACACAGTCCAAAATCCAGCAGGGCAGTGTTAAAGCTCCAAAATGATCTCCTTTGATTCCATGCCTCACTTCCAGGTCACACTGATGCTACAGGTGGGTTCCCATGGTTTTGGGAAGCTCTGCTCCTGTAACTTTGCAGGGTACAGCCTCCCTCCTGGGTGATAGGTATCTATCAGGTCCATTCAATCCAGAACTGAGTTCAGGTCCTGAATGTCTTTGTTAATTTTCTGTCTCGATGATCTGTGTGATATTGTCAGTGGGGTGTTAATATTTCCCAATATTATTATGTCAGCATCTAAGTCTATTTGAAGGTCTCTAAGAACTTACTTTATGAATCTGAGTGGTCCTGTGTGGAGTGCATATGTATATCAAATAATTAACTCTTGTTGTTGAATTAAACTCTTTACCAGTATGTAATGCTTTTCTTTGTCTTTTACGATCTTTGCTAATTTAAAGTCTTTTTGTCAGAAACTGATTGCAATACCTAGTTTTTTGTGTTTTCCATTTGCTTGGTAAATTAGACAGCACACCAATGGGTCTTGCTTGATTCTTTATCCAGCTTGCTACTCTTTGTCTTTTAATTGGGCCATTTAGCTCATTTACATTTAAAGTTAGTATTGTTATATGTGGATTTGATTCTGTCATCATGATGCTAGCTGGTTATTTTGCAGACTTGTTTATGTGGTTGCTGTATAGTGTCCTTGGTCTGTGTATTTTGGTGTGTTTTTGTAGTGGCTGGTAATGGTTTTAACTTTTCATATTTAGTGCTTCCTTCAGGAGCTCTTATAAGACAGGTCATTGGTAACAAATTTACTAGGCATGTGCTTGTCTGAAAATAATCTTATTTCACTTTCATTTATTAAGCTTAGTTTGAATAGATATAAAATTCTGAGTTGGAACCTCTTTTCTTTAAGAGTGTTGAATATTTGCCCCCAATCTCTCTGGCCTGTAGAGTTTCCACAGAGAGATCTGCTGTTAGTCTGATGGGCTTCCCTTGTAGGTGACCTGGTCTGTCTCTTTGGCTGTCCTTAATATTTTTTCTTTCATTTCAACCTTGGAGAATCTGATTATTATGTGTCTTGGGGATAAACAATCAAATTAAATAGAAACCAACACACTTCTATTAATAATAACCAAGGACGACGACTACATTTAGAATTTATCAGCTTGTGATAACAAGGAAACCTGTTCAGAAATATAAATCCCTTAAATAACACTATACTTAACCTAGGTCTTTAAAATGTCAGTGCTAGATGATACTCCAGAATTTAGTTTCAACCCTAATGATTCAAAAGGAGATAGTGAAGTCAGGAGCAGCTAGGTGACTTACTTGGAAAGTTCAAGGACTGGATTCATTATCGTCTTTGCCTTCTGTGTAAGCATCATTCTGTTACTGCCATGTTTCTTGCTCTCTTATCAACCAGCAAGTACTTTTTGAATACCTAACATATGAAGTTTTGCTAGATGTTGGAGAAAATGAAAAAGATAGATTATTCTTTTGGTTTAAAAAAGGTTTTATATTAGATAATATAGGGAGGAATTTGGACATTATCCCCTTTTATCAGATAAGGAAACATTTTATTGAGAAGTTTCCTATTTGTGCTGTCTCACATGCTTTCAGCAGGCTCCTCTGTTAAAAAAATAAAAAATAAAAAGGCAAACATTCTTTCCATGGAAACAGGATGTCTTGAATAACATCAGGAGGGTATTTTCCTAAAATTATCCAAGGAAAAGGACAGGGTATGACAGTACAGAGCCAAGCTGTCAGACTTCTGAAGCAATAAGAATAACTGGGGATATGGAAAAGAACAAATACTGAATAAAGTCACTTGTCTTCTTAAAAGCCTATTAATTACTTGAATCTCTTGCTTCAAATTTACAAGCCACTGGGGGCTTACTCCAGCCAAGTGAGTTAAGTCCATTTCCATACAAAATAATCAGAAAATGTTATCTTTCTACTGAAAGGGTTTGACTTACAGGAACTTCTATTACTGCCACACAGTGTGATTACTGAATATTAGTCCTACATAGTATGATTTGCCGGGATTTTGTGCTGCACCAGTGTTCCTGCAGTTCCAAGCCTCTGTGTAAGTGCTTTACATTATGCTTACTGGTTCAGTCAGTGTTGCTAAGCTTTGTTTTAAGTGCTAGGATGCTTCTCTCTGCCCGAACTAGCTTGTTCTTCGTAACTGTCTATTTCCTCACCATCCTTACCAAATTAGATTTTTCCTTCCTCCTGATGAATTCCCTTTTTAGGGTCTTTTTTTATTTTATTTTTTTATTTTTTATTTTTTAGATAGCAAAACTTTTGTAGCACCATTTTACCTTATCAGATAATTTCTCCTTTTCTGCTTTTTCTTATTTTCTTTTTTTTTAAATTATATTTTAAGTTTTGGGGTACGTGTGCAGATCATGCAGGATTGTTACATAGGTATACCCTTGCCATGGTGGTTTGCTGCCTCCATCCCCCATCATCTACATTAGGTAATTCTCCTGTTATCCCTACCCAATACCCCCACCCTCTGCTATCTCATCCCCTTTCCCCCAACCTCTAACAGGCTCTGGAGTGTTTTGTTCCTCTCCCTGTGTCCATGTGTTCTCATTGTTCAACACCCATTTATAGGTGAGAACATGCTGTATTTGGTTTTCTGTTCTTGTGTCAGTTTGCTGAGAATGATGGTTTCCAGCTTCATCCATGTCCCTGCAAAGGACATGAACTCATCCTTTTTTTATGGCTGCATAGTATTCCATGGTATATACTATGCAATTTTCCAGTCTATCATTGATGGACATTTGAGTTGGTTCCAAGTCTTTGCTATTGTAAACAGTGCTGCAATGAACATTCGTGTGCATGTGTCTTTATAGTAGAATGATTTATAATCCTTTGAGTGTATACCCAGTAATGGGATTGCTGGGTCAAATGGTATTTCTATTTCTAGATCCTTGAGGAATTGCCACACTGTCTTCCACAATGGTCGAACTAATTTATACACCCACCAACAGTGTAAAAGTGTTCCTATTTCTCCACATCCTCTTCGGCATCTGTTGCCTCCTGATTTTTAATGATTGCCATTCTAACTCATGTAAGATTGTATCTCAATGTGGTTTTGGTTTGCATCTCTCTAATGACTAGTGACGATGAGCATTTTTTCATATGTTTGTTGGCTGCATAGGTGTCTTCTTTTGAAAAGTGTTCATATCCTTTGCCCAAATTTGATGGGATTGTTTTTTTCTTGTAAATTTTTTTTAAGTTCTCCATAAATTCTGGATAGTAGCCCTTTGTCAGATGACTAGGTTGCAAAAATTTTTCTCCATTCTGTTGGTTGGTGGTCCACTCTAATGATAGTTCCTTTTGCTGTGCAGAAGCTCTTAAGTTTAATTAGATCCCATTTGTCTATTTTGGCTCTTGTTGCCATTGCTTTTGGTGTTTTAGTCATGAAGTCCTTGCCCATGCCTATGTCCTGAATGATATTGCCTAGGTTTTCTTCTAGGGTTTTTATGGCGTTAGGTCTTATGTTTAAATCTTTAATCCACTGGAATTAATTTTTGTATAAGGTATAAGGAAGGGGTCCAGTTTCAACTTTCTGCATGTGGCTAGCCAGTTTTAATAACACCATTATTAAATAGGGAATCCTTTTCCCATTGTTTGTTGTTGTCTGGCTTCTCAAAGATCAGATTGTTATAGATGTGTGGTGTTACTTCCCAGGCCTCTGTTTTGTTCTGTTGGTCTATATGTCTGTTTTTGTACCAGTACCATGCTGTTTTGATTACTGTAGCCTTGTAGTAGTTTGAATTCAGGTAGCATGATGCCTCCAGCTTTGTTTTCTTTACTTAGTATTGTCATGGCTATGTGGGCTGTTTTTGGTTCCATATGAAGTTTAAGGTGTTTTTTTCCAGTTCTGTGAAGAAAGTCAATGGTTGAAGGAGATAACATTGAATCTATAAATTATTATGGGCAGTATGGCCATTTTCACAATATTGTTTTTTCCTAACCATGAGCACGGAATGTTTTTCCATCTGTTGTGTCTTCTTTTATATCCTTGTGCAGTGATGTGTAGTTCTCTTTGAAGAGGTTCTTCACAGCCCTTGTTAGTTGTATTCCTAGGTATTTTATTCTCTTTGTAGCAATTGTGAATGAGAGTTTGCTCATGATTTGGCTCGCTGTCTGTTATTGGTATATAGGAATGCTTGTGGTTTTTGCAATTGATTTTGTATCCTGAGACTCTGCTGAAGTTGCTTATCATCTTAACGAGATTTTGGGCTGAAACAATGGGGTCTTATAAATATACAATCATGTTGTCTGCAAATAGAGACAATTTGACTTCTTCTTTTCCTAATTGAATACCCTTTATTTCTTTTTTATGCCCGATTGCCCTGGCCAGAACTTCTAATCCTATGCTGAGTAGGAGTGGTGAGAGAGGGCATACTTGTCTTGTGCCCGTTTTCAAAGAGAATGCTTCCAGTTTTTGCCCATTCAGGATGATGTTGGCTATGGGTTTGTCATAAATAGCTTTTATTATTTTGATGTACTTTCCATTGATACTTAGTTTATTGAGAGTTGTTAGCATAAAGGGCTGCTGAATTTTGCTGAAGGCCTTTTCTGCGTCTGTTCAGATCATCACGTGATTTTGGTCTTTGGTTCTGTTTATATGATGGATTATGTTTATTGATTTGTGTATGTTAAACCAGCCTTGCATCCCAGGAATGAAGCCAACTTGATCGTGATGCATAAGCTTTTTGATGTGCTGTTGGATTTGGTTTGCCCGTAGTTTATTAACCATTTTCACATTAATGTTCATTGTGGATGTTGGCCTGAAATTTATCAAATAATTTCTAGTAACTTCTCCAGAAACTAAGAGGCTGATCTCTATACCTTCCCTCTCAAATGGTTCACCTGAGCCATAGAAAACAACTACCTTCCTCCCTAGCTGAGCTCAGAGGCTGTCAAGATCACGTTACACAGTCCCCACAAGTTTTATGGACCTCCTATCTAGGCGTCACCTCAGAAAAGCCAGTCAGATTTTATCCAGAACAAAGAAAACTGCTCTAAGACTCATCATCTTAAAAGAAGGCAATTGGAAACTTTAAAATGGCAGCTTTTCTCTGAAACCAAATGAACACCATATAACAATTAAGACTAGGAAGACTTCCATGAAGCTTAAAAGTAGTGTTTTGAATAAATAAAAGGTAATTATATATTTTAAACCAGGGAGTAACTGTATGGAATTTTCTCAAAGCTGAGCCTTTAAATAAGTTCAAAACATGTTCTTAGAAGAGAGACTTCAAAAAGCGATAGGCTAAACTGGGAAAATGACTTCACATTTTGACAGAAACAGAGATGGACAATCCACATTCACATCAGGCAGATGATAATATTGAATGTAATTCAAATTGAGTTAGCAATTTTTGAGACTGGCTTAGCGCCAATTCCATACCAGGCACTCTGCCTAGATAAAGACAACATAAATGCCGTGCTATAGAGTCTTGTGGAGCCCACGAAGTATAATTCTAGCTTGTTTATCCTCAGAGAGGATTAAGTAAACAAATCTGTAGAGACTCTATAAAAACCGAGTAGCTCTACCTTTCTCAAAGTGTATTCTAGATTGTTGTAGTAGCAGCAAAGTAATTTCAGAAACTTTGGATGCAGAAGTAAACAGGTTATTTTACTGTGAGACTTTTTAATATGCTTTGTAAATCTCCAAGATGATTATAGAATATGCAAAGTTCTCTATGTGTGCTCTCTGAGAAACTGTCTTATCTTTGGGTATATTTCAGCGCTTGTGAATTATAGACATTGCTTTTTTTCCCCAGCTATAATATTTTGGGACAGAAAGAAGACCCTGAGCTTGCCTCTGATACCAGCAAAGGGGAGAGTGCAGCAATTTGCTTATATCCATTAGCTTCTTTGCCTCATTATGCAGTTACTTCAAGGTTTTGATTAATGGAAGCATTATTGGAACTAACGGTACTTGGTTCTTTCTCAAGCAGACAGCACATTACTCCTGAAGATGGGCTCATTAATCTTTCTTACTTTGTTTACTCTTACCCTCCTTCTTTATAGATGTCTACCTAAACCATTTTTGGGATGTCTTTCATTTCGACAAATATGACCACCTGAAAATATTCTTCAATACAGATGAGAAGTGCATGTGATTCCCTCATATATAAACACCTCCCTAATACATTTGTCCAATTGTAAGACCCAAGTTGAACAAAGCAAATTTTTTCAAGGCCGTGTGTTAAATAGATGAACTTAAACAGCTGTAAAAGCTAGGATATAAATGTATGTAAATTATTTTTCAGTCAGTTGACTGGTTAGAAAAATGCAAAATAAGTTAAAATGAGTGGGCAAGGAAGAGAATACTGATTTTGGAGACAAAGACGTATATTCTTGTGAGACAACAGATACTTGTGAGTGTTGGACTGTGGAGAAGCAGGTGTTGCTGGAAATAAGAGAAAAGCTGAAAGAAGCCTTAGAAACAACCCAGACTAGCCTGCTCATATAAAGAATTGAAAAACATAAGGCTTTTTGGGTGTGTTTAAAGGGAATGCTTGAGATAACTTATGTAATCAACAAGAGACCTAGAGGTAAAATCTTTGCTAATGTGCGCTACGTTATTCATTTGCCTCTACAGCAGCTATCTGAAAGGATTTGCTATCCTATTTCTCTGACATGAGAGGCCTAGGCCTCTTTAAAACTGGCTTCACTTCATTCTTTCTCCTCTCAGTAAATGTCATCCTATCAACCTGTGCATATCACCAACCAAGAACTCATTCTTTATTTCTCAGTACTTTCAATCAATTTATCCTCCATCATTATTGGCTCAGCCTTAAAAATTGATCCTTCAAAATACAATCATTTCTACTGATGACACCAAGCTACATCTCTTTCTTGAATTATTTTACTTTGTCTCCATGCTTCGTACTGAGAATCTATACTCCATATAAAAACCAGAGTGATATTTTTAAAATATCTGGCAAATGTTTTAAACTAGCTCTCCAGAAGAAAGTAAAGCCCTGGTTTGTAAGTTTGCTGATTCCCATGTTATAAATATTCCCCATGTACTTGAGTTCAAATTAATATAACTGAAAGCAGAGTTGGGAAGAAATGACAGTATTTTCCATGCTCATAAACTAGTGTGAGTCAGTACTAGGATGCCACTGTGTATACCAAAATTACTTCAGCTGTAAGTTACAGGAAATTGAACTCAGATATAAGTTAGAGAGGATCCTTTTGTTTATGTATCTGAGAAGTTGTGGGGAGGGCTGCATTCTGGCATTGCTAGATTTAGGTGCTCAAATATTGTATCAGAAACTCTGCTGCTTTCATTCATTTATTTATTCATTGATATTTTCCAAAAAAATCTGTTGAATACACACTCCAGGTCAGACACTATTCTGGTGCTGAATACATAGTGGTAGGGTAGACATAGTTCTGCTTTCATGAAGTTATGTTCAAGCGGTAGAGACAATCAGTAAACAAGTAAATATCTAACATCATAGGGAGTGATAAGTGCTATGAACAACAAAACAAGGCTAAAGAAAAATGAGTTATAGTGGGATTTGAGGCTGAACTAGAATAGATCAGGGAGATGACAATGAATAGGAAGTGAGCCATAGAAATAACTTGAAGAGAGCAGCCCAAGTGAAGAGAACAGCAGGTATACAGGTGCCAGAGCTGGAGCATGTACATGGCATACCTGCATTTGGAGGAGTGTCAAGCAGTTCTGCGTGGTTGTAGCCAAGTGACTGAGAGTGGTAGAAAAGAAGTTTGGGAGTGAAAAGAAACTAATGCATGTATGAACTTGTAACCAGAGTAAGTAGTTTGGGTTTAACTACAAAACTTAAGCAAAACCATTGGAAGTTTTGAGCACTGAAGTATGTGACCTGATTTATATATTAAAATGACTAATCTGCCTGCTGATTAGTGTTATCTCAGAGAAACAAGCCACTCCAAGAACGGGATACTCAGATAGGGGACTGTGGTTATTATATAAGTGAGAGATGGACAAAGAAAAAGCTGAAAGGTAGAGAGAGTGAGATTGTTAGATTTGTGGCCAACAATGGACTAGATGTGTGCTGTAAGAGCAAAAGAGGACCAAGATTGACTCTGACATTTTGGAATCTAACCAGAAAAAAATATTCATGAGTGTATTCTGAGATTCACAGAAATGTTTATTAGACCATCTTGGGACAATTCAGGGATGACAGTGAAAAGATGGCAGTCATTCATGAGCAGAAAGATGATGTTTAAAGCCATGCACATTGAGAGTAAATAGAGAAGAGATGAAGAGCTAGGACTAAGTCTTGTAGTAGAAGAGGAGAAGGGTCCAGCCACAAAAATGAAAAAGAAACAGCAAATGACAAGGGAAAAACTGATATCTTCAAAGTCAACTGTATGTCAAGAGGGTGGGAGTGATTAATTGTGCCTAATGCTGTTGAGACATCCCAGAAAATTAGAACATGACAAGAGCAATTTCAGTGGGATGGTGGGATCCTAGTCCTAATTGGTGAGGCCTAAAGAGGAAATGAGAGGAGAGGTTGAGGAAACAGAAAGCATAGATACTATTGGGAAAAATGTTCACTGAAGAGGACAGCAAAATAGGGCAGAACTTGAAGAAAGATGTGATAGTTAAGGGAAGGCACTTTTTTTGGATGTGTTTTTGTTAAGTTGGGAAAAGTCACAGAAAGTATAAACTAGTGGCACTACCACAACAGAGAGGAGAACATTGACAATGAAGAACAACAAGGGGTCAATCCAGGAGCAACCTGTTTGAGTAGTAGGTGCTGCAATTTGGGATCCAATGCACATAGGAGGGAGTTGTTACTAGATGGGGGAACAACAGACAGATGGTTATAATGGAAGGAAGAAAAATATATGGCTAAGAATATGGACTGTTGATAGGTTTTCCATTGGAGACATAGGAAGCTCTTCTGATTGCCTTTGTTTTCACAGTGAAATAAAAGGCAGGATCATCAGGTAGAGGCTGGTGGATGGTGAGGGAAATGTATTAGATGCTGGAAAAGGAAGGAAAAGGTTTGAAATGTACCTCACAGAAAATGAGAAAGTAGATTGACCAGGACTATATATGAGAGTTGCCAGGCATGGCCAAGTGCTCCCTTGAGGTTTTCGGTCACATTTCTGTATTGCTGCCTTTCATTATCTGGCAGACTCAATCCTATTTGTGCCAAGATAACTACCTGCTTCTCTTGGTTTGTATTCTACCTACCACCCTACCAAATCCAGTGGAAAGAGAAACCTTCTTTTCCAGTAGTTCCAGAAAAAAATCTGAGTGAGCTGTCTTCTGTTGGACTTCAGTCCTTGCTTAGGCTCTGATCTCAGTTCCGTGGTTGGGGAATACTGTTTTGGGCCATACGTCTTCCCCAGGAGCCTCGGGTTAGGGTGGATTAGGCTCTGCTCAAACACAAAGATATACAGGTAATGGGGAGGGCAGTTTACCAAGGAAAATCACAGTGTATATTACTATATGAAGGAAGATCAGAAGCTGTGCAGGCAAAACAGCCAAATCCACCACTGTAAAATTATTGGCATATTCATTTACTGAAAAATGGAGTCAAGCATCATTAATGACCTCTAAGAATCCTTTCAGTCCTAATAGTTTTTGAAAAATTCCCTAGCTTTGAAACTCCCAATTTGGGCATATTTGACTGGGGAAAGGACTAATCTGACAATACCAGTATTGATAATTTTCCTCAATCCTTGAATTATTCAGTAGCTATGCCTACTCAGTGCATTTCAACCTGCTTCTAATATGAAAACTCCTCCTGCAACCCCATCTTATATTGCTGCACAAGCACTATGTTCTTCAGGATTTTTTTTAAATGGTCATATTGCATTGAATTTCCCTTGAAGTTTATCATATTAAAAGTGTAAATCAGATTTTTTGTTTTTTTGAGACAGAGTTCCTCTGTTCCCCTGGCTGGAGTGCAGTGGTGTGATCTTAGCTTACTTCAACCTCTGCCTGCCAGGTTCAAGTGATTCTCCTGCCTCAGCCTCCTGAGTAGCTGGTACTATACCATGCCTGCCTAGTTTTTGTAGTTTTTAGTCGAGATAGGGTTTCACTGTGTTGGACAGGCTGGTCTTGAACTCCTGACCTCAAGTCATCTACCTGCCTTGGCCTCCCAAAGTGTTAGGATTACAAGTGTGAGCCACTGCGCCTGGCCTAGATTCATTTTTAACACTTCTTGTATCATCATCCTTATAAAACACAATTCTGTTTCTATTTAATGCTAACTGTATATGTGTTAAAATTTTTCCTTCCTAATAATTTAGCTGTGGATTTACATTCTTAGTAACTCCACATTCACATAAGTTGCTATGGTGATATTATAAAATCACTTCAAATCAAAAAGCTTCCCTGAAACCATGCTAGATGTGAAAATAACATTGCTGAAAACCTTATGTCTCAAGTAAGAAAGCCTGAGTAAGCAGAGACTCTTAACTAGAACACAATGTGGTAGTGTAAACAAATAAGTAACAACAACAACAACAAAAAGTTATTCCTTTACTGCTCTACTAAGACTGGAGATGTTGTATAGTGATTAACAGCATTGGCTTTAGAAATCCAAAACTAAGCGATTATTACTTGCAACTGAAATATTTATATTTGATGAACTCCTCACACTCCTTGGATTTGGAAAAGGGCATTGTCATTTTTTCTTATTTCTTATCTCCAGCTCAGTGCAACGAAACAAGGAAGCTCGGGGCTGTCTAACTTCACAGGACACAGGGGAGAGGAGCCTCCTATATTCCAGCTTTTCTTTTGGAAGCAGAGTTTTGAAGTTGACCTTAAGAGTCTGTGTAGATGGATAGAAGCATTTTTGATCCCAGAGAGGCTCTGCTCAAGTTCTGCATCAAATGCCTTTCTGCTCTCCTTTTTCCTCTTGAACAATACAAGAGACCTAATCAGTCTCCTTGGAAAGTCCTATTGCAGGAGCTTGTTCTTTCCCTCATAGACACCTCACTTCAGCCATATCTCTGGTCCTTTCACAGAATGGGGAAATTACTTTCAACTTGAGGATTAAAAGAAAACATTTGGCCTGAAGTTCTGTCTACTGAGACAGCCAAAGCAAGAAGTCCCCCATGCAACCCCCACACTTCCCTAAAACTTCAAGCCTTTCTCTGATCACTGGCAGAAATGATGAAAAAACTCTTCATGGGTGGGTTGGGAACCTCTTGTTGGATTCTAAGCTTGGCAATATTTGAAAAATGAGTTTTAAATATGGGGCATTAGAATGAGGAAGTGAGGAAATATTTTTCTAACAAAAAAAAATCAAGAATTTACAAACCATTACAAGAGACTCTGATGTATTATACCTTTATATGTAACTTCCAATCAACTAATGCCTCTTTGTTTTCAGAAATATGTAGTTAGTTAGAAAAACTGCCTCTGCTTTATTGTTCCTATGCTTCTTAGGGATGCATTATTGATATGTTTCTGATATACCAGGGAGGCTTTCTTGAGTTCTTTCTATTCACTCACCGTGGGTGTGATGGTTAATTTTATGTGTCAATTTGACTGGGCCACAGGGTGCACAGATATTTGATTAAACATTATTCTGCCAAGTCTGTGAGAGTGTTTCTGGATGAGATTAATCTTTGAATCTGAAGATTGGGTAGAGCAGATTGCCCTCCCCAGTGTGGGTGGGTCTCATCTGATCCATTAGAAACCTGAGGAGGAGTGAATTTTCTTGCTCTGCCTGGTTTTCAAGCTGGGACTTTGGTCTTAGTGTCTTTGGACTCAGACTGAAACTAGAACTTATACTATCAGATCTCTTGGGTTTTCATCTTGTTGATTACAGATCCAAGAATGTCTCTATCCTCCACAACAACATAAGCCACTTTGTTATTAGATAGATAGATAGATGATTGATAGATAGATAGATAGATAGATAGACAGATAGATAGATACTTGGTTCTGTTTCTCTGGAGAGCGTAGGCTAATACAATGGGCATTACTCCTGAGGTGAGTTTGCCTAGTGAAGCTTCACTGAATTTTATAACTTTCATGTATTGAGTGCATACTATCTGTCAGTCTGTAAACAGCCATAGAAAACATGTCCTTGTCCTCAAGAAACAGAGAGACAATCAATTACAATGCCATGGGTAAAGTTACAGGAGAAAGGTGCTCTGTGAACACAGGGCAAGAGGCCCTAAGCATCTCACCTAGGCTGGTTAGAGACCCAGGATCTGGGCAAAGTCATTGAAGAAAAGAAGAAATTTGAGGTGCACTGTAAAATGTAGATAAGATTTTAATAGGTCAAGAGGGCTGTGAAGAGATTAAAAACCTGAGAAAGCAGCTTAGAGGCAGTAAGGAAATGCTTAAATTCATAGAAAGAACGTGCTGGTTAGCATAATATTGAATACAAATTGTTGAACACTTGGTACATACCAAGTATTAGGCATAGCTCTGTGTACACATTGACTTCTTTAACCAACATGTAAACCATATCAGTTAGGAATAATGAGGTGGCAAGTACCACAAATTCCAGCTCTAGCAGACCCAATCACGATAGAGTATTTATGAGCTATATAATTCAACAGTCCAAAGATGATTTTATGTGTCAATTTGACTGAGTCACAGGGTTCACAGATATTTGATTAAACATTATTCTGCCGAGTCTCTGAGAGAGTTTCTGGAATAATTCACTTTGCAAGTGATTTAGGAAGGGAGACTTCCTTCTACATAGATAATACTTCACTTTCTCTGTCGTCTCTAAATACTATGTCTGGTTTCGTATCCTGATTCTTCTACTAGCTGGCTGTGTGACTTTGAATAAATTAACTTCTTAACTTCTCTGTCCTTCAGTTTCCTCAACCTGCAAAATAAAAATGATAATAATAAAACCTACTTTGCAGGATAGCCATGAGGGTTGCATGAGCTAATTCATATAAAGCACCTTGAAAAATATCTGGCACAAAATAAGTAAAAAATAAACATTGGAAGCTATTTAATGTATTAACTCAGAAGCACTGGCTGCATTTCAAATTAGATATATTTTTTGGTTGTTGTTGACCTAGAGAAATAAATGAAGCTCCCTGTTATCTGACATTCTAAAAATCCGGGAAACTCTATCAACTGGCACATCTCTCCAAGAAATTATCATGCCTAACAAGAACTCAGAAAAACCTCAAGAAGTTGCAGGGCTGGAGAATTACTGAGAAAAGATCCTGCTATATTCATTGTGATGTATTGTTAAATACATTCTATTAAGTGTTGGTGTTTATGAACATCAAAAGGCCCAATTAGTCACTTCTTAGATATGTGAAACATTGTTTAAGATGCTTAGTTGTGCCTCAGTTTCTTCATGTATACAGTGAAGGAGCTCAACTAGAAAATGTTGTGAAATCTTTTCCAATGGTAACATACTATGGCCCTATTAATTGGTGATTTATGTGTACTAGGTATGAGAACTCAAGACTATGGAATTAAAATTTTCAATAATTCCAATATTTATTGACTTTTCCATATACGTTAGTCACTGTGATAGGTGCCAAAGACACATTTTAAACAAAAAAGAATCGTACCTGATTTTACAGAGCTCACAGACTAGAGAGGTGGGAGTAAATGAGCTGCTGCAATGTATTGTGCATGAGACCAGTCAATTACTCCTTACTATAACCTGGACAGAAAGTTCATAGAATGTTAGTAGGTTCAGAGGATGTCTAGTGCATGTAACATAACTTAGAAACAGAAATCAGAAATAGGTGTTTGGAGAATTCAAACAATGAAAAGATAATAGTCTATCAGAATTGGGGTATTATATTGGGCTTGTTTTCTTTCTTTTTTTTTTTTCAGAGTATGTTCTCCCTTTATTTCTATTTTTTTTTAATTATACTTTAAGTTCTGGAGGTACATGTGCAGCTCATGCAGGATTGTTACACAGGTATACACATGCCATGGTGCTTTGCTGCATCCATCCCCCCGTCACCTACGTTAGGTGTTTCTCCTACGGTGACAAATCTATTCTGATAATCAGGTCTCATTATTCTTTAGATCAAGGCATTTTTATTAAAGTTATGCTTCAGTCTTCCATTTTTTCTTAACTCTTAGAATTGTCTGAGCCGCCTGTTAATAGTGTGCATTCCATTATTATCTTAGAATGCTTTTAACATTACTCTTGGTTGATATGTAAAATCTATATAGTTTTGAGATTCAGATGTATGTTGAAGCTGAACAGGAAGAAGGATCCAGGCTATGAGTTAGGCATCAACATGTCTAGACAAGCCAAATTTTTCAGTGCTATCAGCAAGTGCTAAAGATCAGAAGATGCCAAGGGCAAAATGAAAAACTAGAAAAAGGCACAGGAAATGAATATCCCTCAATTGGCAATGACCTCCACCATAATGCTATCAAAATCTTACTTTGCCAGATTCTTCTAAGACATGGGTGGTCGAGGTAGTTTTGGTGGTGTGTTGGGAGCTAACTGGAATATATATGCTAAAAAGAAGAAACCATTTAATTCATGTATACATTAAACAAATAGCAACAGAGCACAAGGTTAGGGACAGGCAATGCAATGTCACGCGGCACACCATAAAGTACAACAGACAAGGTCCCTGCTTTCAGAGAGTCTGCAATCCAGTGAAAAAAATAGTCAACAAATAAGGAAATCATAAATAAGATAATTATATATTGTGATTCCACATTTAAAAGATGGTTACAGGCTTTTGTCATAGAGAATAACAAAAAAAAGACCTGCTTAGCTCTAATGCCTGCTTTCTGGATGTTTCTTTTTTTTTTTTTTTTTTTGATTTTTCAAATATAGTTTTATTGACATATATTTGATGTTTCTTTAACATCATAAGAAAAATAAGTTACTACTATTCAATTTGATCTTTCATCACATATTCTCTCTGTGGAAGGGGCATCCTACGATTAGTAATAAAGAGATTTTCCTAAGCCAGTTAATGCAAAGAAGAGATGAAAATCCAGGCTTCTTCTTCTTCTTTTTTTTAAATCTATTGGTGTAACAACAGAGGGTTGGCCTTTGCAATTAGAATCTGGAATCTGCCTAACCTTTTCTCATTTTATAGAGGTGAATTCCTTCTAAAAGTGAATTCCTTAGTTGTCCAGAACTCTCCCAGTCTTGTGCCTTATCCTGCTAATATTAGGGAGGATATTCCTTGCAGCAAAAGCTATCTAACATGTTGCATGTGTCTTGATACTTGGTTTTGAAGATTTTATAAACTTTTTCCTGGGACATTTACCCATACGAGAGCCAGATAGAATGACTTATCAAGGGGCAGCCTGCATAACTTTAAGATTGTGGTAATTGAGAAAAAAATCACTCCCTGAATACAAAGTAAAGGGAGTTTAATGGAGGATTAGCAGAAAGAGGGTAATGAAAACCTCTGATGAGGAGGAAGAAGAAGAGAAGAGTGTAAGAAAACAGAAGGAGGAATCAAGGAGAAATAGTCATAATTAGTATTTATCTAGGCCTCACCACTGCACAATCACCTAAAGCCAGCCCTGCCCCTACTGTAAGCCTCAGCCATCACCAGTGTGGCTTGAACCCCATCCCTCTCCAGGTGTGCTCTCTTCTGAACCCATGGTTACCATTGAAGATTCCAACAGCTCCCAAAGCCACCGAATATCATTTCTTCACAGATTTTGCAAGCAAAGACCATGTGGTTGCTAATGTCATAGACTTCAGTTGCCTGAGCCATCAAACCATCACACTTCCCCAGGCCGAGAGTTGGCATCTGGTACACCACTAGACTCAGTGACACAGCATGCTTCTAAACATTCCCCCATTCAAAGTTCCCATACACTGCATCTCAAGTGAAGATTTTTCATTACCAAAGCCAATCTCTGAAATCTGGAAATGATAACTGCTTCTTCTAATGTGAACACATCAACACAACAAACAATGAACATGAAAAATTATGGACACCTCCAAAGTAACGCAATAAACTTCTATTTAACAACCTCAAAGAGATGGAGAGCCATGAGTTACCTGAAAAAAAAAAATCTAAATAATTTTTCTAAAGAAGCTCAGTGAGCTACAAGAGACACAGATAAACAATTCAACAATACCATAAAACAATACAAGAACAAAATGAGAAGTTCAACAAGAGAATAAAATTATAAATAAGAACTAGGGCTGAGTGCAGTGGCTCATGCTTTTGTAATCCCAGCACTTTGGGAGATTAATGCAGGCAGATCATGAGGTCAGGAGTTTGAGACCAGCCTGACCAACATGGTGAAACCCCGTCTCTATTAAAAATACAAAAATTAGCCAGGCACATACCTATAATCCCAGCTACTCAGGAGGTTGAGGCTGGAGAATCACTTGAACTTGGGAGGCGGAAGTTGCAGTGAGCCAAGATCACACCACTTCACCCCAGCCTGGGTGACAGTGAGACGTCATCTAAAAAAAAAAAAAGGAAAAGAAGTTATAAATAAGAAGTAAACATATTATCTGGAACTAAAGAATACAATAATACAATGAATTAAATTAAAAAATACAGAGAGCTTCAACAGATGATTCTATTAAGCAGATTCTATTTAATGAAATTAAAAAATAGGGAGTTTCAACAGATGATTCTATTAGGCAAACCTGAAAATAGATCATTTGAAACTAGTCATGGAATATAATAATAACAAAAAGAATGAAGAATGCATATAATATTTACAGGACACTTTCAGAAAAACCAATATCTACATTATGAGTATGAGTTCCAAAAGAAGAAAGGAGAAAAGGACCTGATTTAAAGAAATGATAACAGAACTATTTCCAAATCCGGTAAGGAAAATAGACATCCAGACACAAATAGACAACATGAAGAGTTATATACCAAAACACATGATGGATAAGTTGTCAAAAGACAACAACAGAGAGTTGTGAAAGCAGCAGGAGAAAAATGACTCATATTCATGGCAATGCTTATAAAACTGTTAATATATTTCTCGACAAAAATCTTTCTGATCAGGAGAGAATGGGATGATATATTCAAAGTAGTAAAAGAAAAAAATTTGTGAACCAAGAATAATAACTGGCACAGCTATCAGTTTAAAATGAAAGTGAGATCAAATCTTTCCCAGACAAATGAAAACCACGGGAATTTTTCACCACTAGATCTGCCTTATAAGAAATGTTTAAGGGTGTTTTTCTTTTTTTTTTTTTTCCCCATTTATTTTATTGCATTTTAGGTTTTGGGGTACATGTGAAGAACACACAAAATTGTTGCATAGGAACACATGTGGCAGTGTGATTTGCTGCCTTCCTCCCCATCACCCACATCTGGCATTTCTCCCCTTGCTATCTCTCCCCAGCTTCCCACCCCATACCGTCCCTCCCCTATTTCCCCCCAACTGACCCCAGTGTGTAGTGCTCCCCTCCCTGTGTCCATGTGTTCGCATTGTTCAACACTCGCCTATGAGTGAGAACATGCGGTATTTGATCTTCTGCTCTTCTGTCAGTTTGCTGAGAATGATGGTTTCCAGGTTCATCCATGTCCCTACAAAGGACCCAAACTCATCGTTTTTGATGGCTGCATAATATTCCATGGTGTATATGTGCCACATTTTCCCTATCCGGTCAATCGTCGATGGGCATTTGGGTTGGTTCCAGGTCTTTGCTATTGTAAAGAGTGCTGCAATGAACATTCGTGTGCATGTGTCCTTATAATAGAACGATTTGTAATCTTTTGGATATATACCCAGTAATGGGATTGCTGGGTCAAATGGAATTTCTATTTCTAGGTCCTTGAGGAATCGCCACACTGTCTTCCACAATGGTTGAACTAATAACAAGCCCATTCAAAAGTGGGCAAAGGATATGAACAGACACTTTACAAAAGAAGACATACGTGAGGCCAACAAACATATGAAAAAATGCTCATCATCACTGGTCATCAGAGAAATGCAAATCAAAACTACATTGAGATACCATCTCACGCCAGTTAGAATGGCGATCATTAAAAAATCTGGAGACAACAGATGCTGGAGAGGATGTGGAGAAATAAGGGTGTTTTTCAAATAGAATTAGAACACACTAAACAGTAGCATTAAAATATTTGAAAGTATAAATCCCACAAGCAAAGGTGGATATATAGTCCAATACAGAATAACATAACATTGTGATGGTAATGTGCAGTTTACCTATAACACCAATATAAAAGATTTTTAAACACTAAAATATTAAGAATAACCATAATTGCAAAAGTTTGGCAAAGATTCATAAGAAAGAAGTAAACTCAGGCTTCAAGAACATAAAGTGTGTGTTTTGTGGGGAGGGTGGTAAAATGTAGTATTTGTATGCCACTGAAGTTAAGTTGTTATCAAATTAAAGCAGATAATATAATTATAGGAAGATATATACAAGCCTCATAGTAACCAAAAAGGAAAAATCTGTATAGAAGCAGAGAGGAAAATGGTGATTGCCAGGGGACAAGGGAAGGAGGAAATGAAGTATTTAAGTCTGTTCTCATGCTGCTATAAAGAACTACCTACGATTGGGTAATTTATTAGGAAAAGAATTTCATTGACTCACAGTTCCATAGACTGTACAGGAAGCATGGCTGGGAGACCTTAAGAAATTTACAATCATGGTAAAAGCAAAGGGGAAGCAGGCACATCAATCATACCATGGCAGAGCAGGAGAGAGCAAAGGAGAGAAAGTGCTACACACTTTTAAACAACCAGATCTTGTGATAACTCACTCACTATAACAGAAAGGGGAAAATCTGCCCCCATGATCCAATCACCTTTGAAAAGTTCCCTCCGTCAAACTGAAAATTATAATTCAACATGAAATTTGGGTGGGGACACAGAGCCAAGCCATATCATGAGGTGATGTTGGCCAAAGGTCATAAAGTTTCAGCTATACAAAATGAATAGATTCTGGAGATCTAAAATACAGCATGGTGATGATAGTTAACAGTATTTTATTATATACATGAAATTTGCTAACAACATAGTTATTAAGCTATTTTGCCACACACACACACACACACAAAGAATATATATACCTATACTACATCTACATATATGTGATATATATACTATATCTACATATATATGATATATATGTTACATCTATATATATGTTTGCGTGTGTATATATATATATAATATATATATACACACACACACATTAGAATGTGATGATCACTTCACATTGTATATGTATATCAAAACATCAACTTATGTACCTTAAATATATACAGTTTTATATGTCAATGATATCTTAATAAAACTTTTAAAAAGTAGCATGTGAAACAAAGGTATGCCATCTTATAGAATAAAATAATAGTTGTACAGGCCTGTTGGACAATGCTGCAATATGACTTTGAAAGGATATTTAGCAATTTTTTTGCCTTGTTTATATATTTTGTATATTTTCTCTTTGTTTTCCCCCATGATCTAACAATTTAATAAGAGTCTTTCTATAGAATCGCTAGCCATGAAAAGCACCAAACTTCTATACAACCTCAATTAGAAACTTATGATAAATATATTTTGATAATAGGCATCTTTCTTTTGTTTTGTTAGGATTAAAAAATAATTCCTCATAAACTTGAGGCTAAAGTTCACAAAATCACATGACCAGTAATCTGTGATAGGTAAATATCACTCACTATCACACAAATGCAATGTTTAGTGATGATAAAATTTATAAGTCTGAATGCCAATGAGAATATAATGAAGCTGGCATTCTTATTCATTGCTTAAAGGGATGTAAATGTTTATTTACTCATTTATTTTTTGACATTTATTTTAGATTCAGGGGTTACATGTACATGTTCATTACATGGATAAATTCTGTGTTGCTGAAGTTTGGCGTGCAAATAATCTGTTCACTCGGGTAGTGAGCATAGTATCTTATATGTAATTTTTCAAGCTTTCCCCCATTCCCACCCTTCTCCCTATAGTAGTCCCCAGTGTCTACTGTTCTCATCTTTATGTTTGTGTATACTCAATGTTTAGTTCCCACTTATAGGTGAGGACATGTGGCATTTGGTTTTCTGTTCCTGTGTTAAATCACTTAGGATAATGGCTGATTACCTCCTGAATGACTTTTGGGTAAAAATTAAGGCAGAAATCAAAACATTATTTGAAATAAATGAAAATACCAAAATACTGAATGAAATAAATGAAGATCCATAGCATACCAAAATTTCAGGGTTGCAGCTGAAACAATGTTAAGAGGAAAGTTTACAGTGCTAAGTGCCTACACCAAGAAGTTAGAAAGATTTTAAATTAAAAATGTAACATCACACCTAGAAGAACTGTAAAGACAAGAACAAACTAACGACAAAACTATCAGAAGAAAAGAAATAACCAAAATCAGAAGATAACTGAATAAATTTGAGACCCAAAAATGCATACAAAGGATCAACAAAACCAAAAGCTGCGTTTTTTAAAAGGATAAACAAGATTGCTAGTGAGACCATTAGTTAAAGTAATAAAGAATAAAAGAGAAAAGATCCAAATAAGCATAATCAGAAAACCAAAGGTGATGCTATGACCAATGCCAGAGAAATACAAAATATCTTCAGGTACTATTATGAAAACCTTTATGCATGTAAGCTAGAAAAATCTATAGGAAATGGATAAATTCCTGGAAACATGCAACCTCCCAAGACTGAATCAGGAAGATATCAAAACTCTCAGCAGACCAATATTGAGTTCTGAAATTGAATCTGTAATAAAAATCTTACCAATCAAAAAAAGTCCCAGGGCCATATGGATTCACAACCAAATTCTACCAGACATACTAAGAACAGGCTCCAGTCCTACTGACACTATTCTAAAACATCAAGGAGAAACTCCTTCCTAACTCATTCAACAAAGCCAGCATTACTCTTGTCCTAGAATCTGGCAAATACTCAACAGAAAAAGAAAGTGAGCAATGAAGGGTTGCCTAGTATTCTTGAAGAAAACACAGTCTAAAGCAATGCAATGATGGAGAGAGATCCACCTGGCAGGGCATACAGAACGGATTGAAAATGCCATCTGTTTAACTTAAAGCATGATTTTCACACAAAAAAAAGAAAACCAAGTGATTACTCCTATTCTAAACCATGCCAATGGATGAAATAGAACATGCTCCTAATCTCAAGCCTGTCCACAATTTAAAGCCCTGCAGAAGTGGGTTCTAGGCACAGCCAGATGTCGCTACACATCAAGCTGTTGTTGTTATTAAGCTTGTTGGATTTAGAGCTGCAATTCTAAGAGGCAGTTCTGTGATGTGACCACCTGAGTTAGAAAGAGATTCATTTCTTTCTATCAGAAGTTATTCAGTCAGGATTCAGAAACATCTATCTAATCTTCCTTTATTTTTTCACTTAACATTAAAATACTTTGGCTTTAGGGAATTCTCTGAGACATTTAAAATTATGTGCAAAAATTTGTGAATGTATATTTTTCCTGGCAGAACTTTTATCAGATTCTCAGTGACATATACAATTGTCCTAAAATTTAAGCATTCTGGGTCTAGAGAGAGGGGTTGTATCTATTTTGGCCAGCATATAGAGTCCTCTCTGTGCCATCATCCATCTATCTGAAGGCTGGGGAAGTAAACAGGAGCTTCTTTAAAGACCTTCATTTGTACTGAAGGAAACCAAATTTGACTTTGAAGAATGTGATTATCTTTTTACTCCTCACATGTTTTTCAGAATTTCCTTGATTTAGCCCTGGTGGCTGTGTACATAGTATGTATATTTGAGCAATGAAATGCTGTCCAAACTCAAGATATCAACTACTCCCTGTATTAATTACTTTTGCTGCTGTAAGAAATTCCCAAAAACCTACTTGGTTGAAACAATCCATATGTAGTATCTTATACTTCCAAAATCAGTCTTACCGGACTGATTGTTGATAGAGTTGGATCCTTCTGGAGGTTCTGGATAAGAAGTCATGTTGTTGCCCTTTGCAGTTTCTAGAGACCTCCCTGAATTCCTTACCTCTACCCATCCCTGTACCTCACTGTCAGCAGAGGAACATCTTCAAATTTCTCTTTCCTCCGACATCACATCACCTTCTCTTTGACTGTAAGACTACTGCTTCCTCTTTATAAGGACTCTTGTGATTACATTGGGCCAACCCAGATAATCCAGGATAATCCCTCCTTTTAAAAATCCTTAACTTAATCACATCTGTAAAATCCCTTTTGCCATGTAAGTTCACGACATCACAGGTTCCATGGATTAAGATATGGACATCTTAGGGGGTTCATTATTCAGCCTACTATATACTCAAACTGTACATAAAATTATTTGGTTTAAGACACTAAAGTATTATCTTCACCCAGATGATCTTAGATAAATAGCATATTGTGCCACTATTAGTCTTTTGATTCAATTAACTTTTATGATAAGCCCTAAAGTTACTCTGAGGAAATAGGACTCTGGACAGTTAAGATCTTATTTAAAATGCTTCTATTTTCATTTAATTCTGAAGACTATACTTCCAAAGTTTATAAAGTTACCAAATAATAGAAAAATATAAAGTGTAACATAACTTTCTCATCCAGAGATAGTCACCTTTCATATTTTAGTAAGTTTCCTTGCAGTCTTTTTTGATAAATGGGCATATGAGTATACAAATAATCATTTCTATACACGTATAAATATATATTTTTCCCTTACAGATTTGGCGTCATAGTTTAAATTGTGAATCTTCCTTTTGTTCTCCACTTAACATTATATAATAAGCACTTCTCATGCTACCAAATATTTACTGAAAGCAAAGCTTGAATATCATATATAATACTTTTTAAACAGTTGCCCCCCATTTTCAGCCATCTCACGTTTTACATGCTCTTTTTTTAGTGCTAACAGAACTTTATAGAGGTATAATCAAGTATAATAAATGTAAAAATCTTTATTTATTTACCCAGTAAGTGCTCAGACCAAGATGTAGAATATTTTCATCATGCTAAAAAGTTCTCTTTTGCCTCTTTCTGGTCAATCCTTCTACCAAAGGAAAGAAGTATGCTTATTTATATTATTGTGGATTAGTTTTACAGGTTCTTGATATTCTTCATTTACATATAAATTACTTAATACTGAATGTAAAATATGCTTTTTTTTGGTCTGGCTCTTTTATTCAACATAATGATTTGAAATTCATCCATTTTGTTCTATGAATCATTGTTTGTTTTTTAGCTTAGGAATATACTGTTTTATAAATATACCACAGTTTTAATGTTGGACAGTATTGATGAACTTGTGGACATTTTGATTACTTCTCATTTAGGGCTTTTGTTAATAAAGCATCTGCGGATATTCTGATAAAAGTTATACTGTGGCCACACACATTTATTTCTCTTGGACGCATACCTAGGAATAGAATTGCTAGGATTGAGTTGTCTCACTTTATTAAAAACTACCAAATGGGTTTCTAAGTAGTTGATGATTTCACACTCTGAACACTACATAAGAGTTCCATTACTCCACGTCCTTACCAATATTTGGCCTTTTATTTTTAACTATCCTAATAGATACAGTAGTATTTTAATGTGCTTTGAACATGCATTTTCTTAATACTAATGATTTTCATGTGCATAGCTATTATTCAAATACCTTTTTTGTGGTGTGATTTATGTGTTTACTAATGCTGTGTGAAAGTTCCTGATGATTCTAGATACAAACTCTTTGTCAGTAATATGTATCACAAATATTTCTTCCTAGTCTTTTTACTTTATTAATGTTGTCTTTTGATGACTAGAAGTTTTAAAATTTGATGTGGTCCAATTTGTATTTTTTTATTTTATTATTGATGTTATCTGTATTCTCTTTAAGAAATCTTTGCTTACCTCAAGTTCATAAATATATTGTTCTAAGTGTTATACCTCTAGCTTTCACTTTTAGTCCATGATTTATCTCACAAGAAAGTTAGTTTATTTTATATTAATATCTAGTTGTTCCAGCATCATATATTGGAAAGGCATTCCTTTGACCATTTAACTATATTAGTGCCTTTGTCAAAACTTAATTGAGCATATTTTAAAATATTGCAATTATTTCTAGTTTTAGCCTTTTATAAATTATTTATTCATGAGCACTTTATGGTATCATTTGATTACTAAAATAAATGACCAAAATAAAATTGCTGAATTGAAAACTAAAAATGTTTTTAATGTCATTAGTACACATTGTCAAATTTCTTTAGATTGACTGCTCCAGTTAATACTTAAGCCAGCAGTAGGTGAGAGTACTCGCTTACCTTACCAGTAGCAATAATATTAGCTTTAAAATATAATTAATATTACAGGAAAAAGTATAACACTGTGTTAACTAATTTTCTTTGATTTGCTAGTGAAGCCTTTTGTAAACAAAACTCAGAACCAGAATACTTGGATTTGTGACTCTGCTACTTACCAAACATGTAATATTATTGGGGAAATTAGTTCTTTGTGCTTTTATTTTGACATCTTAAGAATTAGAATAATACTAGAATCTATCTTAAAAATACTATGAGGCAGTAGAAATGTGATAATTAAAGTAAATAATTCAAGGATATAACTTACAAAAATGCTTGGCATTTACTGAGTATTCACCATGTATTAACTATTATTAATATCATTACATAATCATTAGGCTTTCCAATTTCTTTTAGAATGTTTCTGTCTCCTGGATAAGTAATATATTTTGGCAATTGAGAAATATTTGAGAGATTTTATATCAAAATGGAGAGTGGTCCAAGCACCCGTAAGTGACTGGGCAAAAAGAAAGCAAAGTAAAGGGTGAAATGAAATAAAAATCAAACTTCAGCTCTTTCAAAAATTTTCCCAGAAGTGTTCTTAGAAATACTTGTAAGTTTCATTTGAAGCAATGCTTCCTAAACTGAAATTCTAAGCAAAATTGTCGGTCTCATGCACGCACACACATGCATTTTTCTGAGTAGAAGGATCAGCTATTATATTTTCCTCTTGGGAAGCCCTTAGAGACAGAACATTAGCTCTGGGTGGTCATTTAAAGTTTTTCTACTTTACAGTTTACACAAAGGTAAATTAATACCCATAGGGAGGAAGTAACTGGCTGAAGTTCATATAACTACCTAAAGGTGGACCATGACATTAAAACTCAGAATTTAACTTCCTATTGCGTATCATTTTGTTACACTAGAGAAATGTGTCTCCCCATGCCATACCTTCAGCTTCCTCCAGTGCCATGTTTCCCATCATATGGCACATATAAGTGATGATCATTAATACTATATAAAGACAGAAGAGTTTTAGGATGAAACAAAGTATGGTCTCTGAAACAAAGAAAAACATAGGCATTGAAAATGATAAAAGCATACCATTTATTGCTTTGATAAATAATGATTAAATACCTGAAACCTGAATTAAAAAAAAAGTATTTCAATAAGAACAGCATGTGTAAAGAACATGAGAAGGAAAAGTTCAGTATGAATATAGTACATGAACAGAGACGGAGAGATGAACCTAGAGAGGCAGACTGCATTCAGACCATTCCAGGCTTTTGAAGACAGACTGAAGATGTAGCTCAGTTCCTGGTGAGAAGACATTGAAGGGTTTGAAACAGAGAAGTAACATGGTCACATTTGCTCCCCTCAAATGGACAGCTGAAAGATTGGAAATATGAGGCACTGTGGGAACCCTTGTAATTTTTTAAGTTGGAGGCGAGTGGTGGTCCCATGGAAGAGAAATAGATAGATTCCAAGGACATTTCAGAGTCAGAATGAAAATGATTTGATATTAAATTGAATGTGGGAAAATAAGTGAAAGAGAACAATCAATGATCCCTGGTTTCTGTCAAAGGATAGAGGAGGTGCTAGCTGGCAGGTGGAAGGTCTATTTAGATAAACGGTCAGCAAGAATCTAAAGACATGTTGATGTGTATTGTGTACACTTTGAGCATGCCTGAAACATAGTAATAATCAGAACTTCAAGCTCTAACTTACAGATATCCCTGGATAAAAAGAAGGAAATAGATAATGATTACCTCTAGATCGCTCAGGGTTTTTTGCACAGCCTCTGGAGGGCTGTTGCAGGGTATTATTGCTCAACTGGTGACATTTTCTGATGAATGTCTATTCCAAAAGCTTCATATAGGATAACCAATACCCGCCAGCTCAGACAATCTATCCTTAGATCCTACACATACTTAGTGGTAGCACTAAATGACAACATTATTCATTCATTTACTCAACATACATTTTTTAATCTCTCCTATAGTTGAGGCCTTGTGCAGAATCCAAACATATAGCTAATAACACAGCTGAGGTATTTGGGTTTTAATCTATGTGTGACTTTTGGAGTTGTTTAAACATATCTAGGCTGCAGGAATTGGAATGAAAAAGCAATGGTTTATATCTATGCACCGATTGTTAGCAGACTAGTTTGCCTGGGAGATCTTTACATCTCTGCTTTTTCTCTTTTTGAAGTTTAGAGATGTTAAAGTCAATACAAACTATCCATGGAATGGATGACAAGTATTCCAAGACTTAATTCTAATTAAAACCAAGTTAAGCAAAAAAGGCTTGTATCTCTAGATAGATAAAATATTCCTTACTGGCTAATTTACATGTTCCCTGCAAATCAAAGTACAGTATTTCATGCCTGAGAAAATAATCCATCAAATTTATTCAAAGGTTATATCATTTTACTTTCAAGCATGCAACAGTTGAGCAACTTGAAAATGTGAATAACAAATGCCTTTCACATAACGGTTGGATTATGTCAAGAATCTAGCTCAATAAATACTCACTGTACATCTTCTCTGTGCAAACCAGTGTATGTGTGAGAGGCATAGAAAAGAGTGAGTTTTTCCATATCCCAGGATCTTGTTACCACATGAGCAAAAGCAAAACTATCTAAAATAAGGCAGAGTATAATATACTGGGGTGGGTAGATGGAAAAGATCATTTTATAAGTGGAACGTGACATCTGCTGTACACTCTAGGAGAAAGCAAATTGGAATGAAATATCTTTAGCCTATCTCTATTTTATCATACATTTCTTTTCCATAGGAGAAAAAAGAGCTTATTCAGTTGATGATCTCAGAGAAATCTAGGTGTATAGGTATATAGGGAGGAAAAGGCTTTTAAACAAGGCAATGACAGACCAGAATAAATTTTCTGGTTTTGTTATTGTACTACATTATGTAAGATATCAGCATCATTGGAAGCAGAATGAAGGGTATATAGGGCCTTACTCCCCTTTTCTCATCATCTTGTGAGTCTATAATTAGTTCAAAATAAACTGTTTTTAAAAAGTCAGTGGTAGTCTTTGTAGTTCTCTAAGGCTATGCTAATAGAGTAGCCAGTAGGTGTATGTGGGCTATTGAGCATTTGAGGTGTCTTGTAGGTGTGAAATATATACCAGATTTACTGTGACAAAAGAAGAATAAAACATATCTCAGTAATTTTTGTATTGATTGCATGCTGAAATTATAATGTTTTGGGTATATTGTGTTAAAATATATTATTAAAATTAATTTTGTCCTTTGAAATTTTTTTATATGGCCACTAGAAAAATTAAAATTAAAGCAGTGGCTTGTATTTTATTTCTTTTGAATAGAGCTGCTCTAAGTAATTTTTTTTAAGGAGTTTGTAAACGCAGCTACAGTTTTGCAATTAGTTGGCTACATAAGCATCTTCTCAGTAGACAACGTTTCCCACTTGGGCTGTAGATTTGGGAAGGAATGGAGGAATAGGGAAGCCCTTAGGTCTAAGCCATGTTTAACAATCCAGGAAAACATGCCATTTATGAGATTTTAAGCCTCATTTATTAATTATTCCTTTTGGCTTATTGTGTCTATTCCAATTCCCAGAACTGGGACAAGAGCATAATAAGGGTGATTAGGCTCTCTTAAACCTCTAGCATGAAGGGACAGATGAAGTAGCAAGAGACTACAGAGGAGAAAGATAACTTTTAATCTAGGGTATATGAAAGAGACTAATAACAAAATGACATTTATGTTGAGCTATGCATATAGAAATATTCTAGGAAAAAATATTACAGTTATGAAACCTGAAAATGTAGGAGTGCTGTAGAAGACAGCTAATCACTGTATGGCTGGATGTTAAGACATTTGCCTGCAGTGTACCTAGTGTCCTCAGGGTTGCTTGGCACGGATTATGGAAAAATCTGAATGCAGGCTATGAGTTTGGGGATTATTCTGTAGACAATGGGGTGGCATAAAAAATAATTTTGAATAACGGAGTAAAATGATTTGGAATCTGGTTTGAAATAACTACTAGTAGTATAAACAAAAGAGTAACATACAGAGAAATTGGAGGCAGAAAGACCAAAGTACTCAAATTTCCAGAAGTAGCATCCTTAAAACCTGACATAAATGGTTAGGACAGCCAAATTAGTATCCAGAATACATCCGTTTGAATTCAGCAAGTAATAGTTTTGAATATTCTCAAACCCAACACAATCAGGTAAGTAGATACCTGTTCTCATCAAGCATGTACTCACTGAGGAAAATAGGCACTGACCAAATATTTATAAGTGTGTCACTTTTATCTAAAGTTCTCTACTGAGAAGATGCTTATGTAACCAACTAATTGCAAAACTGTAGCTTCCTTCACAAGCTCATTTAAGAAAATGAATTAGAACAACTCTGTTCAAAAGAAATAAAATATGAGCCACTGCTATAATTTTAAATTTTCTAGTAGCCACGTTAAAAAATTTCAAAGGACAAAATTAATTTTAATAATATATTTTATTTAACACAATATACCCAAAACATTATAATTTCACCATTATGAAGGTCAAGTGCAAAGTACTTATAGCACAGTTAACAGAGTCTTAATCTAACTTATCCTTGAAAATCAATAAATGATGTTTCAGCTAAGCCCTGAAAAATAATTCATCAGAAGGGACTCAGTGAATCAGAGACAGGGAAAGTGAATGTGTCAGGCTGTGGAAACAACAGGCGCAAAAGATGTGATGTGAAAAAAAAGCATGTTGCTTGAAGAACTTGGGGTCCAGCATAACTAAAATGTAAGAGAAAGCATGGGTGAAGGTGAAATCAAGCACAGCCTATGTCATGAAAGAGGCTGTAATCCTTATATCATGGTAGAGATATGACAGAGGCTGCATTCTGTATTTCTAAAGAAGTGAGAAATCACTGAAGGATTTTATGCAGGAGTAGAAAGTGATTCAATATGAATTAAATATTGGAATGAGATGGTAAGTGGAGTCCACCCAAACCGTATGGCTAAGAGGACAGGAGCAAAGGTGTGCTAGCTTGTGTTAAAAACACTGTGCCCAGTCCAGGCATGGTGGCTCATGTCTATAATCCCAGCACTTTGGGAGGCTGAGGTGGGAGGATCACCTGAGGTCAGGAGTTCAAGGTCAGCCTGGCCAACATGGTGAAACCCCATCTCTATTAAAATTACAAAATTTAGCCTAGTATGATGGTGGGTGCCAGTAATGCCAGCTACTCAGGAGGCTGAGGCAGGAGAATTTGTTTGAACCCAGGAGGCAGAGGTTGCAATGAGCCGAGATCAGGCCATTGCACTCCAGCTTGGGTGACGAGTGAAACTCCATCTTAGAAAAATAAACAACAAAAAAAAATCACTGTGTCCAGAAGACTAAAAAAAAAAATTGGTAGCCAGGCTGTTAAAGATATCCATATGCTGAATAAATGAATGCATAATGGGTTGGAAAGGGGAAGAGAAAGGAAGAGATCTTTTAGGAGGCTGTTACCCACCATAAGAGGAAGATGGTAGTTGCTTGAATTTTAGAAGTACCAACAGGAATGGAAAAAAGCAAATGAATAAGTAAAAGAGCCTGGAATTATTTAGAGGGAACTGGAGGAGACTTGATGATTGATTAAATAAAAGGAGATGATGGAGAAGGAAGAGCCAAGGACAATACTCATGTTGCTGACTTGGGAGATGATATCCTTCATGAAGACAAAGAATAAGAAAACGTGTAGAGGGGATTTAAAAACACCATGCATAGTATATCATGAGCCTCCAGCCTCTTTTATTCTGCTGGATTTTTCAGGATCAGTCTCCACCCCATCTCTCTCTCTCTCTCTCTGTCCCCCCCCCCCCGCCTCTCTTCCTCTCATCCTTCCCTCCCTCCCTCCCTCCCTCCCTCCCTCCCTCTTTCCTTCCTCCCTTCCCTCCCCTCCCCTCTCTCCTTCCCTCTTTCTTTCTTTCTTCTTTCTTTCTCTCTCTCCCTTCCTTCCTCCCCCCTCCCTCCCTCCCTTCTTTCTCTCTTTCTTTCTTTCTTTCTTTCTTTCTTTCTTTCTTTCTTTCTTTCTTTCTTTCTTTCTTTCTTTCTTTCT
>NW_022437019.1:9256993-9259734 GCF_009761245.1 Sapajus apella
TCTTTCTTTCTTTCTTTCTTTCTTTCTTTCTTTCTTTCTTTCTTTCTCTCTCTCTCTCTCTCTCTCTCTTTCTTTCTTTCTTTCTTTCTTTCTTTCTTTCCTTCTTTCTTTCTTTTCTTTTCTTTCCTTTCCTTTCCTTTCCTTTCCTTTCTTTCCTTTCTTTTCTTCTTTCTTCCTTTCCCCTCCCCTCTCCTCTTTGACTTTCTTCTTTTCCTTTCCTCCCTTTCCTTCCTTCTGTCCCTCCCCTCTTCCCTCCTTCCCTCCTTCCTTCCTTCCCTCCTTCCTTCCTCCCTCCCTTCCTTCCTTCATTCCTTCCTTGATCTTTCTCTCTTTCTTTCTTTCTTTTTGGAAACAGAGGTCTTATTATCTTGCCCAGGCTGGAGTGCAGTGGCTATTCACTATTAACAGACATGATCATAAAAGACATTACAAGACTTATGCTTGTAATCCCAGCAATTTGGTAAGCTGAGGTGGGTGGATAACTTGAGGCCAGGAGTTTGAGACCATCCTGCCGACATAATGAAACCCTGTTTCTACTATAAACACAAAACTTAGCTGGGTATGGTGGTGGGCACCTGTAGTCCCAGTTATTCAGGATGCGGAGGCAGGAGAATTGCTTGAACCTGGGAGGTGGATTTTGCAGTGAGCTGAGATTGCACCACGGCACTCCAGCCTGGGCAACACAGTGAAACTCAGTCAAAAAAAAAAAAAAAAAAAAAAGAAAAGAAAACAGAGAGAGAGAGAGAAAGGGAAGGAAGGGAGGAAGGAATTCTCCTGCTTCAGCCTCCCGAGCAGATGGAACTACAAGCACATGTCATCATTCCCAGTTCCTGTTAGGGATTTTGAGAGGACTAAATCCAGCTCCATCATCTTTTTTTAAAATTGCATTTTAGGTTTTGGGGTACATGTGAAGAACATACAAGATTGTTGCATAGGTACACACGTGGCAGTGTGATTTGCTGCCTTCCTCCCCTTCACCTATATCTGGCATTTCTCCCCATGCTATCTCTCCCCAACTCCCCACCCCCCTGTCCCTCCCCCGTTTCCCCCCAATAGACCCCAGTGTGTAGTGCTCCCCTCCCTGTGTCCATGTGTTCTCATTGTTCAACACCCACCTATGAGTGAGAACATGCGGTGTTTGATTTTCTGTTCTTGTGTCAGTTTGCTGAGAATGATGGTTTTCAGGTTCATCCATGTCCCTACAAGGGACACAAACTCATCATTTTTGATGGCTGCATAATATTCCATGGTGTATATGTACCACATTTTCCCTGTTCAGTCTATCATCGATGGGCATTTGGGTTGGTTTCAGGTCTTTGCTATTGTAAATAGTGCTGCAATGAACATTCGTGTGCACGTGTCCTTATAGTAGAACGATTTGTAATCCTTTGGATATATACCCAGTAATGGGATTGCTGGGTCAAATGGAATTTCTATTTCTAGGTCGTTAAGGAATTGCCACACTGTCTTCCACAATGCTTGAACTTCCACAATGCTTGAACTAATTTACACTCCCACCAACAGTGTAAAAGTGTTCCCATTTCTCCACATCCTCTCCAGCATCTGTTGTCTCCAGATTTTTTAATGATCGCCATTCCAACTGGTGTGAGATGGTATCTCAATGTAGTTTTGATTTGCATTTCTCTAATGACCAGTGATGATGAGCATTTTTTCATATGTTTGTTGGCCTCATGTATGTCTTCTTTTGTAATAAAATACTGGCAAGCCAATTGCAACAGCAAATCCAAAAGCTTATCCACCATGATCAAGTAGGCTTCGTCCCAGGGATGCAAGGCTGGTTCAACATACGCAAGTCTATAGACGTAATTCACCCCATAAATAGAACCAAAGACAAAAACCACATGATTATCTCAATTGATGCACAGAAGGCCTTTGACAAAAATCAACAGCCCTTTATGCTAAAAACCCTCAATAAGCTAGGTATTGATGGAACGTATCTCAAAATAATAAAAGCTATTTACGACAAATCAACAGCCAATATCATACTGAATGGGCAAAAACTGGAAGCGTTCCCTTTGAAATTGGACACTAGACAAGGATGCCCTCTCTCAACACTCATATTCGATATAGTACTGGAAGTTCTAGCCAGAGCAATCAGGCAAGAAAAAGAAATAAAGGGCCGGGCGCAGTGGCTCAAGCCTGTAATCCCAGCACTGTGGGAGGCTGAGGCGGGTGAATCACGAGGTCAAGAGATCGAGACCATCCTGGTCAACATGGTGAAACCCCATCTCTACTAAAAATACAAAAAATTAGCTGGGCATGGTGGCGCGTGCCTGTAATCCCAGCGACTCAAGAGGCTGGGGCAGGAGAATTGCCTGAACCCGGGAGGCGGAGGTTGTGGTGAGCCGAGATCGCACCATTGCACTCCAGCCTGGGTAACAAGAGCGAAACTCTGTCTCAAAAAAGAAATAAAGGGTATTCAAATAGGAAAGGAGGAAGTCAAATTGTCTCTATTTGCAGATGACATGATTGTATATCTAGAAGACCTCATCGTCTCAGCCCAAAATCTCCTGAAACTGATAAGCAACTGCAGCAAAGTCTCAGGATACAAAATCAATGTGCAAAAATCACAAGCAGTCCTATACACCAGTAACAGATTTAAAGAGAGCCAATTCAAGAACGAACTGCCATTCACAATTGCTACAAAGAGAATAAAATACCTAGGAATACAACTTAACAAGGAACGTAAAGGACCTCTTCAAGGAGAACTAGAAGCCACC
>NW_022437019.1:9259834-9284077 GCF_009761245.1 Sapajus apella
GCTACAGTAATCAAAACAGCATGGTACTGGTTCCATCATCTTATACAGGAGGTATATGTTTAAGTGATATTGGTGAGGTCTCACAGCTAATTAGTGATGAAAACAGAACTAAACCCAGACTTCTTGAATACTATATACCTTAGTTCTTTCTTTTATATTCTTGCTTCTTAAAGTGTGGCCACTAGGCCTCAATGCATTGGCATTGAGGAAATGCCGATCTAAGGTCTCACCTCAGATCTCCTAAGTCTACACTTGCATTTCAACAGAATATCCAGGTTATTTGTACACATTAGGATTTAGTCTTACTGTGCCACATCACACATCCCTGTTTTGTATGCAGAAGTCCAAAGCTAAATCTACAAGAAATCATTCTTTATAGTCATAAGACAAATATATTTATTTTCCTTTTTCTTTATATGACCCAGCACCATAAATCTCCATTTTGTATTCAGCAAAAGAACCATTCCTGGTCATGCCAGGGAGCTGCCTTTACTTTTGAAAAAGAAAGATTAAAAATCGTAGCCATTTTTATGTGATAAAAGATGCAATTAAGTATTTCTTAAATTAAATATAGCTATGAGCTCAAAATGCAATCAATCTGCTATTTATAATAGTTTGTTATTCATACAGATACAAACACAGGATAAAGATAACACAGTCGATCTCTTAGATGTTGCTGGTTTTGTAACTCACCCTTGACACCAATTGAATTAATTTCAGACAGACATCTTGTTTCCAATTATTTGTTGGAGGAAAGAACATGTTCTGTGTTTTCAAGGCTGTGGGCAATCCCCAGATTCTCAATTCTGCACAACAAGCCTTCAGGATATTTAAGTGCTTTTCATAGAAACCGGTTTGATTTGCATTTAGATCAAACGTTGCAGACATTCAGATGGTTTTTTGTTTTGTTGTTTTTTTGTTGTTGCAAAGTCTTAAAAAACAAGTGACCCAAAAAACCTGAATCAAAAAGGGTTTAACAATAAAGAGGGTTTATTAATTCATGGAACTTAAAAGTCCAGAAGATGTTCTGACTTTGATGAAGACTTACTTCAGTGGTCAAACCCACCAAGGCCTACATGTCGTCCCTTGGCAGCATAATGGGTTTAGTTGTTCCAGGCTCCATGTCTTCATATCACACCAATGAGGGAGAGAAGAAAGAATATCTTCTAGTTAATACCATGGAAGAGAGAGGTAAATCCCATTTCCAGGAGGCTGAAGAGCTGCTTCTTATAGGACACTCTTTATGTCAGGGGTGGTAGTGAAGCCCACTCATATCACCTAATTATGTGTGCCTAAGAGGATATGTGTGCTAAAGAAAAAAACTTTGAGTTTTGCCCAGAAGAAGAGCAGCAAACTGAAGATTCCCATTTGTTGAATAAATGAACAATAGATGTATATTAGCATTAGAGACCTTAAAACAGAACCAAGCCTTAAACTTCAGTCTAGAAAATAGTAAAGATTATTTTTTGGATAGTTTCCAAGAGGAAAGGGCAGTATCAAAAGCTTCTTGTCATTCAAGTAAAAGGTATTGATATTTCCTTAAACCAATTTATCTTCACTTGGTCTCTGTTTCCCTCTACATGAAGATCCTTTTTCTTTAAGTAGATAGCTAATCATTTTTCATCTGTTTTGATCACAATGTAACTGAATCCACACAATGTGATTCATTAATTTTGCTGTTATTCTGATATTTGAAGTTTGTTTAAACTCTCAGCTCCAGTCCAACCTTAAATGTCATTTGGGCCAGGCGTGGTGGCTCATGCCTGTAATCCCTGCACTTTGGGAAGCCGAGGCAGGTGGATTACTTGAAGTCAGGAGTTAGAGACCTGTCTTTACTAAAAATACAAAAATTAGCCAGGTATCATGGCAGGCACCTGTAATTCCAGCTCCTCCAGAGGCTGAGGCAGGAGAATCGCTTGAACCCAGGAGGCGGAGGTTGCAGTGAGTGGAGATCGCACCACTGTACTCCAGAGTGGGTGACAGAGCGAGAGAGACTGTTTGAAAAAATTAAAAAAAAAAATTTTAAATGTCATTTGTCAGTTTCTCTTCTTCTCCTTCAAGGGTCAAACGGTAAATGTCAAAAGAGCACTCTGCTTTGTGCTTCATTTACCTCAGACTCTGTGCCATGGCTGAGCTCAGCACCCAGCTAGAATTCATCATCGGCTCCCATTCTGGTTGTGCATCCCTTTGGTCTGATGGTGCATCAGTTCCACACAGATGAAAGGGACCATTTGTCAGACATCAATAATAATGGTTTGTCAGCTTAGGTCTGTGGTCCTTCCTCTTTACTTTTATCTTTTTTAAGTGAAAGACTGCTTAAAACATGCCGTCATTTATGGTGTTCAAAACAGCTTCTCGTTTAGTTGGAAAATATATCTTTATCATTCTCATGAACTTGTATATCACAACTTGTAGATGAAGCTGAGTCTTCTTGAATTATAGAGCAGAAGTCAGGCTTTTTTTTTCCTTATTTTTTTTTCCTTCTAATTAGCTGCTGTTTCAGTGACAGTTGTCAGTCAACCATGGTAAATATATTCTCAGCATGGATATAAATGACTTAAATGTCCATATATAAAGTTTCATGCTCTGCCTCATTCTTGGACCCATCTCAGTGAACTAACTATGAAAATCCAATTTTAAAAATTACTATGGCATAACTAAGACTGTGTTTGACATGACAGCACCAACACATTTTGGATATTTTTAGAGTTGTGGTTTTGGTCATTTATTCAAAACCACATTAAATATTATGACAGGGAACAGAAGATAGAGTCTCCTTAAGACAAACACAGTGGTATTTTCCTCACTCCTGGTTTAGCCTCCTTATATTGAAATATAATTTTCTATGCTGTAAAGGAAAATTGTTAGCTTTACAAATACACTACAGAGTATTTTGTGGTCCTAAAAGGTTACCTTTGGAGATGAATTTGGGTTCAAATTTTACTTCTGCCACATACTGGCTGTGAAGATACAGGCAAGTTGCCTAGTCTCTCTAACCTCAGTTTGTCCCAGAATTAATGGAGCTAATGCACGAAGAGCCCTTGGTACAAACCTGAGATGTAGTAGGTTCTCAATGACTGCCGTTATTAACCCATAAGTTCTCAAACATTTATCTCAATCCCTTCCTAGAGTCAGTATAGTTCATCTTCATGGGTCGGGGTAAGAAGGGGTAGAGATACTTGAAAACACATTTGGTTATTGTAAATGTTTTGAGAAAAGCATCTTTAGGGAGAGAGTTTAAATTAATAACTTTTTAAATAGATCTGCCTGAAAAATGTCTGAAGTTAATATGTCACATCTAGACCACAAGCCTAAGCCAGCCAGATGTATTTGTAAATAAAGACTTGCTAGAACACAGCCACATCTATCCCCTTCATTTACATTGTTATCCTTGATTACTTTCATGCTACATAGGTAGAGTTGAGTAGTTGCAATAGAGACCACCTGACTTGAAAGGCCTAATATAATATAATCTGGACAGAAAAAGTATGTCAGCCTCTGGGTTAGAATATCACTGAAGATCATTACAAAGGTGTCTAGAAACATTCAATAGATTCGTGCAAATTACCTTCAATATTAACTTCAGCAATCTTTTGATACTGTAAAAATACTACAATATGATTTGTGGGAGATATAACCTAAAAAATAAAATATATTTTATTTAGACATAGCCATACATTGTGACATTCTGAGTTCTCTAAAAGCAGAGCTGGAGACAAGCACTTGTTTGCAGGTAGTTTCTTTGGGAAGAGATGTCAGGAAACAGCAGTGGGGAATTAGAAATAGGGTATGAGGAAAAGGATGTGTTATTGAGCTGATCACTGCTGTGAGCAGCTAAGACTCAATCCTGTGAAGATTCCCTGAAGAGCTGTGTAAAGTGCAGCTAGAATGGTCACTGAGGGCTGGAAGAAGGTAGCATTTATCCACCAGCTTTGATCTTTCATTGGGTAAGCCTCCCTTGGGCTGTTAACTAGGTTAACATTTCTGGGTTTGTACATGCACCAGTGCCAACTGTATTTCCCTACATATCTCTCAGCTCAGCCACATAAAAGGTCCAGACTCCGAAACTGAGAGACCCAATATAGTGGTTGCAAGGTGAGCGAGGTGCTATCAGGCTGCTACAACATGAAGCTAGTTACTAGCAGTGGCTGGAGTAGAAGGCAGGTTGAGAGGACCTGAGGCCAGGCATAGGAGGATTCCAGTATGGTATCTGATATTTATTGAGTGCTCTAGATGTATAAATTCCTGGATGGGAAATGCTTTTTCTTCCTTATCCCATTAACTCTGTTATCAACATAATGAGCTGAACAATGTGGTTTTCTTTAACCATATTTGATGGTCGAAAAAATCAGTGGGGGAATTTAAGTTAGAGATACTAAACAGACTTAATAACTTTGTAATATGCTAATGAAATCTGTAATTCCTTTACATCACTTGACTCATTAATCCCCACAATGAACACTCCAGGTAAGTAAAATTGTTACCTGTATTTTATGTAAGGGTTAGGAGAGGTTAAGCAACTTGACTAAAGATATATAGCTAGTAAATGGCAGAACATAGTTGAAACTCAGATTCAGGTCCCCCTGGCCCAGAGTTCATGCACTTAAACATTTTGTGATATGCTTTTTAAAATTCTTAGAGTTTCCTCTTGGCCAAATTACAAATCTGTGATTGAATACATTTTCCAATAGAATTTTTGAGAGCATTTGAACGATTCCTACACTGTGTCTAAACTATATACTCAATCTAGTCCAGCGAATAAAAAGATTGAAAACCCCAAAATTTTTATCATTTAGTTGGTCATTTTAATCACTTACTATTGACTAGGTGACTAGAGAATGGTGTACATGTGAACTAAATTATAATCAACAAATATGCTGGTGTCTTCCACAACTCCTTGTGGGCTTTCAGACTTTCATTACTTAGCTTTTAAGTGGTAGAAAAATAATTCATGTCTATAAATAGTATTTAAAAACACATTAATACATTGTAAAATGATTTCCATGGCATAGCATACTATGAATTCAAATATAATGACAAGTAAAAGGCTGTTTTTCAAGGTGAAAAATATATTAGGTCTCATAGTGTCCTGAGGCAACAAGAATAGTTCTGAATCTAGAGTCAGAAGTCATGAGTTCAGAAGGCAAGTCCTTTAACCCCTCAAAGAAAGTTTGTTGATTTTCAAAATGAGGTGCAGTATACCAGCCAGACCACTGTAAAGGTTCACATGGGATGATGTATGTGAGAACGCTCATTAAACTTTAAATATGATATAAATGTAAGGGTTACCTTTGGGTACATTTGAATACAGTCAGCAGATTTTTGCTGTCAAAATGAATAATCCCACATTATTTATGTTAAGAGAAATAACTCAGGCACTGAAAGACAAGTATCACATGTTCTCACTCATATGTGGGAGCTAAAACAGCTGACTAGAATAGAACGACAGATATCAGAGGCTGGGAAGAGTGTGCGGGATGGGGGTAGATAGAGGTTGGTTAATGAATACAAATGTATAGTGAGATAGAAGAAATAAGTTCCAATGTTTGGTAGCAGAGTAGACTGATTTTTGCCATAAACCCATACTCTTATTTTGATATTAGCACTTCCAAGTTTATGACAGAATTTTTTTTATGTATTGTCTATTTCAAAATAGCTAGAAGACGGAACTTGAAATGTTCCCAACACATAAAAATGGCAAAGGCGATGGACACCTTAAATACCCTGATTTGATTATTACATAGGTGATGCATGTAACAAAATATCACATGTATCCCATAAATACAAAGGATGCATGTAACAAAATATCACTATGTATCCCATAAATATTTGTATCAGTTTTAAAAATAATGCAACATATATATATATTATGGGTGTGTGTGTGTATATATATATATATATATATAATGTAATACACATATATGTATATATATAATATAATACATTTTAGAGCTGAAAAGCATTGGAGTTTAAAACTGCCAGGAAATCTGTCAAGATTCTGGATAGTTGTGGTTACTACTTAAAACCACGGTTATAAGTGGTGGGACACTAGTCAATGATCTTGGTGCTTGAGAACATTAGCATTTTTTCTTTTTCTTTTTTACCGTGGTAAAAACAAAACACAAAATCTAGCATCTTAACCACTTTTAGGTGTACAGTTCAGTATAATTAAGTATATTCATGTTGTTGTAAATAGATGTTCAAAACACTTTCATCTTGCAAATCTGAATCTCTGTATCCGTTAAACAGCAGCTTCTTTCCCCTCCCTTTCCAATCCCTGGTAACCACTATCCTACTTTTTGTTTTTATTCGTTGCTGAACTTTACTGAACGCTTATCACGTGTCAGACATTTAGTTAAGCACTTTCTGTTCTATCTCATCTTATTGAAAAATCTACCTTCTAAATACTCAAAGATGCCATAAAATAATTTACTTTTCCAGTTTTTTTCTGTACTTACAAAGTCATGGAGGTGACATTTTTCCTTCTATTTCTGGGTAAAATGTCCTGCTAAATGATTCTAAAATTTGCTCATTTGAATTAATGGCTGGTGTAAGTAGGAAAGTGAATCAAAGCATATCTAGAAAACAGGAATGCTCCAATCCTGCAAGAGAACCAATTGACAGGTGAGGTTGAAGTTCATTTACTTTAAAAGAAATCCCTCTGGGAAGCTTAGACTTTCTTTGTCCCTGTGTTTGAAGTTTCAAAGGAAAAGTTTTTCCCTGCCAAAGTTTAGAACAAATAAGAAATGACCTGCCTGTTCTCCATCTCAGAGCAAAAAAGCCGGCTGGGAAGTGGCATTGGTTAAAATGAACTCTATGTGATGTTGTTGCAGCAAAGTATATGCAGACTCTGACATTGCTCCTGATTCTTTTGTCAAGCTCTCCTTGTATCTTCCTCAGTCCATGATTTTATCCCTCCTTTTATTTTTTTTAACAGGGTCTTTTACAGGGTTCCTGGCCTACTTCATTCTGTATCCTAGTAGTTTGGAATAGAGGCCTTGGGTGATATGTTCCTCACATTTAATCAGAGGATGCAGTGCTGGCATGTTTCTAATCTCTTTATCTGCACACACACACACACACACACACACCCGCATAGATGTGTTTTATTATTGTTATTTTGGTAAGAGCACTTAATATGAGATCTACCCTCTTAACAAATTGTTAAGTGTACAATCCAATATTGTTATCTGTAGGGACAGTGTTTTATAGCAGATCTCCAGGAGTTATTTATTTTGCATAACAGAAACTTTATACTCATTGATGAGCAACTCCCCATTTCCCTCCTCCCAGATCCTAGCAACCAAAATTCTGCTGTCTGATTCAATGAGTTTAACTATTGTAGATACCTCCCATAAGTGCAATCAAACGGTATGTATTCTTCTGTTGACTGCCTTGTTTCCTTTAGCATGATGTCCTCAAGGTTCATCCATATTGTCACATATTCCTGGATTCCCTTCTTTTAGAACTATCATATGATCCCGCAGTCCAACTCCTGAGTATTTATTCCAAAGAACTGACATCAGGATCTCAAAGAGATGTTAGTGCTTCAAAGTTTATTTTTTTAACAGGGTCTTTTCATGATAGCCTATTCATGACAGTAAGTTTGAAAACAACCTAAATATCCAACAACATATGAATAAATTTTAAAAATGGAATACACACAATGGAATATTATTTACCCTTAAAGTAGATGTGTATGTGGTTTTTTTAATTGACACCATTTTTAGGTTTATTTTTTGTTTTACTTTGAACTAATCTTACAATATTTAAAAAATTGAATATTTCGCACACTATAAAATTAGATTTCTTCTTTCTCTTGGAATATTGTTAGTTTGACACCACTAGTCTAGATTCTAATATTGCCATAGCCACAAGAGCTGGGAAAATGCTGCTGTTTTAGACTAGGTTGGTGCTCTTTAATACACCACTGTCCCCTCTGGTCCATTTTCTGTTACATTTCCTGGTTGGCCCCAGTAATATGAAAGGTTGTATCTTTTAGTTAATAAACCTCATTTTCACCTCCAGAAGGTGTCCCTTTTTTTGAGTCATCAGTCCCCCAAAAGAAAGCAAATGGTCTCTGCATGTCCCTTGCCAGTGGTGAAAGCATTTTTTTTTTACATTACCTAGGTTGACTTAGCTGTTTTTGATTAAAATATGAGAAACTAGGATATAAATTTCATGAGGACAAGAATTTGTTTGTTTTCTCTTGTATCTGTCATGCTTGAAATAGTGGCTAAATATAGTAGGTGCTCAATACACATTTGTTGAATGACTAAATGAACTGAATTCACATGATATATATATATATATATGTGTGTCTTCCAAATTCTTAAGGTAGAAGAGGGTTATGCTACTCAGTTTTATTTTAAAACCATTCTAGATATTTACTTTTATTGTTTAAGAAAGAGTCTTGATCTGTTGTCCAGGCTGGAGTAGAGTGCAGAGGCACAGTCATAACTCACTTTAAACTTGAATTCCTAGTCTCAAGTGATTCTCTCACCTCAGCTTCCCAAAGTGCTGGGATTACAGGCAAAGGACAATGCCCAACCTAAATCTTTACTTTCAGCTGTGAATGGATCTTGTATCTTGGCCAAAGAATAAAATCAAACGTTTAGACTATTTGATTTCTATAGATAGACAGTTAATAGTTAAAGCAGTGGGGAGTTAAAATGCTTAAGTTCAAATTCCAGTTTATCACTTTACAGCTCTCTGACCTTGGAGAGGTTCCTCGTGGTCCCAATATGTCTACCTATAAAATGATATTTACCTCATGGAGTCTTAAGATCATCTATGTAAAGCATTTAGAAGAATACTTAACATACAGTACATGCTTGATTAATGCTAAATGTTAATGTTGCCATACCTGGAAGCTTACTTTAATATAGAAGCTACTAAATCATTTTATCTGGAGCAAATAATTCATGTTTAGGATAGTTGTTGAGGGAGATAGTGCTAGAGCTAAGTAGAGAACCTAGAATTTAGTATTCTAGGCAGCAAGAGTTATACAGTGGGCTGAAGCATGGGTATGGTTTAATTTCACCCCCACGCTCACACATACACACACTGCGCACTGAAAAGGTTAATCTGGCAATAGCAGAGGGTGAGCTGAATTAAAGGAAGGCCCTACCTATAGTTTCTTTGTGTACTGACAAAAGTAGATTCTAGGTTTTCTTTTGCTTGTTTTTGTGTTGTGCCTGTAATTCTCGTGTTCTTTACTTTGAGATGTTTGACTTAATTCTAAAAGGTTAATTAGTTCCAAAATTTGTAAATTAGGCAAAGCTAAGGGCTAGGGCTCCCTCCTCTGAGTCAGGACAGTCTGCATCAACACTTCTCAGAATAATGCACCAATCAAGGAAGGAAATTTCACTCACTCCCTTTGCTCTCTCTATGATACTTAAGCCTTTAAAAATAAGAGGACCTTGTGACCAAGAGGTCATCTGGAAAACTATCTTGGGAACTCTTCAAAGTGTGCTCTCTCAGCATCTTTCTTTATGACCCAGTAAGTGGAGGAAGCAAAGAAGAACACATTGTTTTGAGGTTATTTTCAATTCCTGTTCCACTTGGACTCTCTTCATCCTTGGATGGAAAATTCAGGAAAGCTCAATTTTTTTACTCTTTCTCTGAAACTAATAAAAAGTATTTCCTACGATGAAAAATTATTGAACTAAAGGCATCTTAGAGATTTTTCCAGCCAAAGAAAGGAAACCACTTAATAAATAGCATCTTGAGGAGTGATCTGGTTTTGTGAAGAAAATGGAGTTGATTCAATTTTATGTTCACATTCATTAGCTATTCATTCACATATACATTTGTTCATTCATTCAACAAATACACACACACACACACACACACACACACACACACACACACACACACACCTGGTCCTACCTGTATAGCTAAATGTTTATCAAGACAAACAATGCCCCAGTAAACAGAGGACATATGTACAGACTCACCTTTTATATGTCATATACCGGCTCATGGCTGATGCCTTTTGGAGGCTGTATAGAAAAATAATTAACAGTTTGAATTCTGGAGACACACAACCTGAAATAGAATCTCATACAAGCTATCTTGGGAAAATTACTTAATTTATTTAAGTAGCAACTACATCAGTAAACTGGAAAAAGTAATAGTATTGATCTCATATATTGTAGAAAGATTAAATGAGAAAATGCATGTGCATGGTGATTACCGTCATGCCAGGGACATAATGAGTGGTCAATAAATGTTAGCTATTATGACAAAAGTGATGCTATTGTAAAGATACACTACTCATTGATTCTCAGTTTTTCAGAATAGCTCATTCCATTAATAGAGTCTACCCCTGTTCCACTTATCTGTAGATCTTTTGAATGGATCTGTCTATGAACAAAAGGAGGAAGGAAAGAGAAAGAAAGAGAGAGTAGAAAAGAACACCCATGCTTTTGGAATAGGTAGAAAAGCAATAGACAAAATTTATAAACTTGATTTCATCAGTATTATCAAGCCACCATCAAAATGTGAGCTAAAATATTTAAAAGACTGATTTCTTTATGAGTTTTCCATTTTTGATTTGTGATAGGTGGTGATAATAATCAAATCAAAGAAACTACATAACATTTAATCGATTAGACATCAGTAATCATTAGAAGGATAACAATTTTTTGGTTCCAAATAATATTTGTTATTCTCAAATTGTTAATTCAGTGAAATTATTTTATTCTAATTCAAAAACTAAACAGTCAAGTTAGAAAGAATGAATAAGGCAGTATTTGATAGCACAAAAGGGTGACTGTAGTCAATAATAATTTAATTGCACATTTAAGTGTTGACTGGATAACCAATTAAATAAAGGCAGAAATAAACATGTTCTTCAAAACCAATCAGAATGAAGACACAACTTATCAGAATATCTGGGACACCTTTAAAGCAGTGTCAAGAGGGAAATTTATAGCAATAAATGCCCACATGAGAAACAAGGAAAGATCTAAAATTGACACCTTATCATCAAAATTGAAAGAACTAGAGGAGCAAGATTAAAAAAACTCAAAAGATAGCAGAAGGCAAGAAATAACTAAGATCAGAGTCAAACTCAAGGAGATAAAGACACAAAAAACCTTCAAAAATCAATAAATCCAAGAGCTGTTTTTTTGGAAAGATCAACAACAGACTGCCAGCCAGATTAATAAAAGAAAAGAGAGAAGAATCAAATAGATACAATAAAAAAACATGAAGGGGTATCACCACTGATCCCACAGAAATGCAAACTACCATCAGAGATTACGACAAACAGCTCTATGCACATAAACCAGTAAACCAGGAAGAAATGGATAAATTCCTGGACACTTGTATTCTACCAAGATTAAGCCAGCAGGAAGTTGAAACCCTGAATAGACCAATAACAAGGGCTGAAGTTGAGGCAGCAATCAATAGCCTAGAAACAAAAAAGTCCAGGTCCAGAAGAGTTCACAGCTGAATTCTACCAGATGTACAAAGAGGAACTGGTACTATTCCTTCTGAAAACATATCAAACAATACAAAAAGAGGGAATCCTCCCTAACTCATTTTATGAGACCAACATCATCCTGATACCAAAACCAGGCAGAGACTCAACTAAAAAAGAAAACTTAAGGCCAATATCCATGATGAACATCTGTGCAAAAATCTTCAATAAAATACTGGGAAACTGAATGCAACAGCACATCAAAAAGCTGATTCATCACGATCAAGTAGGCTTCATCCCAGGGATGCAAGGCTGGTTCAACATATGCAAGTCCATAAATGTAATCCATCAAATAAATGGAACCAAAGACAAAAACCATGATTATCTCAATAGATGCAGAGAAGGCCTTCAACAAAATTCAACAGCCCTTCTTGCTAAAAACTCTTAATAAGCTAGGTATCGATGGAATGTATCGTAAAATGATAAAAGCCATTTATGGCAAACCTACAGCCAATATCGTACTGAACGGGCAAAGGCTGGAAGAATTCCCTTTGAAATTAGCCACTAGACAAGGATGCCCACTCTCACCACTCCTATTCAAAATAGTATTGGAAGTTCTAGCCAGAGAAATCAGGCAAGAAAAAGAAATAAAGGGTATTCAATTAGGAAAGAAGGAAGTCAAACTGCCTCTATTTGCAAATGACATGATTGTATATTTAGAAGACCCCTTCTTCTCAGCCCAAAATCTTCTCAAACTGATAAGCAACTTCAGCAAAGTCTCAGGATACAAAATCAATGTGCGGAATTCACAAGCAGTCCTATATACCAATAACAGACAAACAGACAGCCAAATCAAGAGTGTACTCCCATTCACAATTGCTACAAAGAGAATAAAATACCTAGGAATACAACTAACAAAGGATGTAAAGGACCTCTTCAAGGAGAACTACAAACAACTGCTCAACAAAATAAGAGTACACAAACAGATACAAAAACATTCCATGCTCATGATTAGGAAGAATCAATATTGTGAAAATGGCCATACTGCCAAAAGTAATTTATAGATTCAATGCTATCCCCATCAAGCTACCAATGACCTTCACAGAACTGGAAAAAACCACTTTAAACTTCATATGGAATCATGAGAGAGCCCGCGTAGCCAAGACAATCCTAAGCAGAAAGAACAAAGCTGGAGGCATCACACTACCTGACTTCAAACAATGCTATAAGTCTACAGTAATCAAAACAGCATGGTACTGGTACCAAAAACAGAGGTATAGACCAGTGGAACAGAACAGAGGCCTTGGAGGCAACGCCACACATCTACAACCATCTGGTCTTTGACAAACTTTACAAAAACAAGCAATGGGCAAAGGATTCCCTGTTTCATAAATGGTGTTGGGAAAACTGGCTAGCCATGTGCAGAAAGCAGAAACTGGACCCCTTCCTGACATCTTACGCTAAAATTAACTCCAGATGGATTAAAGATTTAAACATAAAACTTAGCACCGTAAAAACACTAGAAGAAAACCTAGGCAAAACCATTCAGGACATAGGCATAAGCAAGTACTTCATGACTAAAACACTGAAAGCAATAGCAACAAAACCAAGATAGACAAATGGGATCTAATTAAAATTCAGAGCTTCTGTACAGCAAAAGAAACCATCATTACAGTGAACCAGCAACCAACAGAATGGGAAAAAATTTTTGCAGTATACCCATCTGACAAAGGGCTAATATCCAGAATCTACAAATAACTAAAACAGATATACAAGAAAAAAAAAACAAACAAACAATCCCATTCAAAAGTGAGGGAAGGATATGAACAGACACTTTTCAAAAGAAGACATTTATTAGGCCAACAAACATGAAAAAATGCTCATCATCACTGGTCATTAGAGAAATGCAAATCAAAACCACATTGAGATATCATTTCGCACCAGTTAGAATGATGATCATTAAAAAACCTGGAGACAACATATGCTGGAGAGGATGTGGAGAAATAGGAACACTTTTTACACTGTTGGTGGGAGTGTAAATTAGTTCAACCACTGTGGAAGACAGTGTGGCATTTTCTCAACGATCCAGAAATAGAAATTCCATTTGACCCAGCAATCCCATTACTGGGTATATACCCAAAGAACTATAAATTGTTCTACTATAAAGACACATGCACACATATGTTCATTGCAGCCCTGTTTACAATAGCTAAGAACTGGAACCAACCCAAATGCCCATCGATGATAGACTGGACAAAGAAAATGTGGCACATACACACCATGGAATACTGTGTAGCCATAAAAAACGATGAGTTTGTGTCCTTTGTAGGGACTTGGATGAATCTGGAAACCATCATTATCAGCAAACTGACACAAGAACAGAAAACTAAACACCGCATGTTCTTACTCATAGGCAGGTGTTGAACAATGAGAACACTGGCCTCAGGAAGAGGAGCAGCACACACTGGGGACAGTTGATGTGGGCTCGGTGAGGGACAGCGGGGGGTGGGAAGGGTGGGGAGGGATAACATGGGGAGAAATGCCAGATATAGTATGCAACAACCCTGCATAACGTGCGCATGTACCCCAGAACCTAAAGTAAAAAAAAAAGAACCTATTGGGGAACATCACACACTGAAGCCTGTCATGGGGTGGGGAGCAAAGGGAGGGAGGGAGAGCATTAGGACAAATACCTAATGCATGCAGCACTTAAAACCTAGATAACGGATTGGTAGGTGCAGCAAACCACCATGGCACATGAATACCTATGTAACAAACCTGCACATTCTGCACATGTATCCCAGACTTTGAAGTAAAATAAAAAATAAATAGAAATAAAATAAAAAGAACCTATTAAATAAATAAAAATAAGTAAAGGAGCATAAATGGATTATGTGTAACACAAAGAATAAATGCTTGATGGGATGGATACCCCATTTTCCTTGATGTGATTATTATACATTGCATGCCTGTATCAAAACTTCTCATGTACTACATAAATATATATACCTACTATATACCCAAAAAAATTAAAAATTAATAAAGAAGCAGTAGAATAAGATAATTTAGGGAAACCCTCAACTTACAGATTTCTTTTAGGCAACTAATCAGAATTAATGACATACTTTTTACTATTATGTTAATTAATGCTTCCTTTTTTTCTGAAGATTCATCTTTCTTCATTTTAATAGCAAAGGAAAATGGTTTGCTTAAGAGAGACCTAAAGAATTGAATACCTATACTGTATCCTTTCAGAGGCCAAAAAGGTTCCATATATATTTTTCCCTGTTTACCTGGTATTCCAGTCAGTTTCTTTAATTACTATCTGCAACTCAAATTCTCGTGGGGAGATTAAGCATTTAAGCTGCTATCAAGTGGTTATATTTTCATGAATAAATTTATTCATGAAGCCTGTTTATGTGCGAACATATTTTACCAAAATTCAAATAGTCCTGAGGATTAGAAAGAAAAATTGAAAACTTAGCCCTCTTCCCTGAAAAAATAATTCTCAAAGTTTCATATACAAACTTAGCTACACACACAAACATATTTTTACATAAATGTGGCCATATTATCTGGGTGTGGTGGCTCACGCCTGTAATCCCAGCACTTTGGGAGGCTGTGGCTGGTGGATCACAAGATCAGGAGTTCGAGACCAGCCGAGCCAGTATGGTGAAACCCTGTCTCTACTAAAAGTACAAAAATTAGCTGGGCATGGTAACTAGGACTAAAAGGTTAGTCCTAGCTACTCAGAAGGCTGAGACAGGAGAATCGCTTGAACCTGGGAGGTGGAGGTTGCAGTAATCCAAGATCACGCCACTGCACTCCAGCCTGAGTGACACAGGGAGACTCGGTCTCAAAATAAATAAATAAATAATAAATAAATAAATAAATGTGGCCATATTATACACTTATTGTTTTCTCATGTATTTTTTACATACAATGTATTTTGATGGTCTTTTTGTGTTTGTGCCTTTAGAGTCTCTCTTTTTTCATGGCAGCATAGTGATGATCATTTATTTAACCACTTTTCTTCATGGTGAACATACATTTTGTTTCAAATTGTTTGTTATTACAGAGTAGTGAAATCAGTGTTCTTGTGTACATATGCTTGTGTATGTGGGTGATTACATGTAGAATAAATTTACATAATCCAAACATGAAGCTGTAGTACTACTACTTACTGCATTTATAATCTGATGATTATATTCAATTGCCCTCCCAAAACATTTTATCAATTTAGAATCCCATTGTGTTTGTTAGGAATTTGGCAAGTAACAAAAAATCCTAATGAAAAATAATTTAAATAAATGAAAGTTTATTTTTCTCACAAAACAGGGGGTCTGGAGGTGCTTGTTCAATGGCCTAAAAATATCATAGCTGTATATCTGAGTTCCTTGGCCTTTGCTCTATGTTGACAAAATGGCTGCCATTGCCCATGGCATCATGTCTATATTCAAAATACAATACAACAGAGAAGGGAGGCATCTACTACAACTCTTTCTTCTTATGCTTAGTTTCTCATACACCTCCACAGCATGTTTATTACCTATTGTTTATTAGATCTCCAAAGCATTTTACTTATTATAACAGTGTCATATTACCACCACAGTTGCAAATAAATATGAGAAAATGAGTAGTCATATTTCTCATCTCTAAAGTTAGGGAGAGCTGGGTGCAGTGGCTCACACCTGTAATCCCAGCACTTCGGGAGGCTGAAGTGGGCGGATCACTTGAGGTCAGGAGTTTGAGGCTAGCCTGGCCAACATGGTGAAAACTCATCTCTGCTAAAAATATAAAAATTAGCTGGCCATGGTCCAGGGTGCTTGTAGTCCCAGCTACTTGGGAGGCTAAGGCAGGAGAACCACTTGAATCCAGGAGGTGGAGGTTGCAGTAAACTGAGATCCCACCACTGCACTCTAGTCTGGGCAACAGAGGGAGACACCATCTTAATAAAAATGAATACATACATACATACATAAAATTAGGCAGTCAAGGCAAAAAGTAGTGAGGTAGCAAAATATCATTGTTTTTTTAAGCTCACAAAAATGTCTGAAAATGCCCATTTTATTGGATCATTGTCAACATTAGAAAATCAAGCTTTCTTACTAATCTTATGAGTTACAAAGATATATCTGATTGTTAAATTTTCATTGGGTAATCTATGTAGTTGAGCATCTTTTTTGTCAAAAGGTTTTTCATCATTTGTAATCCTCTTCTATGAATTTCTAATTTATGCCAACTGTTCATAAATTGCTTATCGAAGTATATTAAGGAGTAGGTTTACAGAAAAAGGTATGACATAGGGATGTTAAGTCCCTGAGTTAAGAGAAAAGATAGCCAAACAGAAGAACCATGATCTGGAAGGCAGGATACTAAATATAAACCTTAAGAACTTCCTTAATTTCTTTAGATCTGTAATTACATTAAAGAAAATATAACTTACTCTGGCAACCTCATATCCCCAGAGGTACTGCATAAATACAATGGCATTCCAAAATGCTTTGATAAAATCAATAGCAAGGTCAGAAGTCCCATACTTTGCTGATCTTCAGAGTTACTTAAAGAACATATTCATTATTCCTGTTCCCTAATTCTGAATGTTTTATTTCAGTAGATCTTTAATGAGCTTTGGGATTTGTATTAGTTTGTATTTTTTGTTTGTTTTTATTTTTATTGTTTCCCTAGCAAAGCCCACAGTTGATTCCAATGTTTAGCAGCCATCAGGTGGATAGGTAGAGGTGAATCATCAGCGTAGGTGGTGTGGGTTCTCTCCATGGTCCTGAAAGTAAAGGTCTATAAAAACAAATGCAGGGAAGCTGATTTCAACAAAACTCACATTAGAAATAAATACTTTTGTTCTAATCAACAGAACCAATAAATTACAATGTTGATAAACTCAGAGTGTACATTTTATAGGTTTTCCAACCATTAATGAGCAAATTATATGCATTAAATATTGCTATCTATTTAGAACAAACCTTAATCTCTAATATAACTGAATCTCCAGGGCAATTTGCTGGTTTTAATAAATGTATTTTTTTCACTTTATGTATTCTCTTGAGGGAAATTCTGAATGATGTCAAAAAAATTAGAAAATCCATACGTCAATCTTTGGGAAAATTCAATAGGAATGTTGAGGGATTTACTGGCCTAATCTGCCAGCAAGTTACAAGGCTAGCTATGTTTAAGAATTGGGAAAACTAGGCCAGGCATGGTGGCTCATGCCTGTAATCCTAGCACTTTGGGAGGTCGAGGTGGTGGATCTTCTCAGGTCAGGAGTTCAAGGCCAGCCTGACCAACACAGTGAAACCCCATCTCTACTAAAAATACAAAAATTAGCTGGTCATGGTGGTAGGGGCCTGTAATCCCAGCTACTCAGGGGGCTGAAGCAGAAGAATCACTTGAACCCAGGAGCCCAGGAGGCAGAATGTGCAGTTAGCTAAGATAGTGCCATTGCACTCCAGCCTGGGCCACAAAGTGAAAAAAAAAAGAGAGTTAGGAAAACCAGGCTCCTAGGCTCCACCTCTTAATGAGGTTAGCTTCAAAGCCACATTGCAAAGTATGAAAGAAATTAGTGTAGCTGTGTTTGAAACCAATCTCCCTCATGCTGTAATATTACTTCATTCTTGTAAATGAGTGAAGTGGAAAAGAGAAAGTTTTGTTTGCTGTATTCTTTTTTTGTGTATTATGTGGTCTTATTTATTTTTGATCCTATGACTTTTCTGTGAAGAGATATTTTAGTTGTAAGTTTATATATAAGGAAACTAAAGTATAGGAAAAAGTCAGTGTACTACCACTCCCCATCACTTAATAGAAAATTCCCACTCGTGTATCTGTCCTAAGCTGTTTGGCATCATAGTGAAAGTATCTGAATTATTTAAATGAGAGGTGACCAAAAAGTGTTTTGGAGGGATCAGAAAGGAAGAGCAGATGGATAATTAAGAAAACAATCTGCTCATTTCAAGATTTGCCTAGAATCTGCCCTGTTTATTTTTTAACATAAAGTATTATTGATTGGGTGGAAACTAGACATCTACTAAAACACAGAGAATAGGCTTCTGCATACCAAAATTAATGCATCAATGTAGTACAGCCAAATTTACTGAGTAACTTGTTGAATACAAGTGCTCAACAAACAGGTGTCTGCCAGTGTTCTCACATTGAAAGTATAAAATACACAAATAACTGATATGTTTTATTTATACTGTTTTATATATAAATAAAATAGTCTTTCTCTTTGTCCCTCTCTCAGAGAAAATTCATAAATCCATCTCATCTCTTGGAGAGAGAGAGAGAGAGAGAGAAAGGTCATTTTTAGGTAAGTCAGGTGAATATGTTTTTAATTATTTGCCTCAATAGTCCAGCAATGTAAATATAAGGATTGGCTTGTGCAATGTATCTTCATTGGATGATTTTCACTCTTTCCACCCACCAATCATTTTCCCACCCACCAATCATTTTCCCACCCCACCTTTACTACAAATTAACTTTCTTACCTGTGTGTTCACCCTCATGGCCTGACATTCAATTTATCAAACCAGAGAGGAACTATATAAGAAAAAGTATCTCTCTTCAAAAAAAACCAAAGTAATATATTAGAAACTTGAGTTACAAAGTCATTAGTATCAGCCTCAAATATCTCAATGCTTAGGGTTTATAAGGAAGTTAAGAAATAATATATTTTTATAATAAAAATTTCATGTCCAAATAAGAATTGGCTTTTCTCAGAACGTGCTTGCTCTTGGTGAACTCAGATGTTAAAATAAGTCCATCTGGGGAGAGGGGTCACAGAGACCTTAGCAGCTTACAAATGCTAATGACACGTTTCACCAGAAGGTCTTTGCTGTGAAGTCACCTGGATATGTATGATATGAGAAAAATAAGTGGTTCGCTTTCAATTTTTAAAATGGTTTGTCCACAATAACAAATGCCATAATTAGGATATAGTTCCTCAGATCACAAGGGCAAGGTATAATATAAATCTTTCATTTGCTATGCCAAAGAGGGAGATTAATGATAGAAATTTTGGGTCTTACCAGAAAGGCCAGAGTGATATCTGAAGGAAAGAGATCATAGAGTTTCTTTCTGTGATATTGTCGGGAGCCAAAATCACATTGAACACATGGACACTTCAATACCACAGGGACCTAACTATTCTAATTATTAGGCAATGGAAGCAAATTAATAGAAACTACATTAGAAAAGAAACATAATTTATTTTTAGTCATGGGAACTGTCTAATGTCACTTGGGAATGGAATTACTTAGGGAAACAAATGAAATTGAATATGGTAGCTTTATGATTTAAGTTTAATTTATGCCTATAATTTAATTGAGTTGACTGATAGCCAAGCTTATTTAGTCAGTGGGGCATACAAAACAGCTTGAATGGCAATTGGTCAATTTTTCCACATCACCCTTGTTCAAAACAGGATCCTATTTGGGGTCTCTAAGTCTCGCTTTTACAACTCACCAAATTCATTTGGTGCTACATTTTGTGGATGCAATTAACTAGCATTAGAAAACCCTGATTAAAGCATTATGATTAATTCAAGCACATTCATTTCCACTTCATCAGTTCTGTTCATTCGAAGCTGTGCTCAGTTCCTCTTTTTAGCTACTGCTTCTTTATTTAAGTAAAAAAAAAATCAAAATATCTTTTCTATGTCAATAGCAAAGAGGGGGAAAACTGGGGTGCAGTAGGGTTGTGTTTTGATCTATTTGTGGGTTCTTCCAGAACTGGTAGCCTATAAATTTATTTATGCTAAGAATATTTTTAGACTTGAGTTTTATATTCAATGTGGATTTCAAAGGAACTTTAAGCAGCACATTTCTCTCTCATTTAAGTATCAAGTATCAAAATGGTATTTGATGTCCAAGGAACTTATAAAGCGTCTATTTTCCTTTGAGCTTAGAAGTTCGTAATTTTCCACTATTAAAGACTTAAAGTCTCAATTTCTATATTTTCTTCACAAGTGCTCTCTCCTCCACTTTGACTGCTTTCCCTCTACTTCCCCCCTCTTTCTTAATGTTTTTTTTTTCTGTTTTCATATTCCTTGGGCTTCTTCATTAAAATCATCCTGTGCCTGCTCACTGCTGTCTATTCCTGATGAAGAAGAGGAGCTTGTCTACTGAATAAAATGCTGAGGATTTAACTAAAAATGCCTTTGATGAACTGACCTATAGGGCGATAAAGTAACAGAAAATGAGTTCATTCCCTGATAAGTGCATGGGGATAGGGGCATTTCAGCCACACATCCTCACATATATTAATTTCTTACAGGGTTTTCTACTTCATTGTGCCCTGGTGAGCCACATTTAGGTTGGCACTTGTTTGTTTCATTCTTTGCAAATATGGCATTTTTCGAAGGCAGTAACTGACAATGTCCTGAACATTATGCTCAGGGCATTTTTTGCATCAAAAAAAATCATTCACTCATAATTTATTCCTCCTGATATTACCTTTAAATCCCCTTTTTGGTCAGAAGGGCCTCAAATGATTAAGGGAGACAATTACTTCAGAGAAATGGCTGACTTGAAAGCTGCTTCAGTCATGACCACATGCCCTGGTATGTGTTCCTGACTGTCTAGAACATTTTTGTAAATAAATAACTATTGTATTCTATTGGCATTGTGTAAGTTTTTCCTATTTCCAGAAATCAAAACAAAATATCAAAGGAAAACAGGTTGACCCTATTGAAACCATAAAATTCACTGGGATAAGCCATCTGAAAGTGATTTCACAAAAGGAAATTTAGATACATGCTTCAACAAAAGGCATGAGTAGTACATGCTTGTATAAGTGCGGGTATGAGGGCAGGGCATTTCCAAAGAGTTTCATTATGTAAAAGTCTATTATCAAACAAAACATATTTTCCATAATTCATGTACCAATTTTTTTTAAGTTCAGGGGTACAAGTACAGGTTTGTTACACAGGCAAACGTGTGTCATGGGGATTTGTTGTACAGATTATTTCACCACCCAGGTATTAAGCCCAGTACCCATTAGTTATTTTTCTGATCTTTTTCCTCCTCTTACCCTCCACCTTCTGAAAGGCCCCAGTGTGGGTTTTCCCAGATGTCTGGGAGTACTGTGCATCCATAAAAAAGAGGTTCTTTGCAGGGACATGGATGCAGCTGGAGGCCGTTGTCTTTAGCAAACTAACACAGAAACACAAAACCAGATACTGCATTTTCTCACTTACGAGTGGGAACTAAATATACCAGTATTTTTTATGCCACTGAATGCTTTCAATGGGTGATAATGTACATGGTGAAATTTTAAGGTGTTCAGATGGGCCTGTTGAATCTCTCAGTAGAAGGCTACCGCATACCAGATCACCTGTGTTTAAGCTCTTCAAAAAAAGCAAACATTTTAATTATGTTAAGGTACAACATTATCAAAGAGGTAATATTATTATATATTTTATTTTATAGTATTATAATGAATAGTATATAACATATATAAATATATATATATATATATATATATGAACTACCTAGAATATATTCATCTGATTAATCAATTATTATTAATTCCCATGCAGGAGTGAGTTTGTGGAAGGGAGAACATTGGACTAAAAGTTAAACAACTTAGATGTAAGTCCAAACCCTGCCTCTTAACTCTCCAAATGGTCTTGAGTTAACATAATTATCCTTTATGAATATCAGCATTCCTATCTGAAAAATAGAGATGCATAAGATAAACTTTGAGTCCCTATGAGAACGGTTGTTGAGATCTAATGAGATGATGGCTGCGGATGAATTTTGTAAAAGTATAAATGATTTTATCTCACATGAGGGTTAGATTCCAAAATCAATACATGAAATGGAAATCAGTTAAAATCAAAATTACATGTGGAAAAATTATTTAAATATCCCTTAAAGTAAAGGATTGCCAAATTTCACAAATATAAACATACTAAATGAAAAGTATTTGTTGTTTATCTGCAATTCAAAGTTAAAAAGATGTCATCACGGGTGATGGGTGGAAGTGGCCTCACCAGGGACCCCTCCCTTCTGCCCAGGAATCTGTCTGCCTCCTGCCATTCGTGTCACTGGGGGTCAGGGCTCCTTTGGACTTTGCTATGAGATTAGCTGATACAAACAGCAGGGAGAAGGCAGGTAGTGGTAGCAGGTGCTTACCAGCCTGATGACAGGGAGGCCTTCCTGGACCCCCAAGGGTGCAGGGATGCCTCAGTTTCAGCCACAGTTTGGGCAGCTGCAGCTGCACCCTGGAAGGCAGGAATCCTGCTTGCTTCCTGCCCGCCAGGGGCACAGGGAGGCTCATATCTGCAGCCACAACTTGGGTGGCTGCAGCCTAACCTTGGAGGGCAGGGCTCCTGCCTGTTCTTTGCAGCAGGAGGCCTGCTCCAGAGCCAGAAAGGCGGGGGATCCCACTTTTCCCCTGCTCCCACATGCTCCAAGGAGCTTGCAGCCCTGGCAGCGCCTCCCTGCTGCAGCCAGCATAATGGCTTGACAGACCATCTGGAGCACTGCTGCCATCATGGTGACCACAGAAATGAGCAATAGTTTGGTAGATTCAGTTAGGGGCATCACATCAGAGTACCCAATATAAACAAATTTCCTTTATGCAGACATCAGGGCTGGAAATGTAGGTGGAAAGAGTAGAGAATTGTTACCAAAATGCCAGGCATTGGATGTAAGTCCTGCTGCTCACTGCATAGGCAGCTGATCACTGAAACAAGTATTGCCAGGGAAAAAGGCTTTATTCAGGTGCTGTAGCAGAGGAGGTAGGAAATAGGTCTGAAATGCATCTCCCTGATGGACTAAAAATGTGTAGCCTTGAGAAACTATCTACTACAAAACCACTCTTGATTGTTAAACTGTATTTTACCCAACATGGTTTCATTCTCCTGTTGTTGCGATCCATTTTATTTCTCTTTTTATGAAGAAAGCAAATTCAATCTAAACTTGTTTACCAGCCACTTCTACTGGCTAAGGCAGAAATGATAGGGTGGAAAGTGAGGTATTTGATAATAATAATAGTGAGGTAATTGATAATAATGTTTCTGTTTCCTTATATATTTTTCTGAAAGACATGTATTCAAATACATTTTAAAACTATTTTTTTAAATATATATTTTATTGCATTTTAGGTTTTGGTGTACATGTGAAGAACATGCAGGATTGTTGCATAGGTACATACATGGCAGTGTGGTTTGCTGTCTTCTTCCCCATCACCTATATCTGGCATTTCTCCCATGTTATCCCTCCCCAACTCCCCACCCCCTGCTGTCCCTCCTCTAGTTCCCCACCACAGACTCCAGTGTGTGATGCCCCCCTCCCTGTTTAGGTGGGTGTTGAACAATGAAAACTATTTATTTTATTTTCATTTTTTGTTAGAGACAGGGTCACCCAGGCTGGAGTGCAATGGTGTGAACCTAGCTAACTTTAGCCTCAAACCCCTGGGCTTAGAAGATCCTCCTTCCTCAGCTTCCTGAGTAATTTGAACAATATGCATGTGCCACCAGGCCCGGCTGATTTCTTTTCTCTTTTCCTTTCCTTTCCCTTTCTTTCCTTCCTTCCCTCCCCCTTTCTTTCCTTTCCCTTTCCCTTTCCCTCTCCCTTTCCTTTCCTCTCCTCTTCTTTTCTTTTTCTTCCCTCCGTCCCTCCTTCCTTTCTTTCCTTCCTTTCTTTCTTTCTCTTTCTTTCTCTTTCCCTTCCTTCCTTCCTTTCCTTTCCTTTCCTTTCCTTTCCTTTCCTTTCCTTTCCTTTCCTTTCCTTTCCTTTCCTTTCCTTTCCTTTCCTTCCTTTTCTTTTCTTTTCTTTTCTTTTCTTTTCTTTTCTTTT
>NW_022437019.1:9284177-9317955 GCF_009761245.1 Sapajus apella
TTTTCTTTTCTTTTCTTTTCTTTTCTTTTCTTTCTTTCTTTCCTTTTCTTCTTTCTCTTTTCTTTTCTTTTCTTTTCTTCTTTCAGACGAGCTCTCACTATGTTATGTAGGCTGCTCTCAAAGTCCTGGCATCAAGCAGTCCTCCCGCTTCAGCTTCCCAAAATCCTGGTATTACAGGTGTGAGCAACCATGGCCAGCCTAAAACTATTTTTAAAGGGGCCCATTGTGCTCACAAAAAGTCAAAAGAAACTCAGATGACCAAGTCCAGTGGTGAATCAAGGAAGCCTAGGAGCCTTAATCAAGTTTCCCTTTCCCATTGCATAGCCTGTAATAACTGTGCCCTGTCTACACATGTCCATCTTTCTCAATCACATGTGCACTAAAATACTTATACAATCTTACAACACACAAGGACATTTGGGTCAATGATGGACCATATAGATAATGGAGGTCCCATAATATCATAATAGAGCTGAAAAATTCCTGTCACAGTGGTAATGTCGAAGAGCAATGCAGTGATTCTGTGGCAAACAAATCTGTGCTGCCAGTCATATAAAAGTGTAGCACATACAATTATGTATAGTGCATGATAATTGATAATGATAATAAATGATTATATGACTGGTTCATGTATTTACTATACTAAACTTTTAGAATGTACTCCTACTCATTAAAAAAAAATTAACTGTGAAACAGCCTCAGGAAAGTCTTTCAGGAGGTATTCTAGAAGAAGGCGTTGTTTATAATTGATTTTCTGGTTAAAGTTTTAAAGGGTAATTTCATTCTCTTTACTTGCAAGTTTAAGAGTTTAATTTGTGGAGCATCTGTCCATCTTAAAAATTATGGCTAATCAGTAGTTTCAATGTGTATAACAATGATTTGTATTTGGGCATCAGGACAAATCAATGAAGTAAATATGTTTGTGAAAAGCAAGTCTACAGTTTTCAGCATGACTTTATTCTTCTAATAAAAATGTTTTACATCCAGAGATTGATGGTAACAATAACAATAATGTTTGAATAAGTTTAGAGATCAAGTGTACATGAGGACTATAGTTAATAAAATTGTATGATATTTGAGATTTTTGTTAAATATGGATTTTTCACAAAAATAGTTTTTAAAAAAAGAAGGCGTTGTTATCATAGAAAATGACAGTGTCATGCATGTTATTGCCCTGAAGACTTTCTAGTGAGACAGTAATGAGGAGTGGGAAAGTTGGGCAGTGGGACAGAGTCATATTGATGATCCTGATCCCATGTAGGCCTAGGCTAATGTGTGTGTGTGTGTGTGTGTGTGTGTGTGTGTGTGTGTGTGTGTGTGTGAGAGAGAGAGAGAGAGAGATACTTTTTAACCAAAAAGTTTAAAAATTAAAATAATAATTCTTAAAACAAGTGATAGAATAAGAGTATAAAGAATTTTTTGTAGAGCTGCACATTGTGTTTGATTTTAAGCTGTTGTTATAAAAAAGTCAAAAAGTTAAAAACAAACTTTATAAAGTAAAACAATTACAGTAAGCTAACGTTAATTTTTTATATAAATTCTACTTTTATTTTAGATTCGGGGGAACATGTACAGGGTTGTTACGTGGTTATATTGCGTAATCCCAAAGTTTGAGGTACAAATGATCTTGTCACCCAGGTAGTGAACATAGTATCCAATAGGTAGTTTTTCAGGCCTTCCCTTCCTCCTCCTCTCCCGTTTCTAATACGTTTCAGTGTCTGTTGTTTCCATCTTTATGTCCACTTGTACCCAATGTTAAGCTTCTACTTACAAGTGAGAATATGCAGTATTTGGTTTTCTGTTCCTGCACTACTATGCTGAGGATAATGCCATCCAGCTACATTTATATGGCTGCAAAGTACATGCTTTTGTTCCTTTTTATGGCTGCATAGTATCCTATGGTGTATATGTACCACATTGTCTTTATCCAGTCCACCACTGATGGGCGCCTAGATTGATTCTGTTTTTGCTATTGTAGAGTGTTGTGATGAACATATGAGCACATGTGTCCTTTTGCCAGGATAATTTATTTTCCTTTGGAGATACACCCAGCAGTCCCATCGAGTGGTAGTTCTAAGCTCTTTGAGAAATCTGCAAACTGTTTTCCACAGTGGCTGAACTAATTATTTTATCATAAATTATTTTGCAAATTAATACAAGTCCAGAGTTCATCATTGTGTATATTTTAGTTCTTTCAATCTGCTATTAAAAAATACCATAGACTGGGTGACTTATAAACAACAGTACTTTATTTCTCATATTTCTGGAGGCTGGAAAGCCCAATGTCAAGGTGCCAACAAAGTCAGTGTCTGGTAAACGCTCATTTCCTTCATAGATGGCACCTTCTCATTGGAATTTTATATGGCAGAGAGAATAAGGGATCTTTTTCAGACCTCTTAAATACGAACACTAATCCCATTCATGAAGGCATTGGCTACTCACTTAAGTTCCTCCCAAAGGCCCCACCTCTGATACCATCATCTCAGTGTTTAGTATTTCAGGATATGAATTTGAGGGTTACACAAACATTCACACTATAGCTCTACCTTTATAAAATGACAACATTATGGTGTCATTTATTTTCTTGTTTAAACAACGGTTAAGGAAAGTATTAGGTAGCCTTCAGTTCTCCCAAGCAGTTGAGAAAGTATATTGTATATTGTGCATATGCTGAAATATTTTTCCAACTTTCTTGTTGCTCACTCTATCAATTACTAAAAATAGAGTACAAGGAGTTCTAATTGTAGTTGGAATTTCTATCATCTTTTCCACTGTTAAATTGTTAAGTTTGTTGTATCAACATCAATATCTTTTTTGGCAAAAGCATTAGAGATTCAAAATTATTCTGAATTTCTCTCATTGCTTTAGTTTCTCTGGTTTTAAGCATATACTTAAAATATTCTATTTAACAATTTATGTTTCTTGTTGCAAGTGAAATTATTACAATTTGAGATAAAAGAAGCAACTAGAGGAATCACGACACTGCCCTCCACAGTGGTTGAACTAATTTACACTCCCAGCAACAGTGTAGAAGCATTCCTATTTCTCCACATCCTCCCCAGCATCTGTTGTCTCCAGATTTTTAATGATTATGATTCTAACTGTCGTGAAATGGTATCTCAGTGTGGTTTTGATTTGCATTCTCTAATGACCAGTGATGATGAACATTTTTCGTATGTTTGTTGGCCACATAAATGTCTTCTTTTGAAAAGTGTCTGTTCATGTCCTTCACGTACTTTTTAATGGGGTTGTTTGTTTTTGTCCTATAAATTTGTTTTAGTTCTTTGTAGATTCTGTATACTAGCCCTTTGTCAGATGAGTAGATTGCAAAAATTTTTTCCCATTCTTTCAGTAGGCGGTTCACTCTAATGATTGTTTCTTTCTCTGTGCATAAGCTCTTATGTTTAATTAGATCCCTTTTGTCTGTTTTGGCTTTTGTTGCCATTGCTTTTGGTGTTTTAGTCATAAAGTCCTTGCCTATGCCTATGTCCTGAATGGTTTTGCCTAGGTTTTCTTCTAGGGTTTTTATGGTGTTAAGTTTTATCTTTAAGTCTTTAATCCATCTGGAGTTATTTTTAGTTTAAGGTATCAGGAAGGAGTCCAGTTTCTGCTTTCTGCACATGGCTAGCCAGTTTTCCCAACACCGATTATTAAAAAAAAAAGAGTCCTTTCCCCATTGCTTGTTTTTTGTCAAGTTTGTCAAAGATCAGATGGTTGTAGATGTGTGGCATTGTCTCCAAGGCCTCTGTTCTGTTCCATTGGTCTATATGTCTGTTTTGGTACCAGTACCATGCATGCTGTTTTGATTACAGTAGGCTTGTAGTTTGAATTCAGGTAGCATAATGCCTCCGGCTTTGTTCTTTTTGCTTAGAATTGTCTTTCTTATGCACGTTCTTTTTTTGTTCCATATGAAGTTCAAGGTGGTTTTTTCCAGTTCTGTGAAGAAAGTCATAGGTAGCTTGATGGGGATAGCATTGAATCTATAAATTCCTTTGGGCAGTATAGCCATTTTCATGATATTGATTCTTCCTTATGATGAGCATGGAATGTTTTTCCATCTGTTTGTGTCCTCTCTCATTTCCTTCCACAGTGGTTTGTAGTTCTCCTTGAAGAGGTCCTTGACATCCTTTGTTAGTTGTATTCTTAGGTATTTTATTCTCTTTGTAGCAATTCTGAATGGGAGTTCACTCATGATTTGGCTCTCTGTCTGTTATTGGTATATAGAACCTAAGTGTGATTTTGTATCCTGAGACTTTGCTGAAGTTGCTTATCATCTTAAGGAGATTTTGGGCTGAGACGATGGAGTCTTCGAAATACACAATCATGTCATCAGCAAATAGATTGACCCAGCAATCCCATTACTGGGCCTATACCCAAAGGATTATAAATTGTTGTATTATAAAGATACATGCACAAGTATGTTCATTGAGGCACTGTTTACAATAACAAAGACCTGGAAGCAACCCAAATACCTGTAAATTCTAGACTGGATTAAAAAAATGTGATACATATACACCATGGAATACTATGCAGCTATAAAAAAGGATGAGTTCATGTCCTTTTCAGGGACATGGATGAATCTGGAAACCATCATTCTCAGCAAACTGACACAAGAACAGAAAACCAAATGCCGCATGTCCTCACTAATAGGCGGGTATTGAACAATGAGAATACATGGACACAGGGAGGGGAACATCACACACTGGGGTCTGCCGGGGAGTGGGAGGCATAACATAGGGAGAAATACCTAATGTAGGTGATGGGGGAATGAAGGCAGCAAACCACCGTGGCATGTGTATACCTATGTAACAATCCTGCAAGATCTGTACATGTACCCCAGAAATTAAAGTATAATTTAAAAAATTTTAAAAATTAAAAAAGAGATAACTAGAAACCTCAATAACCCTAAACTTGGGGCTTCTTTTGTTGCATGGGAACTGAATTGAGGATAATCTCTTGTTTGTGAAAAAAAAATTTGAATGAATATGTAGGAATTTAAATTGATTTTTGGAACCCTGTGCTTTTTTGTATTTGTAATCAGTACTGAGGGGGAATTAGGCACCGCTAATTTCTAAGGTAGCAAGTAAACTTTTGAGAAATAGCAGTCCTAAAAAATAATAAATGCTGATAAGAATGCAGAGGAAAGGGGCTCTTTTACACCTGTTGGTGGGAATATAAATTAGTACAGCCACTGTGGAAATCAGTGTGGAGGTTTCTCAAAAAACTAAAAATAAAACTATCATACAATCTAGCAATCTCAGTACGGGGTATTTATCCAAAGGAAAGAAAATCATTATATCAAAGATATACCAACCCCCCCATATTTATTGTAACACTATTGACAATAGCCAAGATATGGAATTAATCTAAATGTCCATTAGTAGATAAATGGACAAAGAAAATGTCCATTTACAATGAAATACTATTCAGTCAAAAAAAAAAAAGAATAAAATATTTTCGTTTGCAACAATATGGATGGAAGTGGATGTCATTATGTTAAATGAAATAAGCTCTTCACAGAAAGATAAATATTTCATGTTCTAACTCATGTGAGAGCTAAAACATTTGATCTCTTGGAGCTAGGGAGTAGAATGATAGCGGCCGGAGAGGGTGAGGGGTAAAAAGAGGTGGGTTAATGGGTACTAATGTACAGGCAGCTAGAAGGAACAAGCTCTAGCGTTGTAGCACAGTAAGGTGGTGATAGTTAATAATATACTGTGTATTTTAAATAGTTAACTATTTAAGTATTTAAATAGTTAAAAGAGAAGGTTTGAAATGTTTCCAACTAAAAGAAATGATAAATGTTTGAGGTGAATGAATATCCATTTTAAATGCCCTGATTTAATTGTTAAAGTATATGCATGTATAAAAATATCACATGCACCCAATAAATATGCACAAATATTATGTATCTAAATAAACACATACATGAATAAAATAAATAAATCAGCAGTTTTTGCTCATCTATTGCAGTTGATTAGTGATATTAGTATGTTGGTTTTTGATCAAAATTATGACCTCCCTCACTTTGATTTAATGTAGCACAAACACCACAATGTGTGTGAAGTCACACAAGAATAAAATCCTCTTGTTGCTCAGACATGTAAAAGCATTCTGTTTCTTGTGCTTGCATTAGAACCTAAGTGTGGAAACATGAAATTGATCAGTAGAAGAGACATTTTCTTAATTTACTGGTTCATGTATGTGTGGCAAATCCCTATACAAGAGAGAAAAAAAAAAGGTCCCTCCAAAAATTCTCCCAGTAAAACTTGCAGTATTCCTCTGTTTCTTGTGTTACAAAGGCTACCATCAAGTGCTTTGTTTTAGATAAGCTCTTTAGTGCAGAGAAAAGAAAATTTTCTAAACGTCACCTGGAACAGAACTGTTTTGCATGATATTGTTTATAACCCCTCCTAGAAAGTATATTAGTTCCCCCTTATCCTCTGGGGATAAGTTTCAAGACCCCCAGTGACTGTCTGAAACCTCAGATAGTATAATATCCAATATATGCTATTTTTTTTTTATCTAAAAACTCTGAGATGACTATGAAGTGAGTAATAGGGTAATAGCATATAAAACATGGATTCAGTGAAAAAAAGGGATGATTCATGTCCGGAGCAGGGTGGAGCAGGGTGGTGCAAGACTCAGTCATGATACTCAGAATGGCATGTGACTTAAACTTTATCAATTGTTTATTTCTGAAATTTTCTGTTTAGTATTTTTAGACCACAGTTTACCAAGGGCAACTGAAACCACAGAAAGCAGAACCACAGATAAAGGGGGAATACTGTAACTGGAATTCCTGATAAAATATTTGAAAAGGTATCTAATAGCTTTTAATAACATTAACAACCTCCTAAAAAATAAAATCTACTGGTCTTGATCCAAGATGGCCAAATAGTAACAGCTCTGGAGTGCTGTTCCCAGTGAGAGCAATGCAGAGGGTGAATGCCCACCACATTTCCAAACAAATTTTCACTACCCACAGACCAGGAGAAGCCCAAGCCAAAAGGCACCATGCGTTTACAGCATGGCAGTTTCAGCCGGTGCCGGGTAGGTGCACAGAAACTCACACAAGCCTGGGAAGCCATTTCAGCTGGTGTCTGGAACGTCTGGGAGACAGAGCCACCCATTCAACTGAAAGGGAGGGGGCAGGGACACGGAACCAGGTGATCTGGCTCGGCTGGAACCACCCCCACAAAACAAGCAGTCTGAATCGCTCTGGATTGAGAGTTTCACGGCAAGCACAGCTGGACCCAGGATGGTCCAACTCAGTGGGGGGAAGGGTGACAACCACTACCAAATTAGAACACAGAATTAACTCAGAACCGCATAGCTTCATAGAAACTGAACAACTGGCTCCTGAATGTTGATTGGATAAACAATGGAATGAAGGCAGAAATAAAGATGTTCTTTGAGACCAATCAGAATGAAGACACTACTTACCAGAATCTCTGGGACACCTTTAAAGCAGTGTCAAGATGGAAGTTTTTACCAATAAATGCCCACATAAGAAGGAAGGAATGATCTAAAATCGACACCCTATCATCAAAATTGAAAGAGCTAGATGAGCAAGATCAAGAAAATGCAAACGCTAGTAGAAAACAAGAAATAACTAAGATCAGAGCAGAACTGAAGGAGATAGAGACACAAAAAATCCTTCAAAAAATTCATAAATCCAGGAGCTGGTTTTTTGAAAAGATCAACAAAATAGACAGACTGCTAGCCAGATTAATAAAAAAACAAAAAGGGAGAAGAATCAAATAGATTCAATAAAAAAATGACAAAGGAGATATCACCACATATTCTACAGAAATACAAACTACAATCAGAGATTACTACAAACAACTCTATGGACATAAACCAGTAAACCTGGAAGAAATGGAAGAATTCCTAGACACTTGCATCCTCCCAAGCCTAAACCAGGAAGAAGTTGAAACCTTGAATAGACCAATAACAAGGGCTGAATTTGAAGCAGCAATTAATAGCCTACCAACCAAAAAAAGTCGAGGTCCAGACAGGTTCACAGCCAAATTCTACCAGACATACAAAAGAGGAGCTGGTACCATTCCTTCTGAAACTATTCCAAACAATACAAAAAGAGGGAATCTTTCCCAGATCATTTTATGAGACCAACATCATCCTGATACCAAAACCCGACAGAGACTCAACAAAAAAGGAAAACTTCAGGCCAATATCCATGATGAACATCGATGCAAAATCTTCAATAAAATACTGGCAATCCAATTGCAACAGCACATCAAAAAGCTTATCCATCATGATCAAGCAGCCTTCATTCCAGGGATGCAAGGATGGTTCAACATATGCAAGTCTATAAACGTAATCCACCACATAAACAGAACCAAAGTCAAAAGCCACATGATTATTTCAACAGATGCAGAGAAGGCCTTCGACAGACTGCAACAGCTTTTTATGCTAAAAACTCTCAATAAACTAAGTATCGAAGGAAAATATCTCAAAACAATAAAAGCTATTTACAACAAACCTACAGCCAATATCATATTGAATGGGCAAAAACTGGAAGCATTCCCTTCAAAATACAGCACTAGACAAGGATACCCTCTCTCACCACTCCTATTCATTATAGTATTGGAAGTTCTAGCCAAAGCAATTAGGCAACAACAACAACAAAAAATAAATATAGGGTATTCGGTTAGGAAAAGAGGAAGTCAAGTTGTCTCTATTTGCAGATGACATGATTGTATAATTTGAAGACCCTATCATCTCAGCCCAAAATCTCCTCAAACTGATATGCAACTTCAGCAAAGTCTCAGGATACAAAATCAATGTGCAGAAATAACAAGCATATCTATACACCAATAGCAGACTAACAGAGAGCCAAGTCATGAGCAAACTCCCATTCACAATTGCTACAAAGAGAATAAAATACCTAGGAATACAACTAACAAATGATGTAAAGGACCTCTTCAAGGAGAACTACAAACCACTGCTCAACAAAATAAGAGAGGACACAAACAGATGGAGAAACATTCCATGCTCATGGTTAGGAAGAATCAATATTGTAAAAATGGCCATACTGCCCAAAGTAATTTACAGATTCAATGTTATCCCCATCAAAGTACCAATGACCTTCACAGAACTGGAAAAAACCACCTTAAATTTCATATGGAACCAAAAGAGAGCCTGCATAGCCAAGACAATTCTAAGCAAAAAGAACAAAGCTGGAGGCATCATGCTACCTGAATTCAAACTATACTACAACTCTACAGCAATCAAAGCAGCATGGTACTGGTACCAAAACAGATAAATAGAGCAATGGAACAGAACAGAGACCCTGGAGGCAATGCCACACATCTGCAGTCGTCTGATCTTTGACAAACCTGATGAAAACAAGTAATGGGAAAAGGATTTTCTGTTTAATAAATGGTGTTGGGAAAACTGGTTAGCAGTGTGCAGAATGCAGAAACTGGACCCCTTCCTGATACCCTACACTAAAATTAACTCCAGATGGATTAAAGACTTAAACATAAAACCTAACACTATGAAAACCCTAGAAGAAAACCTAGGCAAAACCATTCAGGACATAGGCATAGGCATGGACTTCATGCACCAAAAGCATTGGCAGCAAAAACCAAAATAGATAAATATGACCTAATTAAACTCCAGAGCTTCTGTACAGCAAAAGAAACAATCATTAGAGTGAACCAGCAGCCAACAGAATGGGAAAAAATTTTTGCAATCTACCCATCTAACAAAGGGCTAATATCCACAATCTACAAAGAACTAAAACAAATTTACAAGAAAAAAGCAAACGAACTCATCCAAAAGTAGGTGAAGGATATGAACAGATACTTCTCAAAAGAAGACATATATGAGGCCAACAAACATATGAAAAAATGCTCATCATCAGTGATTATTAGAGAAATGCAAATCAAAAGCACATTGAGATACTACTTCATGCCAGTTAGAATGGTGATCATTAAAAAATCTGGAGCCAGCCGAGTGCGGTGGCTCACGCCTGTAATCCCAGCACTTTGGGAGGCCAAGGCAGGTGGATCACGAGGTCAAGAGATCGAGACCATCCTGGTCAACATGGTGAAACCCCGTCTCTACAAATAATACAAAAAATTAGTTGGGCTTGGTGGCGTGTGCCTGTAATCCCAGCTATTCAGGAGGCTGAGGCAGGAGAATTGCCTGAACCTAGGAGGCGGAGGTTGTGGTGAGCCGAGATCGCACCATTGCACTCCAGCCTGGGTAACAAGAGCAAAACTCCGTCTCAAAAAAAAAAAAAAAAAAAAAATCTGGAGCCAACAAATGCTGGAGAGGATGTCGAAAAATAGGATCACTTTTACACTGTTGGTGGGAGTGTAAATTAGTTCAACCATTGTGGAAGACAGTGTGGCAATTCCTCAAGGACCTAGAAATAGAAATTCCATTTGACCCAGCAATCCCATTACTGGGTATACACCCAAAGAACTATAAATCGTTCTACTATAAAGACACATACACATGTATATTCATTGCGGCACTGTTTACAATAGCAATGACCTGGAACCAACCCAAATGCCCATCGATGATAGACTGGACAAGGAAAATGTGGCATGTATACATCATGGAATAGTATGCAGCCATAAAAAATGGTGAGTTTGTGTCCTTTGTAAGGACATGGATGAATCTGGAAACCGTCATTCTCAGCAAACTGACACAAGAACAGAAAATCAAACACCATATGTTCTCACTCATAGGTGGGTGTTGAACAATGAGAACACATGGACACAGGGAGGGGAACATCACTCACTGGGGTCTGCTGCGGGGGCCCAAGGGAGGGACAGTGAGGGAGTGGGGAGTTTGGGGAGGGATAACATGGGAGAAATGCCTGATGTAGTTGACGAGGAGGGTGGAGGCAGCAAACCACATTGCCACGTGTGTACCTATGTAACAATCCTGCATGATCTGCACATCTACTCCATAACTTAAAGTACAATAAAATAAAAATAAACTAAAATAAAATCTACCTCATCCTCTCAATTCGTATTGTCTAGGAGTTGAAAACCAGGTGTTTAAAGATACAGTGGCCTGAAGTCAGCCTGTGAGTTTCTCCTGATAATCTTTGATTGGACATTCGTTTCTTTGCATTGTTTTCCTTATGCCTTTATTAAGAGAGAAACCTTTATACTGGCTTTCTCTGGAATATCTTCCCTTGAGGCCAGCTAGATGTAAGAATTTTTTTTCTGTTTGTAATCAATTTATCTGATAAGTTAGCAGGACTTCTGAAGAGGAGAAAATTACATGCATCCAGGAAATTATAAGACTATCAAGGAAAGGCATTTTTTATAGGCACGACTTTAAAGATCTTCCATGCAAAATTGAGAAAGGCCATTCCAAACAGAAGAACACTGGCAATTAGTATTGTGATTTTGGCAAGATTTCTACTCACACCACCCCACACTTAAATTAAAATTGAATACCCAAAAAGAGTGCTTGAAATTCCTACAAAAATTTGTGGGGAAAAAAGCACCAATTTTAAATTATTCAAATCATTCTCACAAGCTAAATAAGTATTTAGTTATTTTAAAGCATATCACTTACCTGTTTTAATGCACATATTAATACCCTAACTTACTGATAGATTATAATTACTAACTGGCTCAATCAGTATTTGGTAATGTGCACTAATTTCAATGACAAGTTCCCAAATAATTCTGCATTAAATGTTTACTTATTATTTGTAGTTCCCAGTCTTGTTTCAAAATTATAATAAAATATTATATTATCTAATAAAATGTTTAATATTAGTATTATTAGAAAGCATCATTTCAAGATTAAGGCTTAGAAACAGAGCATTTTTACGTAGAAAAAAATCCACATTACAAAGGACTAATGAAGACTGGTTTTTTTTGTTTTTTTTTTTTCTTTTTTTCAGTGGTTTGGCAGAGCCAGTGTGCTCCCTCCCTGTGACTCTAGCCAAAGATGAGGACTGTTTTTTGAACAACTTTATGTTTAAAAAATTTATATTAGATCTCGAAACACAATCAATTCAGTTGGTATGTTCCCTTCTCAGTAAATGTGAACTCCAGCATTAGAGTGAAGAAGTAGGAAAAAGCTGATAACACTGCTGTGGTTTGAATATGTTCCCCAAAATTATGTGTTGGAAACACAGTCTTCACTGCAGCAGTTTTGGAAGGTGAGGTCTTTTGGGAGTGCTTTGGGAGCGTTTAGGTCATGAAGGTGCTGACCTCATACGTGGATTAATACAGCCATAAAAAGGGATTTCAGGGGTGGGTTCTCTCTCTCCTACTATTCTGCCATGTGAGGACAAAATGTTACTCCTCTTAGAGGATGCCACAATAAGATACCATCTTGGAACCAGAGAATGAACCTGCCAGCCCCTTGATCATGGACTTCTCAGGCTTCAGAACTGCAAAAGCGAAATTTCTGTTGTTTATAAATTACCCAGTCTATAGTATTCTGTTACAGCAGCACAAAAAATACTAAATGGAAAAAAAAGTACAAATAGGTCTCTATTCCTAAGCATCTTTTTCTCCCTCTCCTCAGTGAAAGGCTTTAAAACAAATTATTATATCTAAGTAGATTGTAATCATAACAGCTGCTTCTGCCACCACCATACAAATCATATAGGTGAAGATTCCTACTTCAAACAACAGAAGCCTTTTAAACTATGAATCTCAGAGCTGTTTTAGTAAAGGAGACATTTTTTTCAGGAGCAATGAGCACATTTGGGTTTAAATATTATCCTGGAAGCACTTTATTGTCACTAAGTACACATCTGAACATTGAAACTCAAATATGCTAACAGATGTTTCTAAACAAAAGCATTATAGAACCAGATTTCACTTGAGTTAGGAATATGTTTTCCACCATTTTAAAAATAATTTGTCTATTTTATAATAGTTTTAGATTTACAGAAAAATTGGGAAGATCATACAAAAGCATCCATATATCCCATACCTGATTCCTTCAATTATTAATATCTGTTACCAGCTAATATGACACATTAGTTACCAATAATGATACCTTATGATTAACTAAAGCTTAAATCTTATTATTTTTCACCGAATGTTCTTTTTCTGATCTATTTTCTCATCAAAAATATCACATTTCATCATTATGTCTCCTTTGGCTTTTCTTGGCTGTGACAGTTTCCTTATTTTTGATTACCTTGGAGTTTTGATTACCTTGGGGATTAGGTGTTTTATAGAACATACCTCAAGTTGTTTAATACTTAGATTGGGATTATGTGTTTGGGGGAGATGATCACGAAAGGAAAATCCAATTCTTATCATATTAGGGACATAATACTGTCAATATGATTTATCACTGTTGATGTTGACCTTGATCACCTGGCTGAGGTAGTGTTGACAAGTTCATCCACAGTGAAATTTTTACCCGCTTTTCAGATTGTATTCTTTGGAAAGGAGAGACTGCACAGCCCATACTTGAGAAGTGGAGAGTTACGTTAGATCCTCTTGAGATTGAAGTATCTAAATAAATTATTTGGAATTCTTCTGCCTAGGAGATTTTTCTTTTTCTTCCATTATTTATTCAAGCACTTTGAGTATGGACTCATGAATATTCATTTTATAATTTGAGGTATAATCTAATGCTAATTTATTTCATTGCTCATATTGTTCCAGCTTTGGTCATTGGCAACTCTTTAAGTTGCTTTCTGTGTCCCTGTGATATTGGCATAGCCTGATAATTGTGGGGGCTTTTAGTGCTTCCCAACCTTCTGGCACTACGAAGTACTCAGGACCAGCTTGTATGTTTCTTCTGCCGTTGTAATATCAGCTAGTTCTCCCAGGACCTCTGGTTTCTTTTAATAGAGAATATTATTACAACCCAATATCCATGAATAGCATGTGCTGACTTCCGCCAGGATGTCCTTTCTTATAGGCCCTTTCAGCTGACAGAACAAGGAAATATATGTACTAATGCATCCTTATATGCATATCTATGAATATTTCTATGTGTAACCAGCTATATCTATATAATCTAAAGATGAGCTTATGCTGATGTCTGCAACTTTAATCTCCAGCTGTAATTTATTATCTTGTGGATCATTCCAGCCCTCTGATGTTGTTTATTTTAACTTCTCACTCCAAAAATGAGAAGCTTGAATCCCACTATCCAGCATTCATTTATTTAATTGTTTATGTACAAGCATAGTGGTATCAGAATTGTTCCACTGGGACAACTGCATCAACCAGGGCATAGTTCTTATTGACAGTTTCATTTATCTTTAGTCTTAAAGACTCTACTTATTTCCAACATTATTTAGGTCAACACTTTTTTCCCTACCCAATTAAGTAATTCACACATTTGTAACACAATTTGTTTTACCATATTCCAGACCCTGACTTTTCAGAGAAAGGGACCCATGTTGTGAGTCTTCTCTTAACTATGGTAGTTTGAGAAATTTCATTTTGTCATATTCCACATTCCACCCCAAAATTCTGCAACCTCCTAAATTATTTTCTAAATTTATTGTGCTGTAAAGTTCTATGTACTTAAACAAATTCATAGTGTTATGCATCCACTAGTATGGTATTACACAGAATAGTGTGACCACCCTAAAAATATCTCCTGTACTTCACCTATTGACCCTCTCCCATATCACCATAAGTGTTTTAAAAATCAAATTATTTTGACTCTAATGTGAAACCAATTTTATGTGTGAAAGGAATTTCTCAAACTACCATAGTTAAGAGAAGACCCCAACAACACGGGTTCCTTTTTCTGAATAGTTGGGGTCTGGATATGACAAGCACTAGGACACTGGACAACTATAATAGAAGGAAGAGCAGGAGGAAAACATGAGAGTGTCAGCAGTAAATGTCAATCACATCATAATGTCTCAAATAAGCTGCAATGTGTAACTGCTTTAATTTGTTAAAAAAAAGTTTATTAATTTATGCAATAAATGTTAATTGAGCACATGCTATGGGCTAGACATCACCCCATATGACTTACCATATATTGTTTTCTTCTTCATATATAAAGTAACAACATCCACATCATAGAAATGTTGGAGGGATTCTGTGAGTTGTGTCACGAAGAGTGCCTCGAACATCATCATTCTCCAGTGTATAATTCTCCAATCCTCACTATTTTAGAGTAGAAAAGAGAGAGAAAGAGAATTATTATCATTTTTGCTCTTGCCTTTTCTCCCTCTATTAAGTTTCATCATGGAATTGTCAAAGGGTGATGAGACAGCCTTGTGAGATGTGAGTCCCTCTCTAAGCAATCATTTAGGTCACTTGTTAAAAATAGGCTCCTGATCCCAACCCAGGAACTACTAAATCAGAATTTCCAGATGAGGGAGGGGGTTTGGAGGGCCTGGTGAACAAGGACAGAAGGTGATTGTTAACCATCATAGAAGTTAAGGAAACCTTGGCAGTGTCTTTCTAGAATGCACTCAGCGCTGAGAGCAGTTATGCCCATGACCTCACAAAAGGAAATGGTAAGAAAATGTGGCATTGTGGTGAAAATAGTAATATAATACTGATGGTGGTGGTGGTGGCAATTAATATTCATTGAGTACTCTATACCTGGCTCTGAGCTGGGCAGTTTAAAAGCATTATGTAACTATATCCTCACAATGTCTTTATGAGGTAGATGTTATTTCCCACCCCCCCCTTTTTTTTTTTACAGATAAATGAGCCTTAGACAAATTAATTAACTCATCCAAAGTCATCACTAGTGTATAGTGAACACTTGTTTTGTCTGACTTCAGAGTCATTTTTCTCAATGACAACACAAAAATAATGACAGGCAAAATGTTAGAGACTTGGAAACCAGGCCAAGCTTTTGTCTTGTCTAAAAGCTCCACCAGCCTATAGAATTCAAGTATTTGAGAAAAGAATACTTTTAGATCAGTCATTTTACATGCCTCAGTTTCCCCATGTGAAAAACAGGAATACCACATGCTCATCTAGTTCTAATATTCTGTGTTTCTCTTTCTTGACCACTCTCTTCCCATTCCGGTGTCACGAAAAGACAATATTGTCATTTTTGGTTTCACGAAAGACAATATTGCCATGGACCCAGGGGTCGGCAAGGTGATGGTTTTGGGATGACACCATTCCACTTCAGATCAATCATTAGATTATCATAAGGGGCATGCAACCTAGATCCTTGCATGTGCAGGTCACAGAAGGGTTCCTGCTCCTATGAGAATCTAATGCCAACACTGAAATTACAGGAGGTGCAGCTTAGGCGGTAGTGCAGTAATGCTCACTTGCCCTCTGCTCACCTCCTGCTGTGTGACCCATTTCCTAACAGGCCACGGACCAGTAGAGGTCTGTGGCCCCGAGGTTGGGGACCCTGGCTATAAAGGAATATCTGAAGCTGGGTAATTTAAAAAGGAAAGAAGTATTTGGCTCATGGTTGGGCAGACTGTGCAAGAATCATGGCACCAGCATATACTTCAGGTGTGGTCTGAGGAGGCTTCCAACCATGACAGAAGGGGAATAGGGAGCAGCGTGAGCAAGAGAGAGATCAGGCTGCTTTTTAACAATTAAATCATAAGGTAATGAATAGAGCAAGAACTCACTCATTACTGCAAGGACGACACCAAGACATTCACGGGAGATCCACTTGCATGACCTAAACACGAGGCCGTATCTCCAACACTGAGGAACAATTTTCAACATAAGATTTGGAAGAGACAAATATCCAAACTATATCACCACCTCCTAAGACAAAATGTATCTCCCACATTGTCTCTTTATGGCTCAGATCTTCAGCCACTGCAACATCGTAGACAAGTCCTACTGCCTCTCTGAATTAGAAGTTCACATCTAGAAAATGATTTAAAACAGTGACAGGTTTTCAAGCTAAATCTTAGTACAAAAGGTTAACAATTTGAGAAACATAAGGCATTTGGAAAGCATTATCTAGAGGCTTTTTACCTGGACTTGGGATGTTTTCATAATGAACTCTGTTTCTAAAACTTGACTGTGCTAACAGAAAATTTTAGTATAAGAGAGGTTACACCTATGAGCTCTGGTTTAAAAAACCTAGACTTACTCAAGGTCAGGAAGTTAATGGGAGAGCAAGCACTAGAACCCAGTATTTTTTTTTCTCTTGTTCTGGAACCTGAGTTACCACTTGTTTTCCCTTCCCCCCAAATTCTATAATAACCACATTTAGCAAATAGTGCTTCAGAAAATCTGAGCATTACAGCAGTGCAAAATAGAGGGGATAACTGATTGAGAACTGACTGGAGACGGGAGTGAGTTGGGAGGTTGTTACTAAAGTCCCTGAGAGGAACTTAAGGTTTGATTAGTAAGATTGACACACAGGAAAGCAAGGAAGGGTGACCGATGGAAAGGTCATAGGTGGGTTACCCAACTGGCCTACCCAGTAACCACATGGGACAGAATGCCAGTTCCAAGAGCTCCTGAAAAAGATAGGCAGTAAGCCTCAGTCTTGATGTTCAGCAATGATGTATCACTGGATTAGGTCTGTGTCTTCACTTCTCCCATAACCACTGAATAAATAAACACACCTTTAGCAGAAAGAAGATGAGATTTCAATTCAGCAAACTTGGATTTGAATTTAAGTTCACCCGTTTACGGCCACGTGAACTTATTGTGACATTTAACCCCTCTGAGACACAGTTTCCTATTTTACTGGGTTGTTGCGAGGAAGAGAAAGCCAGGGTGTCACTTATTGTAGACACTCAAAAGAAGGACTGTTAGATTATTTTATTGCAGGTGCTCCCTTGGAACAGGAAAAGTGGTAGAGAACTTGGAGGGCAATATCAAAAAGCTTGTCTATGGCACAATTCCGTCTTGTCTCCTTTTACTCTTAAAACAGTTTTTCCCTTCTTGCTTGCCCATTTGTATAGCATATTTGCCAAATATCCTCTTGATGAGAAATCAATTTTTTATACCTTAATTATGTCCATTTACAAATGAGAGAAGACTCACATAGACTTGTGGATAAGACTTAAAATTAAGTAAAACATGCTCTGTTTACTTCAAGGCTTTATTTACCATGATAACCAGTACTTCCTATTACACATTCAGCACACCTCTGAAACAAACTTGATAAAACAGCACCATATATTTTAACAGTTATATATTTGTAGAAAATTAAGCTTCTGAGCCACTGCTTGCCACTTTGAGAAGGAACAACACAAATCAGAAGTCATAAAAATACATAACATTCATTGAACTTTTGCTGTGTGCTCTGAATTTTGCTGAAGTCTTACATGATTATCTCACTTAATCACTAATAAAACCCTAATAAGTAAGCAATAAATGTTAGTGGCTAGTAATATTATTATTGCTACTCTTTGTAGCCTGTAAGCTATTAACAATAGCTCACTTATTAGGGGTTTTTGTTTCCCTTAGCCTCTGGTTTTTCTAAGAATTGCTCTTTCATTCTTTAGATCTCCCTCTTCTCTTTGTCCCCCATTCCAAATAATATGGAGGGGCCAGGCCAAAACCTTTCCATCTGTATAGACTGAATTATGTCTTTTCAAAATGTATATGTTGAACTTCTAATCCCCAATACCTCAGAATGTGACTGTATTTGGAGACAGAACCTGAAAGAGATGATTAATATTAAATGAAGCCAGAAGGGCAGGCCCCTCACCTGATTGAACCACTGTTCTTATAAGAAAAGGGAGAGAAACCCCAGAGATGCAGGCAAAGAGAGGAAGTAACATGTGAAGACACAGTGAGAAAGTTGCTATTTACAAGCCAAGGAGCTCTCTGGAGAAACCAGCCTACAGATATCTTGAACTTGGACTTACAGCCTCCAGAAGTGTGAGGAAACAAATTCTGTTGTTTATGCTACCCAGATTGTAACACTTTGTTATAGAAGCTCTAGGAAACTAGTAATACCATCTGAAAACATAATCTTTCAATGTTACTTTTATTTCTAAAAATTGTAAAGTGTAAGGATCTAGGTTACAAAATAATTTTAAATGAATTTATGTCATTTTTCCATTTTTCAGTTTCAAAATACTTTCTAATTTTCTTTCCTTTTTTCTTTTTAAATTTTAAATGTAGGGGTATATTGTGTCATGCTGAGGTTTGTGTTTCTATTGATCTTCTCGCCTGAATAGTGAACATTGTACCCAATGGGAAGTTTCTCAGCCATTGCCCTGTCCTCCCTCCCCTCATTTGGACTCCCAGTGTCTACTGTTCCCATCTTTACTTCTGCTTGTACCCAGTGTTCAGCAGCCACATATAAGTGAAAACATGCAATATTTGCTTTTCTGTTTTAGCATTTATTCATTTAAGATAATGGCCTCCGGCTGCATCCATATTGTTGCAAAGGGCATGATTTCATTCTTTTTAAATTTCTCTTTTATTTTAGATTCAGTGGGTACATGCGCAGGCTTGTGACCTGAATATATTGCATGATGCTAAGCTTTGAAGTATGAATGATCCTGTCACCCAGGTACTGAGTATAATATCCAAGAGTTAGCTTTTCAGCCCTTTCCCTCACTCTCCCTCCCCCTCTCATATTCCCCAGTTTCTATTGTTGCCATATTTGTGTCCTGAGTACCCAGTGTTCAGCTCCCACTTATAAGTGAGAACGTGCAGTATTTAGTTTTCTGTTATTGTGTTAATTTGCTTAGGATAATGGCAGCCAGTTGCATCCAAGTTGCTGCAAAGGACATTGTTTTATTCCTTTCTAAGGCAGTGCAGTATTTCATGCCTTAGACATATCACATTTTATTGCACAGTACACTATTGATAGGCACCTGGGTTGACTCCATGTCTTTCTTATTGTGAACAGGGTTGTGGTAAACATATGCATGTGGGTGTCTTTTTGGTAGAATGATTTATTTTCTGCTTTTAGGCATATACCCAGTAATAAGATTACTAGGTCAAATGGGAGTTCTATTTTTGTTTCACCTCCTTGGTTAGATATATTCTTAGGTGTTTTGTGTGTGTGGATATTGTAAATAGGATTGTGTTCTTGCTTTGGCTCTCAGCTTAAACGTTATTGTTCTATTGAAATGCTTCTGATTTTGGAACATTGATTTTGTAGTCAGAAACTTTGCTGAAGTCATTTACCAACTCTAGGAGACTTTTGGCAGACTCTTTAGCGTTTTCTAGGTATAGAATCATATCATCTTTGAAGAGAGATCATTTGACTTCCACTCTTCCTGTTCGCATGCCTTTTATTTCTTTCTCTTGATTGCTCTGACAAGTGCTTCCGGTACTATGTTGAACAGGAGTGATGAGAGTGAACATCCTTGCCTTGTTCTAGTTCTTAATGGGAACGATCCCAGCTTTTGCCCATTTAATATAATGTTGGTTATGAGTTTGTCATAGATGTCTCTTATTATTTGGAGGTATTTTCCTCCAATGCCTGGTTTGCTGAGGATTTTTCTAATGAAGAGATTTTGGATTTTATTATATGTTTTATCAGTGTCTATTGAGATGGTCATATGGTTTTGTTTTTAGTGCTATTTATCTAGTGAATTACATTTACTAATTTGTGTATGTTGAATCATCCTAGCATCTCAGGGGAAAAAAAAGGCTACTTGTTTGTGGCAGATTAACTTTTTGATATGCTGTCTGATTTCAGTTTGCTAGAATTTGGGGGAGGGTTTTTGTGTCTATGTTCATTATGGATATTGGCCTATAGTTTCTTTTGCTGTTATTATTGTGTCTCTGACAGGCTTTTGTGTCAGGATGTTAATTGTTTCATAGATTGAGTTAGGGAAGAGTCCTCCTCCTCAAATTTTTGGAATCGTTTCAGTGGGATGGGTACCAGCTCTTCTGTGGATGTCTGCTAGAGTTCAATTGTGAATGTATCTGATTCAGGACTTTTTCTGGTTGGTAGATATTTTATTACTTATTCAATTTTGGAACATATTATTAGTCTGTTTAGGGTTTCAACTTCTGACTCAATCTTGATAGATTGTATATTTTCAGGAATTTATTCGTTTCCTCTAGATTTTCTATTTTTTCCACATAGAAGTGTTCATAATAGTTTTTAGGGATCTTTTCTATTTCTGTTGAATCAATTGTAATGTCACCTTTCTCATTTCTGACTGTGCTTATTTGGACTCTCTCTCTCTCTCTCTCTCTTTCTCTCTCTCTCTCTCTCTCTCTCTCTCTATATATATATATATATATATATTTTTTTTTTTTTTGAGACAGAGTCTTGCTCTGTCACTAGGTGCCAGGCTGGAGTGCAGTGGCACAATCTCAGCTCACTGCAACCTCTGCTTCCCGGGTTCAAGCAATTCTCCTGCCTCAGCCTCCCAAGTAGCTGAGACTACTGGCATGCACCACCACACCTAGCTAATTTTTGTTTTTTAGTATAGATGGGGTTTCACCATGTTGGTCAGGATGGTGTTAATCTGCTGACCTCATGATCCACCTGCCTTGGCCTCCCAAAGCCCCCTCTCTCTCTTAAATCTAGCTAGCAGTCTGTCACACTCATTTATCTCTAAATAACTAACTTTTAGTTACATGGATCCTTTGTGTGTTTTTTCTTTTTTGTTCTCAGTTTTATTTTATTTATTTATTTATTTATTCATTCATTTATGTGAACTTTTATTTTAGGTTCAAGAGTAGATACGAAGGTTTATTATATACGTTAACTTGTGTCATATGAATTCATTGTACGTGAGTTTACCTATATAACAAACCTGCATATGTACTCCTAAACCTAAAATAATCTGGGTGATTATTTCATCACCCAGGTACTAAGTCTAGTACCCAATAGTTATTTTTTTCTCCTCTCTCTTCTCCCACTCTCCACCCTCAAGAAAGCCCCAGTGTCTGTTGTCCCTTCCTTTGTGTTCATGGGATCTCATTATTTAGCTCCCCCTTATAAGTGAGAAGATGCAGTATTTGGTTTTATGTTCCTGCATTAGTTTGCTCAGGTGGCTTCCAGCTCCAACCACATTCCTATAAAAAACATGACCTTGTTCTTTTATTGGCTGCATAGTATTCCATGGTATATATGTACCATGTTTTCTCTATCCAATCTGTCATTGATGGGCGTTTAAGTTGATTTCCTATCTATTGTTGTAATAAACATTCAAGTCCATGTGTCTTTATGGTAGAATGATTAACATTTATCTGAGTATATACCCAGTAATGAGATGGCTGGGTCAAATGATAGTCCTGTTGTTAGCTCTTTGAGGAATTGCCACACAGCTTTCCGTAACAGTTGAACTAATTTACACTCACCAACAATGTATAAGCATTTCCTTTTTTCTGCAACCTGGCCAGCACTGGTTATTTTTTGACTTTCATAATAATTATTCTGACTGTCATGAGATGGTGTTTCATGTGGTTTTGATTTGCATTTCACTAATAATCAGTGATGTTGAACTTTTAAAAAATATGCTCGTTGGCTGCATGTATGTCTTCTTTTGAAAGGGTGTGTTCATGTCCTTTGCCCACTTTTTAATGTGGTTTTTTATTTTTTCTTGTAAATTTGTTTGAGTCTTTCTCAGATGCTAGCTATCAGACCTTTCTCAGATGCATAGTTTGCAAATTTTTTTTCCGTTCTCTAGATTGTCTGTTTACTCTGTTGATAGTTTCTTTTGCTTTGCAGAAGCTTTTAAGTTTAATTAGATCCTATTTGTCAATTTTATTTTTGTTGAAATTGCTTTTGGCATCTCTGCCATAAAATATTTTCTCTTTTTCATGTACAAAATGGTATTTGCCTAGGTTGTCTTTCAGGGTTTATATAGTTTTTGGTTTCACAATCATCTAGAGTTGGTTTTTGTGTATGGTTATAAGTAAGGTGCCCATTTTCAGTCTTCTCCGTATGGCTAGCTAGTTATACCAACACCATTTATTGAATAGCAAGTTTTTTCCCCATTGTTTGTTTTTGTCAACTTTGTTGAAGATCAGATGACCGTAGATATGCGGCCTTATTTCTGGGCTCTCTTTTCTGTTCTGTTGGTTTACATGTCTGTTTTTGTACCCATTCCATGCTGTTTTGGTTAATAGAGCCTGGTAGAATAGTTTGAAGTCAGCCAGGCCCAGTGGCTCACGCCTGCAATCCTAGCACTTTGGGAGGCTGAGGTGGGTGGATCTCCTGAGGTCAGGAGTTCGAGACCATCCTAACCAACATGGAGAAACTCCATCTCTATTAAAAATATAAAATTAGCTGGGCGTGGTGGCACATGCCTGTAATCCCAGCTACTCGGGAGACTGAGCCAGGAGAATCACTTTAACCCAGGAGGCAGAGGTTGCAGTGAGCCAAGATCATGCCATTGTACTCCAGGCTGGGCAACAAGAGCAAAACTCCATCTAAAAAAAAAAAAGAGGGATAGTTTGAAGTCAGGTAACATGATGCCTCCAGCTTTGTTCTTTTTATTTAGATTTGCCTTGACTATTTTGATCTTTTAGGTTTCATATGAACTTTCAAACAGTTTTTTTTTTTCTAGTTCTGTGAAAAATGTAATTTGTAGTACAATAGGAATAGCATTGAATCTGTAAATTGCTTTCAGCAGTATGGCCATTTTAATGATACTGATTTTTCCTATCCAAGAGCATGGGATGTTCTTCTGTTTGTTTGTATCATCTTTGATTTCTTTGAGCAGTGTTTTATAATTCTCATTGTAGGCTGTATTCCTAGGTATTTTCTTCTTTTTGTTGCAATTGTAAATGGCTCTTGGCTTGGCTGTTGGTATCTTGGAATGCTAGTGATCTTAGTATGTTGCTTTTGTATACTAAAACTTTACTGTTCTTCTCCAATTTAAGATATGTCTTTTTTTCTGCTGGTTTTCACATTAGTTTGTTCTTCTTTCTAGGTACCCTAGGTGTGAAGATTGTTAACGTGAGATCTTTCTAACTTCTTAAGTTAGGTGTTTAGTGTTATAAACATTCCTTTTAATACTGTTTTTGCTGCGTCCTAGAGGGTTTGGTATGTTGTGTCTCTACTTTGATTTGTTTTAAAGTCTTTTTGGCCAGGTGTGGTGGCTAACATCTGTAATCTCAGCACTTTGGGAGGCCAAGGCAGGTGGATCATAAGGTCAGGAGTTTGAGAGCAGCCTGACCAATATGGTGAAAACCTGTCTCTACAAAAAATACAAAAAGTAGCTGGCATGGTGGTGCACATCTGTAATCCCAGCTGCTCAGGAAGCTAAGGCAAGAGAATCACCTGAACTTGGGAGGTAAAGGCTGCAGTGAGCCATGATTGAGCCACAGTACTCCAGCCTGGGCAACAGAGGGACTCCATTTCAAAACAGAACAAAACATAAAATAGTTTTTGATTTCTGCCTTAATTTCATTGTTTACTCAAAAGTAATTCAGGAGAAACTTGATTAGTTTCCAATCGTTTGGTTTTGAGAGTTTCTCTTGGTTTTGATTTCTGTGTTCATTCCACAGTGGTCCAAGAAGATGCTTGATATGATTTTGATTTTTAAATATTTATTGAAACTTGCTTTATGAACACACACATGGTCAATCTTAAATTATATTCCATGTGCAGACAAGAAGAAAGTATATTCTGTGGTTGTTGGGGGGAGTATTTTGTAGATGTCCATTAGGTTCAATTAGTCAAGTGTTGAATATAAATTCAGAATTTCTTTGTCTTTGTTAGTTTTTTGCCTTGATAATCTCTGTGATGATGTCAGTAGAGTGTTAAAGCCCCCAGTATTATTGTATGACTAAATTTTTTCATAGGTTTAGAAGTATCACTACTAGAATTATTTGTTTTGTGAATCTTGTTTTATAATAAGGTTGTTTGAAGATCGGTGCATATAAATTTAGGACAGTTAAATTTTCTTGTTGAACTGAACCCTGTGTCATTATATTATGCCTTTCTTTTGTGTGTGTGTGTGTGTGTGTGTGTGTGTGTATTTACTATTTTGGCTTAAACTCTGTTTTTGCTGATACAAGAATAGTGATCCCTGCATTTCTGCATTTGTTTTTTTGTTTGTTTGTTTGTTTGTTTTGGTTTTCCATGTGCATGATAAATCTTTCCCCATCCCTTTACTTTAAACCTATAGGTATAATTACATGTTAGATATATTTCTTGAAGAAAGTAGAAGATAGATTATGTTTTATTAAATGCTTTGTCACTGTATGTTTTTTAAGTGGAGTGTTTAGGTTGTTTACATTCAAGCTTAACATTATTACATGAGATTGTCTTCCTCCCAGAGTGTTGTTAGCTAGTTGCTTTGCAGTCTTGATTGTGTAGTTGGTATATCGTGTTCATGAGCTGTGTGCTTATGTGTGCTTTTGTGGTAGTAAGTAATGTTCTTTTGCTTTTGTGTCAAGAACTCCTCTAAGCATCACTTTTAGTTCTGGTCTGTTATTGATAAATTCCCTTAGCAATTGCTTGTCTGAGAAAGACTTTATTTTCCCTTTGTGTACACAGTTTAATTTGGTGGAATGTTAAATTCTTGGCTGTCATTTCTTTGGGAATGCTAAAAATGGGCCCTCAATCTCCTCATGTCCTCTGGCTTTTAAGATTTTTGCTGAGAAGTCTGCTCTTAGTTTGATGTGTTTCCTCTTATACATAATATGTCCCTTTTCTCTGGCTGTCTGTAAGGTTTGTGTATGTGTGTGTGTGTTTGTGTGTGTGTTGACCTTCATAGTCTGATGACTCTGTGCCTTGAGGATTATCATTTTCTATAGTGTCTTTCATGAGTTCTCAGGATTTTTTATATCTCCATGTTGACTCCTCTAACAAGATTGGGGGAAATTTTTTGAATTATATCTTCAAATGTTTTCCAAGTTGTTTATTTTCTCCTACTCTTTGCAAGTCATAGATTTGATCACTTTACATAATCTCATATTTCTCAAAGGATTTGTTTCGAAATTTTAATTCTATTTTTCTTATTTTTTTAGAGGGTGAATTTGAATGACTGGTCTTCAAACTCTGAAATTCTTTATTCTATCTGGTCTTTTCTGTTGTTAATGTTTCCAACAGTATTTTGACATTCCTGTAGTGAATTTTTCAATTCCAGAAGTTCAGTTTTGTTCTCAATATAGTTATGTGGTCTTTCAAATCCTAGATATTTGTTTATTTATTTGTTTTCTTTGTGTTAGATTTCAACTTCTTTTGTATCTCATTGAATATTCTTGCCATCCGTATTCTGAATTATATATCTACTATTTCACACATTTCATTCAGCTTAGAATTTATTGCTTGGGAGCTAGTGAGAGCCTTTGGTGGTGATGAAACACTGATTTTTTGAATTTTTAAAGTTTTTCTGCTGGTTCCTTCTCATGGGAATGAGTTGATGCTTTTTTTTTTTTTTAATTTGCTATAATTTGAATTGGGCTTTTTAATTTTCAAATTTTTTCCCCTCGAAGGTATGACTGTGGTGTATCTTATGTATAATCAATTGGCTTACTTTCTGGATGCTTTCAGAGTACATACCAGGACTGTATGAGTTTCTTGGTTGTAGATGGATTCCTACAGTGGCATTCTTAGATGTGGCTTGTTTTAGCAATGTATTTTTGTTTGATGGTATAATTTAGGCTGCAGTCCAGTCATCTTAAGAGTAGGAGCCAGTGGGAGGCTCTTATTCTGCACGTGCTTACACTCAGTGGAGGTGGAGGCAATGGAGAAGCATGAAAGGTGCCCTCCTTCAGTGTCTCTGGTCTTCAGCAGCAGTAGAGTTTCTAGAGAAGCTGAAGAAGTCCCTGTTTTAGCCCATGCTCCCTGAGCCCCAATGGGAGTTGCTGCCATGTCTGCAGCAATGCACTGACTGGGGAGGTGGGTGGGGTATGAGATATGACCCCCTCTTCAAGTCAATTCAAAAGCATTGATGTTGCCTCCTTTAGTGGCTGGCACTATGCTCACATTTCCTTTGACTCAGGGCAATTTCGTTGGCTATACTTCTTCCTCCCATAGGGGAAATCCACACTGAGTGTCAGATTTCCAGGAAAATGGAGTCCATCTCCTTACCTCTCCTCAGAGCTACTGGGGCACCCTCAGTCAACTGACCATGGGAGCAGATTTGGGCACCCAGTAATAACATTTGCAGACCAGTTTCAAGTTGCAAAGTTGTACCTGGATGGAAGTCACACAGCTCAAGAGAAACTTTGGTTTCAGCAACTCTTCTTCTGCTCCAGTCCTGTGACAAAAGAGAGCCTAATCTAATCTGTACTGCTGGGGCACTCTCTACACTCACCACTCAAGTATGGCTGTGAGGGCCCTTCCCCCACTCCAGAGCAAACATTCCAATCTCTGGGCCAAGTCTAAATTAACTGCAGTGGCTGCTGCTGCTAGATCACCAATGACTAACTTTGTATGAACCTGGATTAAAAATGGTGTACTCTTTTTCCTGGTGTCTTTCTCTCTCTACATCTCTTAGCATGTCTCTAAGCTAATTCCTGGTTTTGGGAGAGACAGGATGCTCTCCCTTGGCCTGGGTTGCAAGGATCACTAGCAGAAAGGTGAGACATAGAGTTGGTGCGGGGGAGGCTGGCGGCGGGGGGAAGGGGGGATTGGTTGCTCCTCTTATTCCCCAGAGCCTTACTCACATTATTACCTGAATGCTGGCACAGGAGCTGCTTGGCCACGTTCTTCTTTCCAGGATCTGGGTTGTCCTTTACTGTTCCAGTGAATTCTCATTTTCCTTCCTGAATTAAACCTCACAGAATTGATTTTTATGTGCTATTTTGCTATTTCCAAATGGCTGAGGCAAGCTGAAAGCCTCTGATCTACCATCATGGAAAAAAAATTTTTTTAAGTATTTCTAATTTTCATGTAACTTCTTTGACCACTGGGCTACTAAGAAGTATGCTACTTAATTTCAGAACATTTGGGCCGTATCAACATCTGTTAATTTTTGACTTTTTAATAATAGCCATCCTGACTTGTGTGAGATTGTATCTCATTGTGGATTTTATCCACATGTCTCTGATGATTAGTGATGTTAAACATTTTTTCATGTGTTTGTTGGTTATGTGTATATCTTCTTTTAAAAAGTGTCTGTTCATGTCCTTTGTTCACTTTTTAATGTAGTTTTCTTTTTTTTTTTTTTGCTTGTTGAACTTTTAAGTTCCTTATAGATTCTAAATATTAGACCTTTGTTGGATGTTTACTTTGCAAATATTTTCTCCCATTCTGTAGGTTGTCTCTTTACTCTGTTGATAGTTTCTTTTGTTGTCACCGTTGTCATTTCTGATTGTTCTTATTAGCATTTTCCTTTTTTTCTTTGTTAATCTAGCTAGAAGCCTATTGATGTTGTTTATCCTCTCAAATAATAAATTTTTGATTTGGTTCATCTTTTGTATGGATTTTGGGGTCTCAATTTTGTTCACTTCTGCTCTGATTTTAGTTACTTATTTTCTTCTGCTAGGTTGGGTTTCATTCATTCCTGTTTTTCTAGTTCTTTATGTGTGATGTTAGATGGTTAAATTGAGGTATTTCTAACTTCCTGATATAGGTGTTTAGTGCTGTAAAGTTTCTTCTTAATGCTGATTTTGCTCCAACTCCAGGATTTTCATATAGTATGTCTCTGTTGTCATTTATTTCAATTTTTTTTTAAATTGAGGTATTTCTAACTTCCTGATATAGGTGTTTAGTGCTGTAAAGTTTCTTCTTAATGCTGATTTTGCTCCAACTCAAGGATTTTCATATAGTATGTCTCTGTTGTCATTTATTTCAATTTTTTTTAAAATTTCTGCCTTAATATTATTGTTTATCCAAAAGTCATTAGGAGCAATTTGTTTAATTTCCATATAATTGTGTGGTTTTGAGAGATCTTCTTGGTATTGATTTCACTGTGGCCTGAGTGTATGCTTCATATAATTTATATACTTTTTAATTTGTTGACACTTGCTTCATGACAAAGTGTGTGGTCAATCTTAGAGTATGTTTCATGTACAGATGAGAAGAATGTATATTCTGCGATTGTTGAGTGGAATATTCTGTAGATATCTTGGGTCCAATGGCTAAGGATTGAATTTAAGTCTAGAATCTGTCTGTTTCTTTGCCTTTATGATCTGACTGTGCTGTCAGTGAAGTGCTAAAGTCTCCTGCTATTATTGTGTGACTAAGTCTTTTCATAGGTTTAGACTCTAGAAGTACTTGTTTTATGAATTTTGGTGCTCCAATGTTGGATGCATATGTATTTAGTATAGTTAAGTCTTCTTGTTGCATTAAGTCCTTTATCATTACATAATGCCCTATTTTTGAAAGATATTTTTATAGTAAAGCTTTTTATTCTTTCTGCAATGTAAGTTAATCTATTTTTTTTCTGTTTTCTGACTTCCATAGTTCTCATAGAAATGTCTCAATATCGTTTAGCTTTGTTTTATATCTGTTTCTGCCTGCTTATTTTCCTTTGTTCTTGGTTTTCAGCATTTGACTCTGTACCAAGGTGCAATTTATTTTTATCTTGCATGGGATTTGCTTCTTGCATGTGTAGGTTGATGTTTTTAACCATTGTGGATTTTTTGTCATGATCTTTCCTATATCTTTGTTTTTCTTCTTGTGTTTCTGGAACTCTGACATGAATGCTTGGACCTGTGTTCATGTCTCTTATGCTCTGTGCTTGCTTCTTTCATATACTTTTTCTCAAAGCTGCAGTGATATGTTTTCTATTGGCCTATTTTGAGTTTACTAATTCTATCTCCTGCTGCCTAATGTCTACTGTTTAACTTGTTCAATGAGTTAGTTTCAGATGTTTTTTTTTTCCATCTTAAAATGTCCATTTCTTTATAGATTGGAAATCTCTAAGGAAAAATTTTCTCCTTCATCTCTATTGTCCATCTATGTTCCTTGACTCATTTATAGTAGTTATTTAAAGTTATTTTTCCACCTTCTTTAATGTCTTGCTTTATCCGTGTCTCTGCTTCTATTGATAACTTTTTCTCTTATCTGTTACATTTCCTTATCTGTTTCATGTTTCTAGTAATTTTTTTTTATTAAATACCACTTATTGTATATTAAAAAGTTGTATAGATTAAGGTTGATGTCATTTTCTCCCAAGGAATGTTTCCCTTTCCTCTGTCAGAAACAGGCTGAAAGACTGATCACTTCAATCCAAGTAAGCAATGAGCAGGGTCTGAACTGATTTTAGCCCTAGTTGAATTACATCTATCTCCACTTTCAATATCTCCAGTGCTCTTGTATGCTCACTCTAAGTACCTCTCATGAGTGAGATTTTCTGTCAAGTATCCCAAAACTGTACAAAATTGTATTATGGCCCAGTACCACAGACTCCCATATCACTTCAGTTTGCTTCAAATATTCTGGTGGAAAAACAAATAATCATCATTCAATAGGAAGTCTTCTAGGTTTCAGATTGCCATAGCAGGAGCCATGATCATAACATGTTCTACAGGTTTCCTTTTCTCCTAGAAATGCTCCTACCCTGGCATAACCAAACCAGACTAACAGCCTACCTTCAGACTTGGCAAGTGTCTTCAGGAAAAAATAAAAGGACATATACCTCAAGTTTCCTGGAAAGGGCTATTTTCTCTCAAGAATTTAATTCATCTATCTCTTTTGCTTCCATACCTTTCCAAATAAATTTCTAATTATTAATTTAGTTATATCTGGTTATTGCATAGAAGTCATGGCTTCTTTTTTTTTAATTTTTATTTTTTTAATATATTTTTTATTGCATTTTAGGTTTTGGGGTACATGTGAAGAACATGCAAGATTGTTGCATAGGTACACACATGGCAGCGTGATTTTCTGCCTTCCTCCCCTTCACCTATATCTGGCATTTCTCCCCATGCTATCTCTCCCCACCTCCCCAGCGCCCCTCCCCTCCCCCGTTTCCCCCCAACAGACCCCAGTGTGTAGTGCTCCCCTCCCTGTGTCCATGTGTTCTCATTGTTCAACACCCGAGAAGTCATGGCTTCTTATTACTTATTTTAACCTACTTGAAAAGAGAATTTTCATAATGAATTTGAAATGTGAAATTTCTTCATAACCTCCCTCTTCAACTCCTCATCTGGTCTTCCATCTTGAAAAATCACAAATTTATTTACCCATTTATTTAACCAACACATATTGAGTGTTTATTAAATACCAGGCCCTGTGCTAGGTTCAAGGAATACAAGCCTGTTCAACACATTATATGGCTGTTGCCATCATAGAGCTTACAACTGAGTGGGAGAGTAAAATGTCTTTTTGAAAAAAAAAAAAAAATCAGCACACAATTAAAAGAGTTAAATGCCATGAAAGAAAAGCATGAGGTAAAAGGGGGCAAGAGGCCACTGATTTAGATTTCAGGGTCAGGCAACTCCTCTCTGAAGTGACAATTTAATGAGATCTGAAAAATAAGGAGAAAATTATTTAATCAAAGATGGAGGTAAAATTATTTCAGGTAGAAGAAATATTGTATGCAATAACCTGAAGTAGAAAATAGATGGTTTTTAGCAAAGATTTGAAAGCATGCAAGCTTGTGTGAGAAAGAGCATGCTGGCAGATGAGGTTAACAAGAGGTTCAGGGCCAAATCATATAAAGCCTTATAATGGCGTTATGGTTTATTTATTTTACGTTGGATTGTTCTGAGCAAGGAAGTGCCAATTTGCTTTATAAAAAAAAATGGCTGAAAAAGAGGAAAAGTTAACACAGGGAGATGTATTAGGAGGCTACTGAATGTGTCGAGGTGAAAAAATGGCAATGGCTTGCATTAAGATGGTGTCAGTGGGGGCAAATGTCTGGTCAGATTTAAAATATATTTTAAAGGTGTAATCAATAGGACTTCATGATGGAACAAATAGAGAAATGATAGAAAAGGAGATATCAAAGTTGCAGCTTAAAAAAGTACAAAAGTTTCCATCTTTCCATCCCTTGATAGCACATTTCTTTTTAGTGCTGAAACGTCCGTTGTCTGGATATACTGCAGTTACCTTCTGATGGACATCACAGTTGTTTTCAAATTTCAGCAGTTATGAATGTAGCTGCCATAAGCATTCATGTGCAATGTTTTCTGTGTACATACATTTCCACTCCTTTGGGAGTAAATACCAAGGAAACTTTGGGTAAATACCAAGGAAACCTACTGCTGGATCATATAATGAACATGTTCTGTTTAGATGTGGAGGTACCATAAAGGCATATTACTAATTGAAAGAAGCCGATCTGAGAGGCTACATGCTATATGATTCCAGTTATAAGACTCTAGAAAAGGCAAATCTATGCAAATCTATGGAGATAGTAAAATAATCATTGGTTGCCAGGGGTTTGGGACAGGGAGGGATGAATAGTTGAGCACAGCAGATTTTTACAGCAATAAAACTATTCTCTATAATTTTATAATGGTAGATACATGTTATTGTACATTTATCCAAATCCATAGAATGTACAACAGTAAGAGTGAACTCTAGTGTAAACTATGGACTCTTGGTGATTATCATGTGTCATTGTAGGTTCATTAATTGTAACAAATGTGCCACTCTGATGGAGGATGCTGATAATGAAGAAGACATTGCACATGTAGGGGCAGAGGGTAAATGGGAAATCTTTGTACCACTTGTTCAGTTTTGTTGTGAACCTAAAACTGATCTAAAATGAATTCTATTAATAATATACATAACACATGTGTATATACCATATGTGTGTGTGTGTGTGTGTGTGTGTGTGACGTTTTTGTATATATAATATATATAGGATCCTGTTTTGTTTACATGGATTTTATAAAATTTTCCACATGCATTATCTGATTTGATTCTCTCAATAACAGTGAAATCTACATTATTATTCCTTGTACAGGTAAGGAAAAGGAAGCTCAGCGGAGTCAAAAGTACTATCTGTGGTTAATCTAGTAATTAATTCACAGCCAAATTCTCTAATACTGGTCCAGGTCTCTTTTTCTCTGTATAGTTTTATTTGCTTAGAGTGTGTTTCAGAAACACAAGAGAGAGTTCTTATAGCAATTGTCAGAGAGTTGATGTTTCTGCCATATCCTCAGTTACTACCAAAGTCTCAGCCAAGCTCATCATCAATTAATTCAAAGCCAATAATCTAGAATGTATAATAAACATAGCAATATTTGATGAATTTTATTGAAACCTTCACAATATTTCAGATGTTTAACATGCATTATCTCATTTAATTGTCATGATAATTATTTGGAATAGAGACTAATATTATAACCTACTTATAAAATAAGGAACCTGAGGTACAGAAAAATTAACGTCCTACAATGACAGAACTAGTAATTGGAAAAACCAAAATATCCAAAGTCTACACCATGCAGTCTATAAGTTCCATAGGAAAAATTTTAATGTAAAATCAAGAACAAGATTATGTGATTGTAAGAAAACTTAACTCAAGTTGCCAGTTAGAATGGCAATCATTAAAATATCTGGAGACAACAAATGCTGGAGAGGATGTGGAGAAATAGGAACACTTTTACACTGTTGGTGGGAGTGTAAATTAGTTCAGCCATTGTGGAAGACAGCGTGGCAATTCTTCAAGGATCTAGAAGTAGAAATTGCATTTGACCGAGCAATCCCATTACTGGGTATATACCCAAAGGATTATAAATCATTCTATTATAAAGACACATGCACGCTTATGTTCATTGCAGCACTGTTTACAATAGCAAAGACCTGGAACCAACCCAAATGCCCATAGATGATAGACTAGACAAGGAAAATGTGGCACATACACATCATGGTATGCTATGCAGCCATAAAAAACAATGAGTTTATGTCCTTTGTAGGGACATTGATGAATCTGGAAACCATCCTTCTCAGCAAACTGACACAAGAACAGAAAAATAAACAGTGCATGTTCTCACTCATAGGCGGGTGTTGAACAATGAGAACGCAAGGACACAGGGAGGGGAGCATCACACAATGGGGTCTGTTGTGAGGGGCAGTAGGGGAGGGACATTGGGGGGTAGGG
>NW_022437019.1:9318055-9348106 GCF_009761245.1 Sapajus apella
ATATATTATATATATATATATAAAACATAACTCAGGCTTAAAGGATTGAGATGTTACTCCTGTCTTTGTCACTGATAAACTCTGTAGCCTTTCATGCATTTCTCACATCTCAACCCTTTCCTCACTCCTGGCCTCCGTTTCTTCTCCTGTAAAATGGAAGGCTTTTATCATATTATTTCTTGGGCTCCTTCTGATTCTGATATTTTGGAGGTTTATCTGCCTCTAGGTAATCATATTTTTGAGAGTTGGTTAATATAGGTTGTGTTACTGCTAGCCAATCCCCTCACTATTAACCATCACCCATTTGTCTCTTTCTACCTGAAAACCTCCCTTCACCCTAGAGTCCCAGAGTTTGCTAGATAATTTCAGCTGGTTTAGAGAGTGCTCAAGAAACATCAACTCAGCACTGTTGATAGCTTGGCAATTAACTCATCCTGCAGCTCACTCCCTGTGTTCAAGTGCTAAATTGCAGAGGGTGTTTATCATATGTCAGGCTGACAGACTCCTGCTGTCGGCTTTGATTTGCTAAATACCTGCAAAAGACTTGGTGTCTCAAACACCTGGTCTGCAGAACCCGCTGTACCATAAAGCTATAGGCAGCCTCTCAAGAGATCCTTGCATGCCTTTCTTCAGCTGCTCCCTATCCTCTCCTTTTAAAAGAGAAATAAAGAGAAATGTATAGCACCTTGAATGAACAAAGATACACCTTAGACTGGACTGAAACTGATTAAAAAAAAAAAAAAGGGAAACCTCCATTGGATGATGCTATCATGATAAGCCAATAAGCAATGCTGGAATTTTTTTTTTTTTTTTAAACTGAGTCTTGCTCTGTCCTCCAGGCTGGAGTGCAGTGGCACAATCTCGGCTCGCTGCAACCTCTGCCTCCCAGATTCAGGCAAATCTCCTGCCTCAGCCTCCCGAGCAGCTGGGATTACAGGTGCATGCCACCACATCCAGCTAATTTTTGTATTTTTACTAGAGACGGGGTTTCACCATGTTGGTTAGGCTGGTCTCGAACTCCTGACCTCGTGATCTGCCTGCCTTGGCCTCCCAAAGTATTGATTTACAGGCGTGAGTCACTGCACCCAACTGCAGTTCTGGAATTCTTTTTTTTTTTTCCCATTTATTTATTTTATTGCATTTTAGGTTTTGGGGTACATGTGAAGAACATGTGAAATTGTTGCATAGGTACACATGTGGCAGTGTGATTTGCTGCCTTCCTCCCCATCACCTACATCTGGCGTTTCTCCCCGTGCTATCTCTCCCCAGCTCCCCACCACCAACCGTCCCTCCTCTATTTCCCCCCAACTGACCCCAGTGTGTAGTGCTCCCCTCCCTGTGTCCATGTGTTCTCATTGTTCAACACCCGCCTATGAGTGAGAACATGTGGTGTTTGATCTTCTGCTCTTCTGTCAGTTTGCTGAGAATGATGGTTTCCAGGTTCATCCGTGTCCCTACAAAGGACCCAAACTCATCATTTTTGATGGCTGCATAATATTCCATGGTGTATATGTGCCACATTTTCCCTATCCAGTCCATTTGACCCAGCAATCCCATTACTGGGTATATATCCAAAGGATTACAAATCGTTCTACTATAAGGACACGTGCACACGAATGTTCATTGCAGCACTGTTTACAATAGCAACGACCTGGAATTCTTATTACTGTGTGTCAGGATCTACACCAGTATATCACCTGCAGAAACTTCTTTAATCTTTACAATGCCCACAGGGGTTTAAGTAACTTGTCCCTATTCACCCACAGGTGGTAAGGTCGTATGACAGAATCAGATTTTCCTTGTTCACATCTCAGCTCAGCCTAAGGCAAGTTTGTCCAACCCCCGCCCCTCAGGCCACATGTGGCCCAGGACACCGTTGAATGTGGATCAACACAAATTCGTAAACTTTCTTAAAACTTTCATAAACTTTCTTAAAACACAAATTTGTACACTTTCTTAAAACATTATGAGGTTTTTATGTGATTTTTTTTTTTAGCTCATCTGCTGTTGCTGTTATTAGTGTTAGTGCATTTTATGTAGCCCAAGACGATTCTTTTTTTTTTTCCAGGAAAGCCAAAAGACTGGACAATCCTGCTAAGGGTTTGCCATCTGGTTTCCCAATCTTCCCCTGCTGGCCTGTTCTCCACACCCCAGGCACTGCTACGCTTAGTAATGAGTTAGCAAGCAAAACACTTTATGCTGTGTTTTTCTTGTCAGTTATATAATCTCACTGCTCAATACAAGCCCAATTGTCCTTAGTTACGTTTTGAAGACCCAGTATTGTCAATAACTTCTCAACTCCTAGGTTAGACAAGAGAAAGAAGTTAGGTTTCATGTATGGCTAATCATACTATAATTTTGAGTCTAGTGTTGCCTCTATTCATATATAATGCTGCCTCTGATTGGGTGCCATCCCAGTCTTCTGATTTGGAAGTTGCAAGTCAATGGTCAGTTGGCTCAGTTGGACAGTATTGTATTTAACAACAACAAAAAAAAGTAGAGATGCTGAAAACCAGGTACTATTGCTAATATTTATCTTTTGGAGTCAAACATATCTGAATGAGAATTTTGTTTTTTGCATATGTAAACTATCCCATTTTGGGCAATTTACTTAACTTCTCTGAGCCTCAGTGTCCTCATCTATAAAATGAAGGTAATAGTACTTACTCAAAAGCTTATATGAGGATTAAAATGTAAACTTTAAAGAGATGAGGAACCATGATATTGTGAAAACCCATGTGCATTTCAGCCTAGCCTTTGGGGCATCAGGACGTTGTGTAAGTCATCCAGTGTCTGTTTTGAGTCCATATTCTTTGCCTGTAAGTGGGAATAATAATTCTGTGTTAGCATTGTGTTAAGAAGTAATTCAGATAATCTAAGTCAAATACCTAGAACAGTAGTTGGCACAGAATACTTGCTCAGCTAGTGTACTCTCCTCTGGTTAAATGCATTCATATTTAATTACTTATTTCTTATATTCACATATAAACTAGATGGCTCTGCCAAATCAGTAAGCAGGGGAATATTAATTGGGTTGATAAACATGAACATACTAGGAAATTTGGTAGATGTGATATCTTTGTGAACCAATTAGCTTTTTGGGTTTATTTTGTGGGATTTTTGTTTGTTTTGTTTTTTTTTTTTTTTTTTTTTTCTGAGACGGAGTCGTGCTCTGCTACCCAAGCTGGAGTGCAGTGGCCTGATCTTGGCTTACTACAACCTCCGCCTCCCAGGTTCAAGCAATTCACCTGCCTCAGCCTCCCAAGTTGCTGGAATTACAGGTGCGCACCACGATGCCCAGCTAATATTTGTATTTTTAGTAGAGACAGGATTTCACCATGTTAGCCAGGCTGGTCTCGAACTCCTGACCTCAGGTGATATGCCTGCCTCAGCCTCCCAAAGTGCTGGGATTGCAGGCATGAGCCACTGTGCCTGGCCCCAATTAGTTTCTTCCAACTTTTATAAGCACACGTTATGGACTCTAACAACAAAAGCACATAGGTCTGTCTTTGTCCATTTGTGCTGCTATAACAAACTACCACAGTCAAGGTGGTTTGTAAACAACATAAATGTATTTCTCCCAGCTCTGGAGCCTAAGAAGTATAAGATCAAAGTGTCTGCAGATTTGGTGTTTGGTGAGGTTTTGCCTCTTGGTTTGTAGATGGTGCCTTCTTGCTGTGAGCTCACATGACAGAAGGGGCAAGGGACTTTTCTAACATCTCTTTTATAGGGGCACTGTAATGGTTAATTTTAGGTGTCGACTTGACTAGATTAAGAAATACCTGTTGAACAGGTAAAGTATGACTTCTTAGTGTGTCTGTGACAGTGTTTCCAGAGGAGGTTGGCAGGTGAGTCTGTGGCCTGAGAGGGGAAAATCCATCCTCCGAATGGGCAGGCACTATGCAATCAGCTGGAGGTCCATATGGAATGAAAAAGGAGAGCAAAGGATTTCTTCTCTCTTTTTCTTACTGCTGAGACTCTCCTTGTCCTGCCTTTGACTATCAGTACTTCAAGCCAAGTAACCTGGGCACTCTAGGACTTATACCAGCAGGGCTCCTGCCTCCCAAAGTGTCAGACAATTGGCCTAGGACTGAGAATTACTCCATCAGCTTCCCTGGTCTGAGGCTTTAAAACTTGGACCAAGCCATGCCACCAGTTTCCCAGGGTTTCCAGCTTGGAGGTGGTTTGTCATGGGACGTCTCAGTCCCATATGTAAGCCAGTTTCCCTAATAAATAACTTCTCATCTATATCTAAGTATCCATATCTATATATACCTTGTTATCCTAAATAACAGAGAGGAAGATTCTCTAGAATAAAATGATAATTTCAGGGATGGGCATTGCAATGGAAATCCTTACACCATAGTAAACCTTGTGTGTATTCAGGGAGGAAAAAAAAGACAAGTATTTTTTAAAGGAGAAATGAATAGTATTACATAATTATTCTGTGATAATTATCCTTGGGTACAAGGATCAATAACGAGAATGGTGCCAATCTAAGATTGGGCAGGCAGTTGCTAGGAAGGTATCCTCACAAAATATTTTTTTAATAAAAGGTTGCAGCAGACTTTGTGCAAGGTTGCATTCTTTGCAGAGTTGCTTGTGATTCTCTTTGTTATGAGGCATTTGTGCATGAGAACTCTCCATAGCCTTTTCTGGGTCTGTCATTTGTTTTTTCAAAAATACGTGACTATATTTTCATTCTGATAACTTTCCCAATATATATCCTATTGGTTCTCCCTGAAGTACCCTGCCTAATACAAATTTTGGTACCAAGAGTGGTTCTAGAGGAACAGAATTTTAAGGATGAGTTTCCTTAATTGGTTTTGCAGTTTGGGGAATTAACTGTTTAATCAAATTAGACCTAAAATGTCTAAGGAGTCTGCCTGTAACAGTAGAAAGGGCCCTAATAAATAGTCCATGGCATGAACTGCTTATAGAAATATGAACAACATCTGCATTTGATAATCCAAATCAACCATTTATAAGAGGCAAAAAACTTGATGGCGCTGCGTATGGTACTTTAAAACATTTTTGGAAAGCAGACTATAATGACCATCAGTTAGTTGCTTCTAATGTTGCTGGACAAGGATCAGTTACCAGGATGGTGCCAATCTAAGATTGAACAGACAGTTGCTGAGCAGATATCCTCACAGGAGGATTTTTCTTTTTTATGTAAGGTTGCAGCAGACTTTATTTCATCCCGATGAAAGAAAGGGATGAGGTCGGGGATGCAAATTTTTACGTCCCACTCCAGTAGTAGCCTAAGAGCTTCTAAGTGTGCCCTGAGCCAGAATCTTCTGTTCTTTAGTCACAGGGCTGGAATTGTTAAATCAAACACATGCACTCATCATGTGATTGGCTGAATTACAATGAAAATTATACTCTTAGCCTCACAGGGTGTCTGCTAAGGGCATTGGCTGGGAAAGAATGGGATTCTCTAAATTGGGATGGGGAAGTACGAGCAAATGCTCATGAAGCTGGGGACATTGAGCTTCTGAATTCTGACGAGCCTTGTTTGCCAGCAGAAGTGGCCTCCCTACACCCACCCCAGTGTCAGAGGCATCACCACCCATAACATATAGGCCTTTCCATCTCTGTTTCAGGGATTCACTCTTCATTACCTGAGGAAACAATGATAGCCTCCCCTGAGACAGCTGCCAGGCAAGACACTGCCTATTCCCCTCAGGACTCACCTCCACCACCACTTTTTGCTTCTTGACCTCTAATTAGATACAAGTCCCAGCAGACCCCTAAAGGTGAGTAATGGTAGAAGGAATATAAAGTTGAGTCTGGCTGAATTTATTGGTATGTGTCCACTAAGCAGAGATTTTGCACTTAATGTTGCAGTTCAGGGAGTTAAGAAAGGTGATAACAGTTTGATTGTCTAAAAATGGGTCCAAAGATGTCCCACATAGCTGAGCATGGTGGCACATGCCTGTAGTCCCAGCTACTTGAGAGGCTGAGGTGGGAGGATCACTTGAGCCTGGGAGGGTGAGACTGCAGTAAGCCATAATTGCACCACTGCACTACAGCCTGGGTGACAAAGTGAGACACTGTTTCAAATAATGTTTTTTTTTAAAAAAAGAAGATGACCCACCATGAGCAAGCTGGAGATTCTAGATCTCCCTTGGTTTATAATAGAGGATGAGATTTCAAAGACTTAGGGAGATTGGAATGCTGGAGTGTATTTGTCACTTAAACCTACTCACCCACACTGGAAGAATCCAGAAGACACACCTTTCATGAACACATTGAGAAATAGATTGGTTGGGGGAGACCCAGCATCCCTGAAGAGCTCTGTGATTACTCTTATCTTTAGTCTGGACCTTACAGTGGGAACCTCAATCACTCAATTAAAAAGCTTAAATGTCATGGAAATAACTGTATTCTGAGATGGCAAGGGCCAAGTGTTGGCATTTAATCATCAAAGGCTGGGTAAGCACAGTTGCCATAATCAATAATAGAGACAAAGCAACAATTAGAGTAGACTGACTCATGGAGTTCTATGGTGTTGGCTAGTTAACCATGGTGTTCTAGAAGTGAGCTAGATAAGAAACCTCCTAAGAACTCATGTGATCTCTATAAGCAGAAAGTTTTCAAGTAGAAGTCTAATTTGAATTAGAAAAACAGAGAACCATGGCCCCTCAATCAGTTTCCAGTTTCCCAGTCTTAAGCCAGTTTACAGAAGCAGATCCCCTTTAATGAAAGGAAGGCTGGGTCCCCTCCAGGAAGAACCCTGGTACGTTACCAACAATTTATACTCTTAATCTTTTTGCCATGTTTCCCCAAAGAAACTTATAGCCTTTTACCAGAGTAACTATGCACTGAGGCAAGAGAAATAATCAGAACTCTTGGGAACTCATGGACACTGGCTCTGAACTGACATTGATTCCAAGAAACCCAAAATATTACTGTCACCCTCTAGTCAGAGTAGGGGATCATGTAGCCCAGATAATCGGTTGAGTTTTTGCTCAGGTCCAACTTTCAGTGAGTCCAGTGGATCCCTAAACCCTTTTTGTGGTCATTTCCCAGTTCCAGATGCATAATTGGATCAGACATTCTCAACAGCTGGCAGAATCCCCACAGTGGTTCCCTGACCCATGAAGTGAAGGCTGTGATGGTGAAAAAAGGCAAATGGAAGCCATGAGAGCTGCCTCTACCTAGGAACATAGTAAATCAACTAACTCATCCCCAGAGATATTTCAGAGATTAGTGCCACCATCAAGGACTTGAAAAATGTAGAGGTAGTGATTTTCACCATATCCCCATTCAACTCTCCTGTTTGGCCTGTGCAGAAGACAGATGGAGCCTCAATAATGACAGTGTATTATTGTAAGCTTAACCAAGTGATGACTCCAAGTGCAGCTGTTGTACCAGATATGATTTTATTGCTTAAGCAAATTCACACATCTCCTGGTACCAGTTGTTGTGGTACATTCCTTTTCCTTCATACCTGTCCTTAAGTTCCACCAAAAGCAGTTTGCTTTCAGCGGGCAAGGCCAGCAGTACACCTTTACTGTCTACTTCAGTAGTGTATCAAACTCCCCAGCTCTAATCCACAATTTATCTTACAGGGATCTTAATTGTCTTCTTCTTCCACAAGATATCACAGTAATCCATTACACTGGTAGTAATTGAAACTAGTAGAAACCACTCTGGACTTATTATTAAAATGTTTGCATGTCAGAGGGTGGGAAATAAATTCAGCTAAAATTTAGGAGCTTTCTACACCAGTGAAATTTCCAGGGGTCCAATGGTGTGGGACATGTGAATCAGATATCCTTTCTAAAGTAAAAGATATGTTTCTGCATCTGCCTTTTCTACAACCAAGAAAGAAGCACAATCCCTGGTGGGCCTATTTGGAATTTGGAGGCAACACATTCCTCATTTGGGCACGTTACACTGATCCATCTACTGAGTGACTTGAAAGGCAGCTAGTTTTGAGTGGACTCAGACCAGGAGAAGGCTCTGTAACTGTTCCAGGCTGCTCTGCCACTTGGACCACAGGATCCAACAGATCCAATGGCACTTAGGCTGACAGTGACAGATGGGAATACTGTTTGAAGGCTTTTGCATGCTCCTATAGGTAAATTGCAGGAAAGGCTCCTGTGAATTGGAGGCAAGGCCTGCCACCATCTGCAGTTAATTATTCTCCTTTTGAGATAGCTTTTGGCCTGCTACCGGACCTCAGCAGAAACTGAATGCTTGCCCATGGGCCATACAGTTACCATGCAATCTGAGCTGCCTATCTTTTTTGGGCGGGTAGGGGATACCGAGTCTCACATCTCACTCTGTCACCCAGGCTGCTGTGCAGTGGAGCAATCTCGGCTCACTACAACTTCCACCTCTGGGGCTCAAGTGATTCTCGTGCCTCAGCCTCCTGAGCAGCTGGGACTATTGGTGTACGCCACCACACCCAGCTAATTTTTTATGTTTTAGTAGAGATGGGGTTTCACCATGTTGCCCAGGGTAGTCTTGAACTGTGAGCCGCCTATTATTAAACTTAGTGTTGTCTGACCCACTTGGGTATGCGTTGCAACATTATGTCATCAAATGGAAGTGGTATATGTGTGATCAGCCATGAGCAGACCCTGAAGGCACAAATAAGCTACATGAATAAGTGGCATAAGTGTCCATGGTTTCTACTTCTGCCACCCTATCTTCTCTCTCCCAGCTTGCATGAGTTGATAGAGGCAGAGAAAACTAGGGCCTGGCTTACAGATGGTTCTTCATGATATTTCGTCACCACCCAAAAATGCACAGTTGCAGAACCATACCCCCTTTCTGGGACATCCCTGAAGGATGGTGGTGAGGGATAATCTTCTCAATGCATAGAGACTTTGAGCACTGTACCCAGTTGTGCTTGGAGGGAGAAATGGGCAGATGTGCAATTATGTGTTAATTCATAAGCTGTATTCAATGATTTGGTCAGGTGATCGGGGACTTGAAAGGCATATGACTGGAAAATTTCTGACAAAGAAATATGAGGAAGAAATGTCTGGTTAGAACTCTCTAAGTGGGAAAAAATATATGAAAATATCTATGTTCCATGTGAATGCTCACCAAAGGGTGACCTCATCAGAAGAGGACTTTAACAATCAAGTGGAAAGAATGACCCGTTATCTGGATATCAGTCAGCCTCTCTCCCCAGCCACCTTATCATTGTCCAATGTCCTCATGAACAAAGTGGCCATGGTGGCAAGAGTGAAGGTTCACCATGGGCTCAGCAATGTGAACCTCAACTCACCAAGGCTGACCTGGCTGTGGCCACTGCTGGGTGCTTAATCTACCAGCAGCAGAGACCAACACTGAGGCCCTGATATGGCACTATTCTCTAGGGTACTTAGTGGCAGGTTGATTATAATTAAACCACTTCCATCATGGAAGAGGCAGTGTTTTGTTTTGTTTTGTTTTGTTTTGATTGGAACATACAGTTACATGAATATAGATTTGCCTTGCATGCACAAAATGCTCTGACAAAACCACCATCCATGGAGTTACAGAATGCCCTATCTACCATCATGTTATTCCATGCAGCAGTGCTTTTAACCAAGGAACTCACTTCACAACCAAAGAAGTGCAGGAGCATTCTCATGCTCATGAAATTTGCTGATCTTACTGAATTCCCCATCATCCTGAATCAACTGGCTTGATATAATGGAATCACCTTTCAGTCACAGTTACAGAGCCAGTTAGGTGACAGTACTTTGTAGGGCTTGAACAAAGTCCTCCAGAAGGCTGTATATGCTCTGAATTAGTGTCTGTATATAGTATTGTTCCACTTGTAGCCAGAATTCATGGGTCCAGGAATCAAGGGGTGGAAATAGGAGTGTCACCAGTCACCATCACCCCTAGTGGCCCACCAGCAAAATTTTTGCTTCTTGTTCCTCTAACTTAATGGTCTGCTAGCCTGGAGGTCTTAGTTATGAGAGAGGAATGCTCCCATCAGGAAACACAACAATGATTACATTGAACTGGAAGTTAAGAATGCCATCCAGTCACTTTGGTCTCCTTGTGTCTCTGAGTTAGCAGGCTAAGACCGGTGTTACAGGGTGGGCCAGGGTGATTGATTCAGACCACCATGGGGAAATTGGACTACTACTCCACAGAGGAGGTAAGGAAAAGTATATCTCCTGGAATACAAGTGACCCCTTAGAGTGCCACTTAGTATTACCATGCCCTGTGATCAGGTCAATGGAAAATATAACAACCCAATCCCAGAAAGACTACGAATGTCCCAGACCCTTCAGGAATGAAAGTTTGAGCTACTCCAGCAGGCATAGTGATGACCAGCTGAGATGCTTGCTGAAAGCAGAGGGAATACAGTATGGGTAGAAGCAGCAGCTAGTTATTAATAGAAGCTATGACCACCTAACCAGTTATAGAAACAGGACAGTAATTGTCTTGAGAATTTCCTCCCTATTTTTTAAAGAATTTTTTTGTGGGGGTGCGTATATATATATATATATATGTATATATATATTAAGCCAATATCTTCATTTTCATTACCCTCTTGTTTATCGTGTAACATAAGATATATTGACTTTATGTCAGTATTATTAACTTTATACCACAGTATTTAATCTATGGGATATCATGATGATATAGTTTAGATGTCTGTCCCCTCCAAATCTCATGTTGAACTGTAATCCCCAATGTTGGAAGTGGGGCCTGGTGGGTGTTTGGATCATGGGGGTGGATCCCTCATTAAATGCTTGGTGCCATCCTCATGGTAATTAGTAGTGATGCATGGGTTCTTGCTGTATGAGTTCACATAAGACCTGGTTGTTTGAAAGATCCTAGAATCTCCTCTCTTGCTTCCACTCTCCCACATGACATGCCTGTTCCCCTTTGCCTTTCGCCATGACTGAAAGCTTCCTGAGGCCTCAGCAGAAGCTGAGCCAATTCTAGTGCCAAGTGCCATGCTTCCTGTACAGCCTGCAGAATGATGAGCCAATTAAACCTCTTTTCTTTATAAATTACCCAGCCTCAGGCATTCCTTTATAGAAACACAAAATGGTCTAATGCACAGAAGAGTAGACATCACCCAAGGACTTTATGTCTTCTTCTGGGGGAAGAAATAAGTGTATTTTCAGTTTTATGTAGAATTATATTATGGTAGGCAAAACTATCTCATTACGGTCTTTATTTGGAGATTACAAATGGTTTAAAGGAGAAACATACAGGTGCCAAGTTGACATGAAGTAAACTTATGATGGTTAATTTTAGGTGTTAGCTGGTCTGGATTAAGGGATACCTAGCAAACTAGTAAAGCATTATTTCTGGTCTGTGAGGATGCTTCCAGAGGAGACTGGTATGTGAGTCAGTGGACTGAGTGGAAAGATCCTCCCTTAACATGAGCAGACACCATCTACTTGGCTGGGGGACTGCACAGAACAGAAAATGAGAGAAACTATTTTCTCTCTCTTTCTCTTTGTGCTAGGACACCCTCCTCCTCCTATTCTTAGACATCAGAACTCCAGACTTGAGACTCCAGGATTTACCCTAGCAATTACTCCAAGTTCTTAGACCTTCAGTCTCAAACCTGAGAATTCACCCTAATTGAGGTGAATTTCATAGGTTCCCTGGTTCTGAGGCCTTCTGACTTGTACAAAGCCATGCTCCTGGAATCCTGAGGTCTTCAGCTTGCAGCCTGTTGTGGGACTTCTCAGTAATTTTGTGAGCCAAGTCCCCTAATAAATATCCTCCATATATCTCTATCTATCTATCTATCTATCTACCTACCTACCTACCTACCTACCTACCTACCTATCTACCTATCTACCTACCTACCTATCATCTATCTATCTATTATCTATCTATCCATCATCTATCTATCCATCCATCCTCTCTGGAGTACCCTAATACTATAACCCCTTTTTAAATGCTCTGTCAATTCCCAATTATTGGGGCTCTGCCTTCATGATCTAATGACCTCCCAAAGATTCTATCTCCCCATATCATCACAGTAGGTTTCAACATATGAATTTTAGAGGGACACAAGCATTCAGTTTATAGCTTGTTCGAAAGTGGAATAGTTGAAATATATCAGCCTACAGTCAAAGTGACAATTCAGGAATGCTGATGAGTTGATGTTATTACAGCATTCATAATCTAAGGAAGTGTGATTTCCTCTCAAATTGTTAAGCTACAGCAATAAACACACTGAGGCCAAGTGTGTAATGGGAAGACAGGACATCTGCTGGGGGCAAGGAGTATCTTGCTGCCTCTGCCCCTTCCAAGATTAGGGCTCTTACACTAGAATCTCAAGGTCCTACACTTGACAAAATACCTCCCAATGTTTCTCAGCTTTTCCTCACACAAAAATTATCCTTTTTTTTTTTAAGAAAGAGAGAAAAAAAAAAAAAAATTAAAAAAAAAGAAAAAGAAAAAGAAAAGAATAAAGGAAAGGAAGAAAGAGGAAGAGGGGGAGAGAACAGGGGTGTTGCTTTATTGCCCGGGCTAAAATGCAGTCTAAAAACGGGTATGCCTGTAATTATGTTTAATAATAGAGACAGGAAGAAAATAATTAACAAGCAGCCAACGAATATTTCATTTAAACCTGAAAATACGTGTGATGTAGTACTGATAAGAGTGTATGTTTTGTGTATTTAAAGTGGAGAGTTCTATGAATGTTAATTAAGTCTTTCCGGATCTGAGTTCAAGTCCTGAATATCGATGTTAACTTTCTGTCTCATTGATCTGTAAGTCTCCCACTATTATTGTGTGGGAGTCCAAGTCTCTATAAGTCTTATATATCTGGGTATTTTTGTATTGGGTGCATATATATTTGGGATCTTTAGCTCTTCTTGTTATATTGATCCTTTTATGTAATATCCTTCTTTGCTTCTTTTGATCTTTGTTGCTTTGAAGTCTATTTTATCAGCAAAAATTGCAACCCCTACTTTCTATTTATTTATTTATTTTTGCTCTCCATTTGGTTGGTAAATTTTTCTCTATCCCTTTGTTTTGAGTCTTTGCGTATCCTTGCATGTAAGATGGATCTGGATGTAGCATACCAATGGGTCTTGGCTTTTTTTGCCTGTCTGTGTCTTTGGATTGGGGGATATAGTTGATTTAAATTTAGAATTAATATCAATATATATGAGTTTGATGCTGTCATTTAATGTTGGCTGGCTGTTTTGCCAGTTAATTGATGCAATTTCTTGATTATGTTGATGTTCTTTATTTTTTGGCATTTTTTAGAAAGGCTGATACTGGCTGTTCCTTTCTATTTGTAGTGGTTCTTTCAGAAGCTCTTGTAAAGCAGGCCTGGTGGTGATGCAATCTCTGAGTGCTTGCTTGTTCACAAAAGATTTTATTTTTCCTTCGCTTATGAAGCTTAGTTTGGCTGGATGTAAAATTCTGGGTTGAAAGTTCTTTTCTTTAAGGATGTCGAATATTGGCCCCCACTCTCTTCTGTCTTGTAGGGTTTCTGCGGAGAGATCTGCTGTGAGTCTGATGGGCTTCCCTTTATGGGTAACCTGACTTTTCTCTCTGGCTGCCCTCAGTATTTTCTCTTTCATTTCAACCCTGGTGAATCTGGCGATTATGTGCCTTGAGGTTGGTCTTCTTGAGGAATATCTTTTTGGTGTTCTCTGTATTTCCTGGAGTTGAATATTGTCCTGCCTTGCTAGGTTGGGAAAGTTTTCCTGAATAATATCCTGAAGCATGTTTTCCAGTTTGGATTGATTCTCTTCGTCACATTCAGGTACAACTATCAAACGTAGATTAGGTCTTTTCACATAGTCCCATATTTCTTGGAGACTTTGCTCGTTCTTTTTTATCCTTTTTTCTCTAATCTTGTCTTTTTGTTTTATTTCATGAAGTTGGTCTTCGACCTCTAATATCTTTTCTTCTGCTTGATCAATTCGGCTGTTAAAACTTGTGCATAATTCGCGAAGTTCTCGTGTTGTATTTTTCAGCTCACTTAATTAATTAATTAATTAATTCACTTATATTCCTCTCTAAATTATGTGTTATTTTTAACATTTCTTCAAACCTTTTTTCAAAGTTCTTAGTTTCTTTGCATTGGATAATTCAGTCAAGTAACTTTACACTTAAGGATAATAAAAATTATCCTTAAGTGTAAAATTACTTGACTGAATTATTCAGTTGGGAATAAGGAATTATAGCTCTTGGGAAGTATCAAAACTGTTTCTATAAAGGTTTATATCAAAACTTGGTTGTAATGATCTTTGAGAGAAGGGGGCTAGAATTTGAAGATCACATATGCAGAATCCTTCTGTAGCCCTCTGTAAGAAACCTATCCTTAGGAGATACATGAGCAGCTATTTCTTCCAGGAGATGTCTGCATATACAAAAGAAGTAAAAGTTGGCAGATTCTTGCTCTCCAAAGCTAACTTCTAAGCCAAGAGAGGAATGTGGTAACCACAGAGCCCTAGTACTAAAATAGCCTAGCAGATCAGAAGCCAATACCTAAATTATGTAGGTGTGATATGGTTTGGATTTGGATTTGTGTTCCTGCCCAAATCTCATGTTGAATTGTAATCCCCAGTGTTGGAGGAGGGGTCTGGTGGGAGGGGATTAGACCATGGAGGCAGATTTCTCCCTTGCTGTTCTCATCATAGTGAGTGAGTTCTCACAAGATCTGGTTGTTTAAAAGTGTGTAGCACCTCCACTTATGCTCTCCTTCTCCTGCCCCAGCCATGTAAAATGGGCCTGCCTCTTCTTTGCCTTCCACCGTAATTTTAATTTTCCTGAGACCTCCCCACCCATGCCTCCTGTATGTACAGCCTGCTGAACTGTGAGCCAATTAAACCCCTCTCCTTTATAAGTTACCAGTCTCAGGTAGTTCCTTCTAGCAATGTAAGAACAAACCAATACAAGATGCAATCATGTATGTGCAATCTGAACCACTGAAACACTGTAGCTAAACAAAGGAATTTGTTGAAAAAGAGACAAAGTGATGAGCTGAAGAAAGTCCTGGGCTTGGAATCAAAAGACATTGTTTAAACTCCTAGCTGTGTGACCCAGAATGAGTGATCCATTCTCTCTCAACATCAACGTATTTTCTGTAAAGAAAGAAGAGAGATACTTAAGATGTTCACTTAAGTAGGGTTTTATGAGGATTATCCTCACAAAATCCCTAGACCGACTTCTGTCACCAAGGAAGTACAAATGATTGGCAGTTTTCTTTTTTTTTTATTCTTTTTTTTCCCCCATTTATTTATTTTATTGCATTTTAGGTTTTGGGGTACATGTGAAGAACATGCAAGATTGTTGCATAGGTACACACATGGCAGTGTGATTTGCTGCCCTCAGTTTTCTTCATTCTCAATTTCTTGTGAGGAAATGGGGACTCTTTCAAACCGTTGCAGATTTTAAAGCTTGTCCAGATTTTAAATCTCCATGTTTCAAAGAAGCACTGACTTAGGCATTTAGTGATAGAAAGGGCCCTTTGTTGAACATTGACTACACAGATGCATGAAGCCAAGTAATTGATATATATTCAGACATTAACATGTAATTTTATCATCTCTTCCATTTGAAAGATGAGAAAACTGAGGCTTTAGCTTGAAGCAACCCCATCAGTAACCTAGCTGGGAAGTAATAGAATCAGGATGGACTCCCAGCCTACCAGAATTCAGGGCCAATATATTCAACTGCTTTACTTTTTAGCCACAATAAATTCGTAGTTGAATGGCCCCATTTATTCTTATGCCCTATTTTTTTCTCTCCTGGCCTCTTTTAAGTATCTTTTTCTACAGTAAAGTCTTAACTCATTTGGAATTTGTGAGCACTCTGATGGCAGGCCTGCTGTTACACATTGTTCAGCAAACACTTTCTTGATATCTAGTGTAAATGAATGGTGCCGTACATGTGTTTGAACTACTTAAGGAAGGAAACTGTCCTCGAGTATGCTTAAGAATTTTAGAAGTACTGAATCACATACATGGGCTGATTAACAATTGTTCTTGTTTATTCATTAAATCAAGCTACCTCAAATGGGCAAAGCTGTTATCAAACCCATTTCCTACTATTTGTAATGCAGAGCTAGAAGTTGCCTTCAGGTTTATCTTTTCTATCTTTCTCATTTTACACCAATTGATGCTGGGACACAAGAGGTTAATGGTAGCTGTACAGTAGCAGCAGCAGCAGCAGCAGCAGCAGCACAAGAGGTAGCAACAGCCATAATCATAGTAGTCACAGTAGCAGCACTAAGTGCTTACTATGAACTAGATACACTGTGCTTTCTCTGCATTATTTCACTTATTCTTCACAAATATTTATGAGAAATTGACATTATTTTTATCTTATTTTTTAGATGAAGAAACAAGAATGTTAGGTAATTTGTTTAAGGTCAGTTACCCCCCAAAAATGGCACTAACATATCTGCACGATGTATACAAATGAAACATATAATATCAATACAGAATAAACAATTGAAATATAAAACGTCAACTGAATCTTAAAAGTATTGTCCCATTGGAACACCAAATACTAGCCCACATGAATTTGGTGAGTAAATATTTACTGAAATGTGCAAAACCATATAAGTATGGTTGATATACCTTATAAGGCTTAAAATGCAGAGGAAACTAAACTGTCTGTGTGTAATTAGAACAAGAATCAGTACACTGTGACCCATGAGCAACATCCAGTTCATTGTTTTTGTAAATAAAGTTTCATTGAAACCACAGTCATACCCATTCATTTATTTATTGTCAGTGGCTGCTTTCATTTATGGTACATGTGCATAGGACATGTTACAACGGAGACCTTGTAACCTGCAAAACAAAAATATTTACTATCTGGCTTGTCACAAAAAAAAAAAAAAAAAAAAAAAAAAAAAAAAAAAAAGACAAACTGTTGTTGACCCAGGCTAGACTAACACCACCAGTTCTAATGACATACCTTCATTCTTCCCAGCTCTACTGATCTGCAGAGACAACTGCTATTTCAAATTTTGGGTTTACTTTTACCTTGCTTATTTAAAAAGAAAAGTTTCAGCCCCTATAATTTCATTTACAATACTTTATATGGTTTTGCTTGCTTTGTTATTGAAGTACGCACATAAAATGAACAAATCATGAATATGTCACATGCTGAATTTTTACGAAATGAAAATAGTACTAGTAGTAGCGGTGGTGGTGGTAGCAAAAGTGTTACCCCATGCAGCCACTACCTGGACCCATGTACAGTTCAGAATCTGGACCCCAGAATTCCCCCATATTCCTCCCAGTCACTAGCTGCTCCCCAAAGTAACATATTCTGACATCTATTACCGTATGTTATTTTTGCCTCTTTTTTGATCTGCTTAAAGATTAAAGCATTGTATATATTCAAATTTCCATATCATACTAATTTTTTATGACTTAAAATTTTAAAAGATACATTGAAAAGCTCCACTACAATGGTAGATCGATGAATGTGTGTATATATATTTCTATCATATACACACCCCATGATACACATATATATACACACATATATGTGTGTGTGTGTGTGTGTGTATATATATATATGTATATATATATGTGTATATATATATGTATATATATATATGTGTATATATATATAATTTTATGAGATATATACAGTTTTATAATTATTATGTCTTTTTGGTAAATTGAACCTACCATCATATAATAATTTTTTATATTACTAATCATGCTCTTTATCATAAAATAAAATTGTCTTATAACTCAGTTTTCTTTTGTTTAGTTATGGCCTGATATGCCTGCATTTTTCTTTCTATCTGCCCATGGTCTTATGTTTTAAATGTGTGTTCTGTACACGTGATAGAGTTTAATATAAAAAAATTCTTATCTGATGCTGTCTTAAAATTGGCAAGCATAATCCATTTTAATTGTGATTACTAACATATTTGAACTGATTTCTACCCTCTTATTTTGTGCTTTCTATTTTTTAGATTTTTTCATTCTTTTTATTTTGTCTCCTTTACTGTTTTTCTTTTTTTGATTGATTGAGAGATTTGTTTTCCAACTTCATTTTTCCCTTTTAGTCTTTTGATAGTTATGTACTCTATTTCTGTCCTTTTACCCTTAACATCTTACTTATCCTTGGATTTAAAATAAATCAATAGGAAAAAACTCTCAGCTAGAAAACTTCACCCTGTTTTAAATGTTTTTCTTTCTTTAGTATGTAATGTAATATTTTAGAATCACTTCCAAAGGGAATCTCTACCTTGGTCACTTTCAGGGACCTGTAATAACCAAGATACAGACTTTTATATTCCTTTTGTTGTTGTTGTTGTTTTCCAAACTCTCAACCATCCTTACAGTTGGAACTTTAAAAGCATTCAAAGGATTGCTTTGGAAATGTGAAAAAAAAAAATTGGCTTTTTGTAGCCAGACTGTGAGATTTCACAGAATATGGATAAGGCTCAGACAAGACTGCATTATGACCATGTTTGGAGCATGGCAGAGGCAAGACCACACTCTGCAGCCACCAGTGACTACACTCTGCCTCCTCTGACTGACATCAGTGATTTGTTGCTTCTTTACCCATGGTAATTCTAGGCCCTTGTGATTTTTCTGCCTTCTAGATAAAATGCATTAAGATACTCAGTCACTAAACTACTCCTGTTTCTTGAAGAGCCTATAATCCAGAAAGAGCCCCCAATCCAGAAAGAGCCCCTGCTTCCTTAATCCCATCTGTAAATTAACCGTTCAAATAGAAATCCTATGAGATTTCTATTTGAACTAGCCTTCTATCCTTTTACTAAGGTGTTCCCATGCTTGCTCTAAAAGGTGTTCTCCCCTGCTGCAGAAAGTTAACAAATAACTTCTTTTGCCTGGTGTTTCTAGTGACTTTTGACCAAGGTGCTTCAATCACCTTGACCTTTTTTTTTTTGAAATTTGTAAAATTGTTATTTGTGAAAAACATAAAAAAGAATAAGCCCTAGCTTTCTTGATGCTCTATACTCTTTCTCCTCAGAGGAAACTACTGTTAGAACTTTCTCTTCTATATTTTTTCATACAAGCATTATATATATATTTATACATATATACAAACACACACAGAGCTTGATTTTTAATTACAAAATGTAAAACATTCAGAAATATGCACAAAACAAAATGTACAGCTCAATGGTTTACTATCAAGCAAACATTCATGTAATCACCACCCAGGTCAAGAATTCTGCCAGCTCCCTAAATGATCTTTATTTTTTAAAAGAATGAATATATAAGGTACATAAGTAATAATGAGATTATGATGGTATTTTTTTAAATTCTAATTTAACAAGGCTTCTAGAATAACCTATGTAAAAAGTCAAGTTGTTTTAATACAACATGCTTTGGGTAATAGGGTTTAAAAAAGCATGCACGCAATAGATATAGTCTCAGTTTTGAATATAGTAATTTGTGACTTACTAATGAAAGAGGCAACATGGCAGCATAGAAAAAAACATTAGCAGAAGAGCAACACTGGCTGGGTGTGGTGGCTCATGCCTGTAATCCCAGCACTTTGGGAGGCTGAGGCGGTTGGATCACCTGAAATCAGGAGTTTGAGATCAGCCTGGCCAACATGGCGAAACCCTGTCTCTACCAAAAATACAAAAATTAGCCAGGTGTGGTGGCGGGCACTTGTAATCCCAGCTACTCAGGAGCCTGGGACAGGAGAATTGCTTGAACCAAGAAGGCGGAGGTTGCAGTGAGCTGAGATCACATCACCGCACTCCAGCCTAGGCTATAAGAGTGAAACTCCATCTCAAAATAATACTAATAATAAATAAAAATAAAATAAATAAAAGTAAAAAAGAAGAACAACATTGTAGGGTAGACTTGATCATAAGTACCTTTTTTGTGACTTGTCCTCCTTAAATCTTATTGTGTCCATTTGTAAAATGGATATATTAATCATCTCCCTGCTGATATCACAGTTTGGCTGATAAAATAACATAGGCACATCACTTACAGTTCATGTACAGAGATTTATCCATGTATATCTATAAATGTAACATATGTGTGACAGTGGTAGTTCTCAAACTTTGCTTCACATAAAAATTACTTGGGGAATTAAAAAAAAAAAAAGGCAATGCCCATGCTAACTTAATCAGAATTCTGACAGTGAAATCTAATATTGATATTTTTTGAACACCTCAGATGATTCCAGAGTGCAGTCCAATTTGAGAACCGGTGGATTAGAGTAGTGCTTTTCAAACCTCAGTGCTCACACACATCAGTTTCAATTTTGCTAAAGTGTAGACTCTTATCCAATAGGCCTTGAGTGGGGCCTGGCATTCTATGTTTCTAACAAGCTGCCAGATGATGCTGATGCTGCCCATCCATGGACCATTATGGGTTAGGGAATACAGACTAAAAACAATGTCTTTAATAGACCAAAAGAGAAATAAAAAGTGTCAACACTTTCATAGCTCACTCAAGTTGATAGCAAAGCTGACATAAATTCTTAGTATCAGAGATAGTCACTACCAAAGAACCTGGCAAGGAAATAAAAACACATTAGTTGTGTACAAAAGAATGTTTGTGCTTATAATTTCTTCCACCTACCTCCTCATTTTCCCATTGGACTAGGAGGAAAACAAGCTGTAAAAGTTAATCATACAATTCAAAAGAAAACAGAAAAAGGCAAAAGAACAAAAAATTTAATGAACTTGGTTAAAAGGAATTAAGAAGTGTTTAGAAATTATTTTCAATTTATTTGGCAAAATAGAAAAAATATTAATATGTACATTTCATTGTTGCTACTTTTACTGTATGCTTATAAATAATGTGATATTTAAAAAATAAGACATGAGCCAATATATGTTAATGTACTGTGAAATGTTCTGAGTTTACTACAAATAGATGCTTCATTAGGAGAATCATAAAAAGAAACTGGAAAGGCTCTGAGCATTAAAGAATCTTCCACATCCAGTGAGGCTATGTAATGAATATTTTAGGCAGTTCCACAGCTCTAACCAATACTGCCCAGAGACCAATTAATTGGCTTGAATCACAGGCCCAATTATAATCTCCCAAGAGAGATATTTTGCAAATAAAGTTTCAATATTGTGTGTCTACTATACACTAGTGTTAAAAGATACAAGCTAAATAAGGTGTGACCCTTGCTCTTCAGTAACTCATACATTTGGTAAGAACATTGTAATATCACTGCTAAAAATTAGACCCTTTCTGTTCTCCTCTGAGCTAGGAGTTTGGTCTTGGGCTTGCCATGTTTTTCTTTCTACCTCCCAGAGTTTTGCCAACAGCAGGAGACCCTCTTTGATTCCTGCTAATGTAATACACTTTGAGGATAAAGGGAGTAAGAAGATTAGAGTAGAAAATTCTTCAATTGTCTTGATCTGCCCAGTTTATGACCTGTTTCAGACACCATAAGCCAATTATTGATGAGATAATGAGACCAATTGTGAAATAGATGGAGGAGGCATATAGGGCTTCTAATATCAGCTCCTTTCATTCCACCCCCACCTCACATGTATAAACTGATTGGCTTTGTTCCAAGGTTAAAATAGGTTTAACCAGTTTAACCCATTCTTTGGTGAACTGAACTTCCCTACTGTGTCAGCTCACTTTTTGTTGCTATAACAGACTACCACAAAATGAGTGATTTATTAGCAACAGAAGTTTATTTGGCTCACAGTTCTGGAGGCTGAGAAGTCCGAAAACATGGTGCCAGCATCTAGCAAAGGTTGTCTCATGGCAGAAGATGGAAGGTGGAAGTGAGCATGTGAGACACAGAGCACATGGGAGACAAACTCACCCTTTTATCAGGCACCAGCTTCTATAATAACTAACTCACTCCTGAGATAACTAACCCACTCCCATAATAGCAGCACTCATCATTCATGAAGATACAGCCCTCATAGTCTAATCACTAAAGTTTGACCTCTTAATATCATCATAATGGCAATTAAATTTCAATATGATTTTTGGAGGGGACATTCAAACCAAAACATTGTTATGGTTAATATTAGGTGTCAACTTCACTGGATTGAAAGATGCCCACATAGCTTGTATTGTTTCTGGGAATGTCTGTGAGTGTGTTGCCAGAGGAGACTGACAGCTGACTAGCTCATGAAGAAGACGCACCCTCAGTGTGGGTGGGCACCATCCAACTGGCTCCCAGGGCGACTAGAACAAAGCAGGAGGAAGAAGGTGGGATAAGCTTGTTTGCTGGGTCTTCTGGTTTTCATATTTCTTCCATAGTGGATGCTTCCTTCTGTTCCTCCTGCTCTTGGACATCAGACTCCAGGTTCTTCGGCCCTTGGACTCTTGGACATACACCAGTGGTTTGCTGTAGGCTCTTGAGCCTTTGGCCACAGACTGAAGGCTGCACTGTTGGCTTCCCTACTTTTGAGGCTTTTGGACTCAGACTGAGCCACTAATGGCATCTTTCTCCCTCAGCTTGCAGACAGCGTGTCATGGGACTTCACCCTGTGATTGTATGAGCCAGTTCTCCTTAATAAACTCCTTTTCATATATACATATGTCCTATTAATTCTGTCACCCTAGAGAACTCAGACTAATACCAACAACCACCTACTCAAGGTGGAGCAGCCAGATGCCTGCGAGCCTCACACATGGGAACATTGCCATCTCCCACATGCTTACTACGGGAAAAGCAGAGCAGAGGGAAAACAAGCACAAGAAGTGGGCAGTGGCCCAGAATGAGCAGTGCTATCTGAACTGCCAGTCACAGACTACCCCTGGCCCTCTGCCTGGAAATCACCCACCTATCAAACAAGTCATTCTTCACCCTGAGGACATCCTGCAAGTGATCCTCAAATCACCAGTGCCCTTGGGAAAAGAGGAGAGTTCTCTACACCTCTGGAAATTAGAGGAATAACTTTCTTTTTCAACAAAGCAAAGGCCTAGTGAATATCATTCCATTCTCTTTTACATATAGAAAGCACATTAATCCCTTTTTGCCACACTGAACTTGCCCTCCTGAACAGAACTGTCACCAGAGAACTTTGAGGAACCACCTGTAGTAGAGTCAATTCTGAAATGACTGAAAATAAATAACGAGTATTACATTTAACTCTACATGGATCTTGAGAAAACAATTCACATCGATGGAAAATAGCACAGAATGGGCAGTAAATGTATATCTTTGCTTGGACAGTATTTAAGTCAGTTATTTACAAACATTTTTTGCAGCATACACTTTTTCTACATAAAGGCTTAGGTGTGATACAGTGTAAAAATATAATGCCAAAATTGACTTTAAAAAGAACTGCTTTTCTCATCATCACTGGTCATTAGAGAAGTGCAAATCAAAACTACAATGAGATACCATCTCACACCAGTCAGAATGACGATTATTTAAAAAGTCAGGAAACAACAGATGCTGGTGAGGATGTGGAGAAATAGGAACGCTTTTACATAGTTGGTGAGAGTGTAAATTAGTTCGACTATTATAGAAGACAGTATGGCAATTCCTCAAGGATCTAGAACCAGAAATACCATTTGACCTGGCAATCCAATTACTGGGTATATACGCAAAGGATTATAAATCATTCTACTATAAAGACATATGCACATGTATGTTTAATTGCAGCACTATTCACAATAGCAAATACTTGGAACCAACCAAAATGCCCATCAACGATAGACTGGATAAAGAAAATATATGGCACATATACACCATGGAATACCATGCAGCCATAAAAAAGAATAAATACATGACTTTTGCAGGGACATAGATGAAGCTGGAAGCCATCATTCTCAGCAAACTAACACAGGAACAGGAAGCCAAACACCACATGTTCTCACTCATAAGTGGGAGTTGAGCAATGAGAATACATGGATACAGGGAGGGGAGCATCACACATGGGGGCCTGTCAAAGGTTGGGTGCTGGGAAGAGAGAGCATTAGGACAAATACCGAATGCAAGTGGGGCTTAAAACCTAGATAATGGGTTGATAGGTGTAGCAAACCACTATGGCACATGTATACCATATCCCTATGTAACAAACCTGCATGTTCTGCATGTGTATCCCAGACCTTAAGTTAAAAAAAAAACAAAAAACTGCTTTTGTTGAAGCTGAGGTAGGGATCCACTAACACCTGTTGCCTGGGTATGCCTCTGGCCCCAGAGAAGGAGTGACTTACTGGCAAAAGTCGGGGAAACCAGTCTTCCAGTCCAGGGCCTTTTCCACCTCATTTCCTCATCTACTGAAATACTGGAGGAGTACTCTCTTTGACTATAGGATTCCAGTCTTGTCTTTATCAACACAGAGAGAGCTTACCAAGGTATAACATGGACATCTGAAAGTTCCATAGTCTTTGTGGCACTCCCTAAAAAACAATAAAATCTAAACTCCTGAGCTCCTGTCTTGGCTTTATCTTTAACTAGCAAGTTGTGAAACTCTTATCTCAGTTTTCCCACATATAAAATGAGAATAGGAGGAAAATAATATCCTTATCATCATATAAAGTCAGCAGGTAATTTTTGAAAGTGCTTAATAAATGATTATGCTGGTGGTGATAACTATGTTTTTATTAAACAGAAAAAAATAAGTCTAAAGCATTGGCTCTTAATCATCTCTGTTGTTATGGATTGAATTGTGGCCCCCAAAATGATATGTTGAAGTCCTAATCCTCCGTACTGGTGAATGTGATCTCATTTGGAAATATGGTCTTTATAGATGTAATAAAGTCCAAATGAGGTCATACTAGATATGGGCCCTAATCCAGAAACTGGTGTCCTTGGAAGAGGAATATTTGTACACAGACACACAGGGAGAACAGCACAGGAAAAAGATTGGGAGCTCAGAAGGTGGAAAGAAGCAAGAAAGAATCCTTCCCTAGAGTCTTCAGAGAGAGCATGACACTGGTGACACCTTGATTTTCAACCTCTAGCCTCTGAAACTGGACAGAGTAAGTTTCTGTTGTTTTAAGCCTCCCTCATTGTTGTAATTTGTTGTGGATTCCTTGGAAACCAGTAAGTACAGCTGGATATCAAAATCACCTAGGAAACATTTTGAAAGACTGCATGTTTGGGTCTCATATGAGGAATTTTTGTGTGTGAGATTGAACGGAGACTAGAAAATCAATATTTCTCCTCAAAGCTCTTTAGATAATTCTGTTGTATAACCAGAATTGAAAATTGTTGGCATGTAATACCATTGACATTTATATAAAGGTGCATATATCCTTATATATGGGTATAAATGTTTGAAATTGACAGTGAACTGTTTCAGAATGAGTGAAGCATCTTATTATCTTTCCTCATACTTAGTGGCTATGGTTTAGCATGCCATGACAGATAGGGCATATTAAAAGTAACACCTATTGAGCTAAAAACTGATTCTCCCTTAAGTGATTTACATGGGCTATCTCATTTAATCTTAATGCCAACACTCTGAGATAGATTCTGTTTATTCTGTTATTAGTACTCATTTTAGAACACCATGCTTCAGAGAGAAAAAGTAATTTTCCCAAGATCACATAGCCAATAAATGGGCAGAGCAGGAATTCAAACTCAGGCATTCTAACTCAAGAAGAAGCTCTCTTTGGAACAGCAAACGTTTCCTAAAATGTAGGATGTGCATGTTAGGTGCACACATTATTACTTTTGATCAATAAACTTGTGGTATGAAATAACATAGTGACATGGGTATTCTTATGCTGGGTGCACACGTGATTAGGTTTGATCAGTGAACTTGTAGTATGAAATAGTATAGTGACACTGGTATTCTTGCTTGTATTCTCTTCAGTTCCTTCTGATCACCTGAATGAGAGAGTCTCAGAGTTTGGTGATAGTAGGTCTTTAGCTCCTTTATAATATTTGTTAATGTTATCTAATAAGGAAATATATCTCAGCTTCCCAGCCTTCAACAGGCAATAAAGTCCAGCAATAAATAGTATTAATTTGTTTTCACCGTGCTTATTTTTACAGTTTCCCTTTATTTATGGCAGATAACATTGATCTTTCATCTGTAGTACTGACCGTTACTTTTTAAATAAACCCATATATGTTTTAAATAGAGGAGTTTGTTTAAAGAAAAATATAAAGTAAATGTGAGTATTTATAATAGATCAAAATGGTCACCAATCTGAAAGTCTCATGAGGAGAATGTTTAACCAAGGGAAGGAAAGGAAAGACGCTGACTGTGCTTGGTTACTAATTTCCTGTGATTTTCAAAGAACTCCTGGAAGACACTGAGTAATGGAGGCCACTCAAGGGATCAATACTCCACTAATAAGCATGTGAGACACTCTAGGAAGGTCATACACTCCACAGTCTAGAGGCAGAGTCATTTGAGGATGGGGAAACAAGGAGGGCAGGCCCTTATATGAAGTGTAGCTGAGTACTTTTTTGAGACTTTCTTCATTCCCTCTTCCTACACATAGATAGCTGTGGCTGCTGGAAGCCCAATTTATATCATCATATGACCCTTTCTCCTTGTCTAATGCTTATTAAGCAGGGGTTGAAAACTGTCACAAGCTGAGCCCAATACAAAATACCTCTCACTGAAATTTAGCACTGAAACAAGAGATACTATTCACTTTTTATCATCTCTTGAACTAGAAGGATAAATAAACCAGAGAGCTGTGCTATGACTAATTTTTGCTATAAGCACAGAAAAATAGAAGAAGTCAGTCCTCAGAGAGAAAAAAATAACACAGGCCCATAACAAAGAAAGAAGAAGGAAGACTCTAAAGGCTCATAAATCCAAGCAGGATAATCTCTGGTTAACAGTCATTGATCCTAGGAAGTTCTTTTTTTTTTTTTTTTTTTAGAAGGGGTTTTTCTAATGTTACCCAGGCTGGGGTGCAATGCCGGGTCTCGGCTCACCGCAACCTCCGCCTCCTGGGTTCAGGCAATTCTTCTGCCTCAGCCTCCTGAGTAGCTGGGATTACAGGCACGCACCACCATGCCCAGCTAATTTTTTGTATTTTTAGTAGAGACGGGGTTTCACCATGTTGACCAGGATGGTCTCGATCTCTTGACCTCGTGATCCACCCGCCTCGGCCTCCCAAAGTGCTGGGATTACAGGCTTGAGCCACCGCGCCCGGCCTAGGAAGTTCTGATTACCAGTTTGCTGTGTAGCACATTAACTTAAAAATTTGTGCCTTAAACAACAAACATTTTATTATATCTCATGATTTTATGGGTTAGGAATTAGGGCAGAGCTTGGTTGGGTGGTTCTCTTGTTTTCTGTATCACTGGCTGAGGTTACTCAGTGGTACTTAGCTTTTGGACAGCCTGGTCTGGAGCACCCAAGATGGCTTCACTCATATGTCTTGTGCCTTGGTGGAGATGGTAGGATGATTCAACTGAGAATGTCAGCCTGACCATCTACATATGGCCTCAGTATTATGACAGTCTCAGAGTAGCCAGGCTTCTTTCAAAGGTCTTCAGAATTCCCCTCAAAAGAATTCTAAAAGAGAGAAAGTGGAAGTTGCCACTCCTGGAAGGTCAGGACTGGAAAGGCACTGCATTCTCTTCTGCCGCATAACTAATGAACAAATTCACTGGGTTCAGTTCAGCTGCAAGAGGAGGGGAACTAGCTTGCCCTCTCAATGAAAAGAGTTGAAAGAAATGTGTAGCCATCCTTAATCCACCACATGGTCCTTCACGATGGCTGGCTGTACTTAGGTTACCTGAGGTTGTTCTGTGCCCACAAAGGAGGTAGCGCATTTCAGGTAAGCTAGTTTGAGCTGCCTCTATTAATTTTTAGTTATATCAATGAATCAGTTACTAGCACAGTGTTTTGCATCTAGGTGGCACTCAGAAACCCTGTGGAGGAAGAGCAGTGAGCAAAAAACTGGGCTTACAAGAACAAGTTTAGGAGTTTAGAGTCTGTTGCTAGATAGATAAAGGTTCAAATGCTAGTTTTACAGCTTTCTTGTTTTGTGACTCCAAATAAGTTACTTTCTCTCAGCTTCAATTTCCTTATCTGCAAAGGGGAAATAATAGAGTGCCTACTTCATTCAGTCATGACAAAGACTCAAGTGAGATCACACACATAAAACTCTTAGCACAGTGCCCAGCACATAGCACCCATTGAATGTTGCCATTACTATTCTCATTAATTGTCAGAATTTCAACTCCTAAGAGAATGATTATACACTCAGGAATATACAACCTAACTGAAGGGACAGAACATCTCTACCAATAGAAAAATAACGTTACAGCCAGGACTAAATTAGAGAATGGTAGAGAATTTATTAAAGGAGAGGACAATATTATATATTAGACAGTCAGAAAAGGTTCCAAAGTCAAGGTCATTTTTGTGTTCAGCTTTATAGGATGAATAGTGTTTGGCAAGAGTAGAGGCAAAGAGAAGGAATTCCAGGCAGTTAGAGTAGAAGCGGCAGAGATTGCCACAGGTGAGAATGCTCTTGAGCTGGTCAAGAATTCTTTTTTTTTTTTTTTTGGTTGGAATTATATTGAATTTATATATTAATTTGGAAAAATTGACATTTTTACAATAATGAATCTTTCCATTTTCAATCCATGAACATGGCATATTTCTCCCTTCATTTAGGACTTTTAAACTTTTTCTCAATAATGTTGTGTAGTTTTCAGAATAGATCTTGCACATATTTTGTGAGACTTATTCCTAAACAGTTGGTGTTTCTTGATACTAATGTAAATTTCGTCCTTTTAAAGTGCCATTTCCTCTTTGATTCTAGATTATAGAAAGAAAATAGATTTCCAAATGGTAACTTTGTATACAACAGACCAGCTGAGTTCACTTATTGATTTCAATAGTTTGTACATTCTTTTCCTATTTTCTAGCTCCTACATTCATGTCATCTGTGAATACAATTTTATCTTTCCTTCCAATTCTTTTTTTTTATTGCATTTTAGGTTTTGGGGTACATGTGAAAAACATGCAAGATTGTTGCATAGGTACACACATGGCAGTGTGATGTGCTGCCTTCCTCCCCATCACCTATATCTGGCATTTCTCCCCATGCTATCTCTACCCAACTCCCCACCCCTCACTGACCCTCTCCTGTTTCCCCCCAACAGACCCCAGTGTGGATGCTCCCCTCCCTGTGTCCATGTGTTCTCATTGTTCAACAACTACCTATGAGTGAGAATATGTGGTGTTTGATTTTCTGTTCTTGTGTCAGTTTGCTGAGAATGGTGGTTTCCAGGTTCATCCATGTCCCTACAAAGGACACGAACTCATCATTTTTGACGGCTGCATAGTATTCCATGGTGTATATGTGCCACATTTTCCCTGTTCAGTCTATCATCGATGGGCATTTGGGTTGGTTCCAGGTCTTTGCTATTGTAAACAGTACTGCAATGAACATTCATGTGCATGTGTCCTTATAGTGGAACGATTTATAATCCTTTGGATATATACCCAGTAATGGGATTGCTGGGTCAAATGGAATTTCTATTTCTAGGTCCTTGAGGAATCGCCACACGGTTTTCCACAATGGTTGAACTAATTTACACTCCCACCAACAATGTAAAAGTGTTCCTATTTCTCCACATCCTCTCCAGCATCTGTTGTCTCCAGATTTTTTTTTTAACTGGGGAGTATACTTTTATTTATTTATTTTATTTTATTTTTTCCCATTTATTTATTTTATTGCATTTTAGGTTTGGGGGTACATGTGAAGAACATGCAAGATTGTTGCATAGGTACACACGTGGCAGTGTGATTAGCTGCCTTCCTCCCCATCACCTACATCTGGCATCTCTCCCCTTGCTATCTCTCCCCAACTCCCCACCCCCCACCGTCCCTCCCCTATTTCCCCCCAACTGACCCCAGTGTGTAGTGCTCCCCTCCCTGTGTCCATGTGTTCTCATTGTTCAAACACCCCTATGAGTGAGAACATGCGGTGTTTGATCTTCTGCTCTTCTGTCAGTTTGCTGAGAATGGTGGTTTCCAGGTTCATCCATGTCCCTACAAAGGACACAAACTCATTGTTTTTGATAGCTGCATAATATTCCATGGTGTATATGTGCCACATTTTCCCTGTCCAGTCTATCATCGATGGGCATTTGGGTTGGTTCCAGGTCTTTGCTATGGTAAACAGTGCTGCAATGAACATTCATGTGCACGTGTCCTTATAGTAGAACGATTTATAATCCTTTGGATATATACCCAGTAATGGG
>NW_022437019.1:9378106-9398320 GCF_009761245.1 Sapajus apella
CCTGGCCCTGGAACAGGAGTCATGAGGCACTCCAGGACAGATTGCTTGAATCTCTACTTCCTGGACACCAGGCCTGTCTCCATGGCACCATTCAGCTGAAAATAGACAAGAGATTTATTTCAAGTTCTAGGGAGGGGAAACAGATAGATGGGAAGATGATTAAAAGGAGAAACTGACAAGTCTTTCTGCAAATTTGAGAACTAACCCCATTCCTCTAAAAGCTCTGAGGCCACCCAGCCTTGTCACTATCTCTTATTCCTCCTGGCCCATAGCAGTCAATTGTGAAATCTCATAACTTGAGCCAGGATTTTAATTTCATTTTTGCTATTTCTGTCTCTTGTTTTTTGTATCCTTCAAGACTCTAAGGCTGTAGAAGAAAAGAGTCTAAGATTTGTTTTTTGTTCCTCATTCATTACCTCATTTCCTAAGTAAAAAAAAAAAAAATGTGGCTTTGAAGTAAATAGTTTTTTTTATTTCTCAACTCTTAATAGCTATGTGGTATTAGGCAATTTCCCTTAGTTTTAGTTTTTGGGGAGAGAGGTTAGTTTTAAAGCATCCAGCATAATAACTGGCATAATAAGAGTTAGCTATCACCATGAACAGTGCCTGAAAATGTAGGCCCTAAACTCAAACCGTCCAGGATTTTGTGTGGTTTCTAGCACTTATTGGCAGATTTATGTAACTACATTGTGAGTAATTTTCACATCTTCAAAGATGAATCCACTAATCTTCCAAAATATGTAGCATTGCTATGAGAGTTGAATGGGATAAGACATGAAAAGGACTTAGCAAAATGCCTGTCCCAGAGTAAACTTCAGCAGAATCTCCCACTGCCTGCTCTTCAGAGGCTAAATGCAGACCAGCTAAAAGAAAATATGCCATCTGAATCCTCTCAGTATTTCAGAAACATTCTTTGGCTTTCTTTTTAATTCAATCAACTAAACTATTTCTTTATGACCTACTATTCTTTTATCACCATATCCGTCCTTCATCCCTAGATTACCACTTGCACCTCGTGTTTGATACTGTTACAAAATGAACAGTGAGGGTACCTTCTGATAAATTAGTTATGCAGCATCAGGGCTTTTAAATACAGCGAGTGAGTACAGACTTTACCACAGATCCTGCCTTTTCGCCAACAGATGCCAATGGCCAAAGAGCAGAGGTGGTCTGTTCAGGCTACATGGCTCATGGCTCTGTTAAAATGAAAGGAAAAGAACAATACAAATGTAGGAGCACTCTTTAACTTCCCACACTACACAGCTAAAGTGGTCTGTAGGATGTGCTTTTCTAAACATGACTCTGGCAGTTGAACGCCACAAGAGGCTCCAGCCCGCAGTCACCTTCCCTTTCTCAGAATTCTTTGTTGTTGTTGTTGGTTTTTGAGATGGAGTTTCACTCTTGCCACCCAGGCTGGAGTGCAGTGGTACAATCTCGGCTCACACAAGCTCCGCCTCCTGGGTTCAAGCAATTTTCCTGCCTCAGCCTCTGGAGTAGCTGAGATTACAGGCATGTGCCACCAACATGTGCAGCTAATTTTGTATTTTTTAGTAGAGACAGGGTTTCTCCATGTTGGTCAGGCTGGTCTCAACCTCCCAACCTCAGGTGACCCCCTGCCTCGGCCTCCCAAAGTGCTGGGATTACAGATGTGAACCACTGCACCAGGCCTTTCAGAACTTTTATTATGCTTCTCATCTAACTTGGAATTGCTTATATTTTGCTTATATTCTAGCTGTGCATCATTCTGTTAAGTTTGCTCAGCCTCTCTGGTAATCACTTTTCTTGTCTATATAGGATTTTCCATTTACAAATTACTCTTATATACATAAATACACTCCCGAAAGTGGATCTCAAATGTCACTTCTCTTCCTTCCCACTTCTGTGCCTGCATGGTACAGAAAACTAAGCAGGACTTCTCCAAGATAAGAATACTGAAAGCATTCTAAAAGGATGTTAAATAAAATATACATTAGTGCCTGCTTTGAGCCCTCACAAGTGAAGGGCTCACAAGCTGGCAAGGAAGACATATGAAGAACACACTCCTCTATGACATGAGAAGTCCCATCTGTGTTTGGCCCTGAGAGGAAGAAGCCACTCTATTAATGGCTCAGACAAGGTTCAGGAACTTGTGGATTTATCCTTTCACTAGAATGAGCTATATTTTCTGTCTTTTTTCCTTCACAAGCATCCAATCTCTTTCAGTTAGAGATCACTCATCTCTTTGGAGGACTTCTCAAAAGTTGGGGGAGGGGGTCTTGCCCTGCTCTGCCCCAGGCTTCCAAGTAGCTGGGACTAAAGGTGCATGCTGCCACACCTGGCTAATTTTTTGTATTTTAGTACAGACAGGGTTTCACCGTGTTCCCCAGGCTGGTCTCAAACTACTGAGCTCAGGCAATGCACCCGCCTCAGCCTCCCAAAGTACTAGGATTACAGGTGTGAGCCACCACACCAGGCCAGTACATGTCTTTAATTGGAAGTTCTATACTCCTTTGTAATATTTTCAACTATTGATGTTTGGTTTTGCTTTTTCTTTCCCATTCACTGGTGTTTGAGTCTTCTTAGTGTAGTATTTTCCTTGCTGATGCTTTTATCGCTTAATTCAAAAGCCGATAGGGTGTTATGGGCTCTATTGTGGCTTGACTGGAACAGAATTTTTTCACTGATACTCTTGGTTGCTGAGAAGAAAAGGCAAGCTGAAGATCTTTTGTTTTGTTTTTATTGTCAGTCTTTGAAGGGATACCAACTCTTCTTGGTCACAGATTCTTAGAAGAACCAGACAGAAGTGGATAGGATTTCCCAGGTAACAGAATTTTGATGGCATCAAAATATTACAACATTATTGGCCTGATATCCCAAATCCAGAAGGACCATGACCCATCAGCAAATCACAAAATCCCTGAGTCAATGCTGCAGTCGGAGGAAAGTGAAACACGCACTGGGGTTTCTTACACTTTGAATGCTGGGTATAGAAAATGAAGCTGAATGTAATAGGTAACTGTACCTGCAATCAGAAAAAAAAAATCCTGTAGTAGAATGTTAAGACAGCATCAAACTTCTAATTTGGGAATGAGCCAAATTATAGTTCCAATTTTGTTCTTGCCTTCTGATCTACTAAGTGGCAGGTGTGTAAACAGATTCTAGAGAGCTATTTTCTTTTGCCCTTGTGCACACAAGAAAGGGAAATATATTTAATAGAAAATAATACAAAATCTGGAAGTAACTTTTGAGATCACTGTTACTGCCTATACATGTTTTAAGTAACGAAATCAGATCCCAGATAGTGTAATTGATATGCCAGGTGTGACCCAGCTATCAATGAGAGAGCTAACATTTGAACTCAGGATCTTTAACATTTTGTTCACCAGTCTTTGAAATATATATACATGTATATATACATACATGTATATACCCATATATATACACATACATATATTTCAGGTAGTTAATTGTAGAACCAAGATTAGAACCTAGTTCTCTTGAATCCTGATTACATTACCGTTAAACAATTTTCACCATACAATTAATAATAAATGCAGTTGAAATGAAAACACACAGTCTCTTGGGAAGAGAAGTCAACATAAATAAGTATGTATGTGTATATATGTTGTTTCATTATCCCGTGTCAGTGACTTATAACAACCAACCTGGTTAAATTTTGAATATTTGAAAATTCAAATATATATATATATATATATATATATATTTATATATTTTATTTATATATATCTATTTCATATACATATTAAAAATATATATATTTGAGAGAGAGTGTTAAACTGTTGCTCAGGATCATGGAGTGCAGTGGCATGATCTCAGCTCACTACAACCTCTGCTTCCCAGGTTGAAGCAATTCTCCTGAGTCAGCCTCCCAATTAGCTGGGATTGCAGGTGCCCACCACCATGCCTGGCTAATTTTTTTGTACTTTTAGTAGTGACAGGGTTTCTCTATGTTGGCCAAGCTGGCCTTGAACTCCTGACTTCAGGGGATCTGCTCACCTTGGCCTCCCAAAGTGCTGGGATTTACAGGTGTGAGCCACCAAGCCTAGCCAGTCTTTGAAGTCTAAACACTTCATGTCTTTGAAGGAATATTCATTCTTGGTTGTCATTATTAGAGGAATCTTAACTATTTTCATTTTTTTAAAAAACTGCCACTTTGGTATTATTGGTTCCCCAATATGACAGGAATTTTAAATATAGTTCATCACCCAGCATGTATTCTAATAACACACTTTGAGTCAACGTTACAAAGTTACTAATTGCAATTAAAGTGTGTGGTGTTTGGCCATGCTAATGTCAGAGAAGGAAGCAACCAGTACATTGAATTTACATGGCAGAAATCAATTCAGGGATGTCATACTTCAACAGGGGATTGGGTTCTCAAGTCAGCTTCTAAAGCAAACACAACACATAGTTGAAAATCACCTTTCAACTCCCCTCAGAAGGGACTACATTGGATATCATAATACTAACTCTCAGAATCCAACACAGACTACATTTGCTCCAGTTTTGGAACAGATTGCTCTCTCTTCAGTTGAGCACCAGATGAAGTGGTGAGTTGGCATGCATTCAGGGGCAATGTTGTATGAAAAATATGTATCTTTAAACACTAAACACTCAGCACAGTGAGATGCTCACTCCATGGGAAACATAAGAGAACTTACTACCAACGGAGGAACGGCAGATAGAGGCTTCCATGTTGGGCTGCCTCAGGCCATATGTTTGAGTTAAGGGACTGGTGAGATTGCCTGCATTATTTAAACTCTTAGCATTCTCTTTCCTTCTCCCAATCTCTGCTGAGCTCCTAAAGTTTGCCAAAAATAAATGTACGTTGGGACTCGACTGAACTTATCTGTGAAATTTAGCCAGGTTGGTTGTTATGAAACGACATATATACATGCATATACTTATTTATGCTGACTTTTCTGCCCAAGAGCCTCTGTGCTTTCATCTCAACTGCATTTATTATTAACTGTATGGTGAAAATTGTATAAAAGTAATATAATTGGGATTCAAAAGAACTAGGTTCTAATCTTGGTTCTACAATTAACTAGCTGAAAGACTTCACAAAATACGTCTAAGCTTTAAATCTCAGATTCCTCATCTTCAAAGAGAGGGCTCAGACAAGATTCTAAATTTACATTAAGAGTTTATAGTGCCAGTTAGTGCAAGCATTGGGACTTCAATCCAAAATAGAACTCAGACTGCAGGTTGGTAATATGGTGCATCTCCCTCTGTTTCTCCCTACTTCTTCCCCTTCTCTCGCTCCTTCTGTTCCCTCTTCTCTCCTTTCTTAGTCTCTGTCTGATCCCTCCTCTCTTTCTGATCCTCCCTCCTGTTGTCATTTTCATTTCCTCCTTACTTTCCCCCCTTCCTTCATCCCCCTCAACCTCCCTTTCTACCTTCTTTCTGCCCTGCCTTTCACCTATCCCTCCTTCCTTCCTCTCTTTCTTCCAAACCATAATTGGGAGTCTTTTGTATGCTAGGGACTGCGTAGACTAGGGATACAAAGATAAACTTCAGATTAGACCATACTCCCTCTTGTACTTTGAAAATTATTTTTCATTCACTTATCATAAATGCAGCTGAGCAATCCAGTTTGCTACTATTATCATAGAATAATTCAGTGTGAAGTTTCTTTGGAAAATCACGTCCTTTACCCAATTCAGATAAGCAAAAAAACTTTTTAAGTTTTAGTAGGAAGTCACAAAAATCATTCAAAAGTATTGAAAAGTTTTCTGAAGCTCTCTATGCTCTACTAATTGATAAGATGTAAGAACTAAAAGCATCTATCATAATATCCAGGGCCATGTGAAATCTTTCTCCCACTATACTTCATTTAGCCTCAGGGCCAGGACAGGAAGGTAGTATAGTTTACTAGAAAGAGCCTGGGTGTGGAATTAGACAGACATAGTTCACATTGTAGCTTCACCACTTACCAGGTGTGTCACCTTGGATGCATAATTTCGCTTCTCAGAGTTGCTAATTGTGCATTTATAAAATGAAAGTAATAATACTTACTTGCAGAACTGTGGTGAGGAATGACACACTGCAGCCAAAGTATTCCTCACCACAGTTCTGCACACATAATAGATACACACATAATAAGTATGTGAGGGTGCTGCACACATAATAGATACAGAAGAAAAGATAACAGTGCATAATTATGAACATAATTCCAGAGAAAAGAACTCAGACTGACATAGCACCTTCCATGTGTCAACAGTTGCATTACTAGGTTGGGACAGGAGAGCATCAAATTGATTTCAAAGTGTATAATGTCTCAAACAAAACAGACGTTAATTCATCACTTATCTAACAATGCAGGTGGATGTTCCTGGTTGGCAGATAGCTTCCATACATGTGGGGATTCTGAGACTTAGGATCCTTCCATCTTGTGGTTTGGACACCCTCATCATCACATATATTCCGCTGACAAAGGATGAAGCATGCATTCCTGGAAACATTGATCTAAAGGTGACATATAAATCACTTTGTTCTCAGCCCAGTATTGAGAAATACTCACTCACATGGCCATAGCCTATTATAAGGGAGAGCTAGGAAATTCAGTTAAAGCTGAATAGTCCTTTCTCAAAAATGACTCTGTATCAAGAAAGGACAACAAAATGTTAGTAGGCAGCCAATTGTCGCTGCTACAGTGGCTTCAACCATATTATGCCATTTAAATCTACGACATAGGTATTATAAAACCCCATCTTATTGATAAGGAAGTTGCAAGTCAGTTTTTAAGTAATCTCCAGGTCACACACGTCCATATGTCCACTCCAAAGCTGACTCCAGCATTCCCAATCCTGCCTCATTGTAGTCTTGTGGAACAGAATTCACAGACTCCTCAGTGCTATGTAGACTATACTCACATAGCTTTGGACCAAAGGGTATAATCTACATGCAAAATATGTAGTTTTAGGCTTTCTTGAAAATCAGAACATCTGGCAACCCTAAGTCCCCATTCCAGCAGGGACAAAATTTCCTGAAGATGAGTAGTTGCTCCCAGCTTTGAATGCTGTCAATGTGGCACATGCCTTCTGATCCACTCATCACTGCCCTCTCCCTCCCCAATGTATCCCTGCTCAGCTTCACCTATTATCATCATCTACCCAGAATCTCCGGGCATGTGAGTCTATTACCTCTACTGTAAGGTAACTTTTTATGTTTTTTTGAGATGGAGTCTCTCTGCAATGCCGAGACTGGAATGCAGTGGTGCAATCTCAGCTCACTGCAACCTCCGCTTCCTGGGTTCAAGTGATTCTTCTGCCTCAGCCTCTCGAGTAGCTGGGACTGCAGGCGCATGCCACCATACCCAGCTAATTTTTTATTTTTAGTAGAGATGGGGTTTGACCATATTGGCCAGGCTGGTGTCAAACTCCTGACCTCAAATGATCCGCCCACCTCGGCCTGCAGAAGTGCTGTGATTACAGGTGTGAGCCACCGCACCCAACCCAAGGTATCTTTATAATTTTACTTTTTCAAAGGAAGCATCAATGCTTCACTCTAAAAACTTGTAACATTGGTGAGGAAATAAAGACATTAAATATGTATTTCTTTCTGAAACTTTCAAAAAGAGATTAATACTCGGTGACTCTTCACATTTTGTGCATCTCGGCTCTATCTTTCACCTCAGATGGTTATTTCTTCTTGGTTTGCAAACATATCTAAATACATTTCCCTGAAACCTGGTCGCTGTGGATACAGAATGAGGTCTCCTATTCTGCAAGATTGGTTTTGTGTCTTTTGTCCTAGTTCCCTCCCTCCCTGTACTGATCTATACTTCTCATTCCACTCACAACAATAGCTTGGCTTCTATCAGTTCCATCCATCTAATCAATGCATCAACTATTTGTCAACAGAGCCCAATGAGTTTTGACTCCATGTTCTCAAGATTAGAGTTCAGTAAATTGGTTGAAAAGCAGAGGACAAAGGACGAAGAGGGAAGATGGACATTGATTGTAGAGCTGCATGAGCTGCTAATCTACTCCCACTGAGCCTGAAAATCACCTCTAGCTTTGCATCCTGAGGCACTGCACCTCAGAGTGGAGCTGGTCCAGACAGGCCAATCTCATGTCATTTAATTTTATGTAATTTTAATTCAAAGTCATAACTCCCTGATCCATCAACCAGGCTCCGATTTGACACTATAGTGACTTGTAACATGAAAGGCATTCATAGAATTCTCAATTTCTAAAATTTGTCATTTGATTTTCCCAAGGCCATGTTTCTTTTTAAAAGTTGCTTCACTGTATGTACTTTCTATCAGGTGGACTATTTATTCAAATCTTTTCATGCTGTATCCCAGAATTGAGTTTTTATCTTAAAACAATTGTCTTAACATTGCCAGAAATAACATTTACTGTAATTGCATTTTAGCTGTTTGTTGTTTACAGTATTCCCCATTTATTCATGAGGGATATGATCTGTGTTAGTCAGGGTTCTCAGGATTCTCTTAGAGGGACAGAACTAATAGTAGGTAGATAGATAGATAGATAGATAGATGATAGATAGATAGATAGATAGATAGATGACAGACAGATAGACAGACAGAGAGGATTTTATTAAGAGGATTTTTACATCACAATCTTTAATCCATTTTGCTCAAGGTGAAAAACAGAACCAATAGTGTCTGTGCAAGCCGAGGCACAAGGGGAGCCAGTCCAAGTATCAAAACTGAAGAACTAGGAGTTAGATGTTTGAGGGCAGGAAGTGTCCAGCACGAGAGAAAGATGTAGGCTGGGAGGCTAGACCCATCTCAATGCTTCATATTTTCTGCCTGTTTTATACTCTCTGGCAGCTGATTAGATGGTGCTGACCCAATTAAGAGTGGGTCTGCCTTCCTCAGCCCACTGACTCAAATGTTAATCTCCTTTGGTAACACCTTCGCAGACACGCCCAAGGATCAATATTGCAGCCTTCAATCCAATCAAGTTGACACTCAGTATTAACCATCACATGCTCCAAGAGCCCCAGTGGATGCCTGAAAGTAGAGATAGTACCAAATCCTATGTATACTATGTTTTCTCTCCATATATATATATATATATATATGTACGCACACACACCTATAATAAAGTTTGATATTTGGTTTTTAAGTTAGGCATGGTAAGAGATTAAAAACAATAATAATAAAATAGAACCAGTATACTGTAATGAAAGTTATGTGAGTGTAGTCTCTCTCTCTCTCAAAATGTCTTATACTGAACTCTGGTTAACTGAAACTGCAGAAAGCAAAACCACAGATAAAGGGAACTGATGTATTTTATTAAATTTTTAAAAATCTACCCACTTTAAAAACTTTTAAATGTGTAATACCATGTTGTTAACTACAGGCACAATGTTGTATAGCTGATCCCTAAAACTTAATCATCTTGCTTAACTGAAATTTTATACCCATTTAACAGAAACTACCCATTTTCCTCCACCCTCAATCCTTGACATCTACCATCTTACTCCCTGATTCTGAGTTTGGCTATTTTAGATACGTCATAAAAGTAGAGTCATGCTGTACTTATTCTTTTATTACTGCCATGTTGTCTCACGGCAGGATCTTCTTATTCAAGGATGAATAAAATTTCTGTGTGTGTATATATATATATACACATATACATACATACATACATATACATATATTTAGTGAAATAAAATATTCACTATGTCACTATAAGTATATATATATTTATATATATATTTATATATATTTATAGTGACATATATATACATATATATTTTTATATATGTATATATAGTGATATTTATGTAGTATATAAATATATATGATATTTATTTTATCAATATATATTATAACAGATATACATATATATATGTATATTTAGAGAGAGAGAGAGAGAGTATGTATTCATCTGTCAGTGGATGTTTAGCTTGTTTCCATATATTAGCTATTGTGAATAATGCTACAATGAACATGGTAGTACCTATGTATCTCTTTGAGGTCCTGATTTTCATTCTTTTGGAAATATACCCAGAAGTGAGATAGCTGGATCATATGGTAATTCTTTTTTTAATTTTTTGAGGCACCTCATAACAGTTTTTGTGTAGTTGCTGCAACAATTTACATTCCTGCCACAGTGCACAATTACTCTATTTTCTACACATTTTTGCCGAGACTGTCTTTTCTTTTTTTTATAAAAATAACCATTCAAACAGGTGTGAGAGAATACTTCATTGTGGTTTTGATTAGCAATTCCTGGGTGATAAGTGCGACACTGAGCATCTTTTTATGTATCTGTAGCCATTTGTATGTTGTTTTTGGAGAAATGTCTATTTAAGTCCTTTGCTTGCTTTTTAATTAGTTTTAGTTTTGTTTAGTTTTCTTGCTGTTGAGTTGTGAGAGTTACTTCTATATTTTGGATATTAATTCCTTATTTTTCAAATATTTTCTCCCTTTCTGTAGGTTGCTTTTTCACTCTCTTAATTGCTTCCCTTGCTATGTAGAAACTTTTAGTTTGATAGTCTCACTTGTCTAACTTTGTTTTGCTGCTTATGCTTCTAGTATCATTCGTGAAATCATTGGCATGTGCAATGTCATGAAGCTTTCTCCATGTCTCCTTTTAGGAGTTTTAAAGTTTCAGATTTTACATTACAACCTTTAATCCATTTTACTCAAGGCTAAAAACTGAAAGCATTTATTCTAAGATTCAAAAAAGGCAAGGATGCCCACTCTGATCACTTCCATTCAACATAGCACTGGAAGCCCTAGCCAGAGCAACTAGGGAAGAAACAGAAAGAAAGTCATTTAAATCAGAAAAGAAGGACTAAAACTATTTGTTGATTATATGATTCTATATGTAAAAAAATCCTAAAGACTATACACACATGCACACACACACACACACACACGTTAGAACTAATAAAATATTCCAAAAAATATCCAGGATGCCAAATCAACATAAAAATCAGTTGCATTTCTAAATACTAACAAAAAATATGAAAAGGAAATTAAGAAGACATTGCTTTTACATTTTACAGTAGTATATTAAAAATAGGAATAAACTTAGCCAAGGAAGTGATTTATTCATTGAGAACTACAAATCATTGATGAAAGAAATGAGACAAAAATAAATGATGAAACACCTCATATTCATGGGCTAGAAGACTTCTTATTGTTAAAATGTGCATACTACCCAAAGCAGTCCATACATTCGATGTAATTCTTTTCAAAATCTCAATGCCATTTTTTACAGAAATAGAGAAAACTATTCTAAAATTCATGTGACTAACTTAATCCTTTTTCAACTCCCCGAAGTAACACTTCTGAGAGAAAAACCAACAAAACTGTTTCATCATTTCACACAATATATCCTGAAATGGATCTCGGAACACTAGTTTAACAAGAGGAGAGTTGCTCAGAATCATAAAAAGAGGATTTCATGCTCATGAAGGTTTGGTAAGTCCGTCTACTATATTGTTTTTAGCATATATTCATGACACAAGTTTAACCAATTAAAAGCTCTAAACTTGCCTCAGTTAACAAAACAAAAACCATTTGAATGTAACTCTGCATTTTCCATGTTTATTGTACTGTAGAATCCCACTCATTCTCTGAAACACCTAGCCATGCCTGCTGGAATTAGTATCCCATAATAAACATTCTGAGAAATGTTTTTCTACCACAAAGATGTGTTTTAGTAGATAGAAATGCTTATTTGTCTCTCTCTCTCTCTCTCTCTCTCTCTCTCTCTCTCTCTTGAATTTTTCCTCAATCCTACTACATGTGCTAGAGCGAATAATTGATTACAATTTTTCATCTCTTCCAGTATCCACAATCTGTGCTATGTAACTTTTCAGTGCCTCTCAAAAGTGATGACTTTGACCATGAAACTTGTTTTGCCCAATGGTATATTATTAACAGACAAAATATGGGCAACAGCTTTAAATGGGTGTGCATAATTGAGCTTGTTCTCTTACACTTATGCCATAGTCATGAGAAAAACATGCCCCTGCTAACCACCTGTTTCAGAGAAGACACATGTGAGACACATGGAGAAAAGAAGCCCCAGACAACTGGGAACTACAGCTTGAAGCAGGGCTTCCCCAGCTGACCAGCAGAGCATGATTAAGAAATTAATACTTATTTTGTCTGCCTCTGAAAGTTTGGCAAGCAGCTGTAGTTTACTAACATAAAAAATATGCTAGATTCTGTTCCAGAAAACATGTCATCAGGATACAAATTGAAAAAAAAAGTGCTCTTTAACTTCAATAACTTCATAGTAAGAGAGAGGAGAAATAACAAGTTACAATTCAAGACAAAATAAAATAAGAGTGCCTGATGCTATCCAGATGTTTTTAACCAACAAGGTAAAATTATGGCTGGTTTTTAAAGGATTATACTAGAAGTAGAATCAAGAAGAAAGACATTCGGGGCTAGTGGAACAGCATGCATGAAAAGTATAGACATTTCCCCCTTGAGGGAGTGATGATTTTCTTTTTGCAACTGAGAAAACTAGATACCTGCTCGAGATCATATAACTAATATATGGTGGACCTGAGTTCTAGAACCTAGGTCTCCTGACTACAGTTCTAGACCCCCTTTCCTGTGTATTTACATAGCCTGGTATAGAATGAAAAGCAAAAACCGAAAAACTAGCTTGCTGCTGTGCCTGAAAATATACAAAAGTGTATAGGAGAAAACAAATGAAGTAAATTATGTATATCAGGCTGGTAATAACCATTATCATCATCATCATCATCATAACAACAAAAACAGAAACTGCAATAAAAACAAAAACTGCAGTAGCCATAATAGTTTATATTTATTGCACACTTACAATGAGCTAGACTGCTCTGTCACTGCTCAGGTTGGAGTGCAATGGGGCAATCTTGGCTCATTGCAACTTCTGCCTCTCGGGCTCAAGTGATTCACCTGCCTCAGCCTCCCAAGTAGCTGAGACTACAGGCACTCATCACCATGCCAAGCTAATTTTTGTATTTTTAGTAGAGACAGGGTTTTACCATGTTGACCAGGATGGTCTCAATCTCTTGACCTCATGATCCACCCACCTCAGCCTCCCAAAGTGCTGGGATTACAGGCATAAACCACCGTGCAAGTGCTTTTTACGTGTTATCTTATTTGTTCTTCAAATGATAACCCTATGAGGATAGTACTGTTATTAGCTCCACTAAATAAGGTAAAATAAGTAAGGAACAGATAAGTTGTGCCCCTTTTCCATGCTCACCCCATAACTGAGGAAGTTACAACTATGCCTGTCTGTTCCAGGAGCCTAGGCTCTAAAGACTGTTTTCAACTTCAGCAAAAAATTAGAATCTTCTCTGAGGGCTTTAAAAAAACACTCATGTCGAGGTTCTGCCTATACCAAGAAAACTAGAAGCTCCATTAGTGGGGTCACAAACATCAAACCATCTTAAAAGTTCACCTCGTTATTCCTTGACACAGCAAGTGTTGAGAGCAACGGTTAAAGTAAGGCTGGACAGAGTCACAGGCAGACAGATGGGCTGGACTCAAAGTGTTCACAAAGAGCAAGGAAGCAAAACAAAAAACCTGTTAGAAGCCAAACAGGGTAAAACTGGCCTATGAGTTTGTTCACAAATTTATAAATCAATTGGTAAAAACTTAGAATTAATTTCCTGATGAAAGCAGTGCTCTCAATGGAGAAAGATTTCTAGAATAGCCCACTGGAGTATAACTGACCCATACTATGGGCAATCAAATGTAGTAATAATACTAGGTAGTGTTTGGACTCTTCAGAGTAAAGGAAGAAAGACGACATGACAGATTCTGTCATTTTTCCTGGTCTAAGTCTAAATAAAATTGTAAAATGGTTCAGGTTAGAGAAAACCATCATCTCACTTCACTTTCTGGATTGTGTTGTATTCCTTTCCCTACATGTGAAAGACCTACACATTTTCCTTAGCTCCCCAGTGCAGTGGACACACTGAGGTCCTCTAGGCAACTGGGTCTATGATATGTCTGCCCCTAAATTGCATGGCTGCCCTGGGCAATACTTGCTCATGTAAAACCCCTCACTAAGACTGGACATAGTCTGAGAAGCCTCAGCATTAGGAAGCCCCAATCAGCACTGGCACATGGGTGGACAAATCAGCTTGCCACCACAGCCTGAGAACCAAATAGGGTGGCTTTGAGGTAGTGAAACAACTTCAGTACCAGAAGAGGTTAAGTAATGGCAAGAAAGTGCAGCTGCTGGGTGCGAATTATTCCCTTGGCTCCTCCATTTGATTAATTGCTCCTTGCATCTTTGTCACATACAAAGGAGTTTTGTTTTGTTTTGTTTGTTTGTTTCATTTGCCAAACTAGACCTCACATTTGCATGCTCCTGGTCCACTCCGTTTTTGTGAAGACCTCACTGGCTATAGGTCCACCAGCACATGATAGAAGATTAAGTCTCTCACTTGTGTTCTTTGCTTCGTAGAAGTCCACATCCAAGGGCAGTGTCACTTTGATCCCCTTCAAAACTCCATGAGTGATGCAGGGTAACCAGATGACGATGAAACAGAAGCTCAAAATGTAAAAAGTGGTTTTAGAATATTAGAGTTAGAAGGGAATTGTCTTAACTCATGACATAGTTTATCTTAGTGTTAGAATCATACATATATTCAGCCAATAAACATTTTCTAAACACCTACCTTGTGCTGGATATCAGGCTGTATCTGGTATAAATAGATAAATAAAACAAATTTAATATCTTAAAGGATTCGATAATCTAGAACAGAGTTAAAGAAAAAAAAACTATGGACCATGGGCCAAATTTGACCCAATACCTATTTTGCTAAGTCAAGTTCTACTGGAACACAGCCATGATCGTTTGTTTACATGCTGCCTATGGCTACTTTTGTGTTAAAACAGTAGAGTTGCATAGTTGTGACAAAAACTATATCACTCACAAAGCAAAAAATGTTTACTGAGTCTTTACAGAAAGTTTTCTGATCCCTGATGTAATAAAAGGAAGGCTAAGTGAAGTCAAGTGTGGCAGGTGGGCAGGTGTGACTATAGAATTCTGTGTGAGGTATATGGTATGGGCTGAATGAAGCAGGGGGTAAGTTCTTCAGAAAAAAATAATAATGAAGATGACTTGAAAGAGATCCAAGCAGAGAGGCAGGATACAGAAATTCCAGGTGGAGTTAAGTGTCAGGAAAATAATGGAGAGGAAACAGCAGGCTTATGAGAGAACTATGAGTAGTTCAGCATAGCTGACCCACTTGTGGTATGGTGTATGGGACATGGGGAAGGAGAAAGAAGAGTCAATAGAGAGTCCTCTAGGAGGACTTAGTACAGAAAGCTGGAGTCCCTAACTCTGTTGCCAGGAACCTTGAAACTTGTGTGTGGCAGATAACAGGCTATACTAAAAATCAAACCCTATATTTCTCTTCCAGACTGAACAATCCTGCAGGGGCACTTAAGTTTCAGCAACCATGATGCTATAATATGATCATATGAGTTATAATTTTAAAGAATAAATTGAATCTCTGTTAAATGAATTCTGAACTATTTTCTACCCTTACTATAGTTCATAGCAATAGAGTAATAACTAATAGTTAAGGAGAGTTACAAGGCACTGTGAGAGTAGATTATCTGGAGATCTGGTTTAATCCAGGAGGAATAGAGGAGTTGGTCCCCAGGAATTGACATTGAAGACAGATATGAGAGGTGAATAGTTACTATCCAGGAAAAGAGTCAAAAAGTCACATGAGATTTTATTAACATTTCAAAATTTGCAAAACCAGCTTATTCCAAGATGGTACTTTACTCTCTGGGTTAAAATCTCATTGTGCCCCTTTGTCAAATGAAAATAATAATGGTATTCACCTTGGAGCGTTGCTCTGAAAACAAAAGAAAGTGATGCATGAAAGTTGTCTCACATAAAAGCTAGCATTCAGTAAGCATGCAAGGGATGTTAGCCATCCATCTTAGTACCTGTCTTTTTTTTTCTAGTCTCTAAGAATGCTGTCTGTCTTTTTTGCCATGTGCCCCTTTCAGAGTCTAGGTGGAAAAAAATTTATGTCTATAAATCAAAATGCTGATTTTGGAAAATGATTTACTACAGTATTTTTGGTGAATCAGTGAATATCAGAGACACCAGGAAGCCAGAATCAAAGAAGTGCCACCTCCCACTGATTGTGGGACCCTCTTTTCAGAATCTCGAGGAGATGGTTTTTTCAGTACCCACTTGGATCATGTCAGTGATGGGGCCATTTGCTCCCTGACTAGGCAGCTCCAATCTCAGGAAAATTTCTCTCCACATGGAGCCCAAATTGATTTTCCTGAAGGAGGCACCCATTGGCCTTAGTTCTGTCTGTTGGTTCACATCGAAAGTGGCTTCTGTCGATTCCACGTGACAACTCTTCAAACTGCCTGACCCTAGCCTTCTCATGCAGAGCCCAGGCTGCAGGATGGGATTCCTCCCCTGCACTGTCCCATTTTCTCTCTCTGAAATCAATTATTTGGAAATATAGAGGTTCTTTATACCACAAAGCTCACATCTTATTCATCTCTGTATCTAAGTCCTCAGCATAGCGAATCTCACATAGTACATACTCAGGAAGTGCCTGTTGATAAATAAAGGAAAGCATGCCCACTTTAAAGCATATTACTTTTTTAAAAGCAGCATAAAACTGAAAAATTCTGGACTACACCTTCAGAGACTCTGATTCCATCAAGCTGGAGTTCTCCTGGTCACTTGCATTTTTATCAAGCACCTTGGGTATCTTTGAATCAGGTGAGCTACTGAGCATACTTGGAGAAACATGCTTTAAGCACTTCAGATATCAATATAACTTTTATTAAACTTGATATTTGGAAGTAGCAAACACATTTTAGTTACTTTTACTTAGAAGAACTTTCATTTGCTCTTTTATTTTTTTCTCCTTGAATCATTTTTTTCTGGGTTTCCCAGCCATAGTTACCCTCCCATGCTGAGCAGTAAGTATGCTCCATCTATTACCATCTTTGCCGACCTCCTAAGGAGATAATTAGGCACTGCAATTGATTGCAATTTATTAATCAGAGCAGGATGTTATAAAGTGTGTGGGAAGGAGGAAGCACAGTGCTGAAGTCTAGTACAAATGCAATGCAAGTAGACACAGTGACAGGGGAACTGGACAAAAATAACCACCAAATCACAGGGTATTTTAAGAAGATGCCCTATTTTATACTGTGGTTTCCCAATCTATTAAATGGGAGTATTAAAACCTCCTGGTCTACCTTCACAGCTGGATGTGAGGTTCTTTCTCTAAATATTTACTGTCTAATATGCAGTAGGTTCTGCATATCCTTGGTGCTAAGGACACATGAAAGGAGAAGGCCAAATCCTGACTCTATGAAGATACAGATGATAAATATATAAATTCATACACTAAGGCTACATTAAAGAAGAAGGGTGTGATAAACATGTAAACACACACACTTACACGATACTATATTATACTACACAGAAGATAAGTAGAACTGAATGGAAGGATAGAGAGAGAAGAAGATAAGAATGCTGGTACAGTCTCCTATTAGGTAGGAAGGTCAGAGAAGGACTCTCCAAGGAGGCAGTATTTCAGCAGCAATCTAACTGATAGTGTGTGCCTCATGAGGACCTAGAAAGAACACTTTAGGAAAAGAGGATATTGTGGTGGATGTCAGTGGGTGAGGAGTAAATGCCACAAGTTGAAGAAAGAGTAGGAAGGCCTGCATGATTATTGAGAATGAGTGAGGTGGAGAGTGGTGAACCCAAGATTACACAGGTAGAAACATTGCGAAGTGTAGTCTATAAAGGGATAATATTATTTTCACAGAATATTAAACTAGCTGGAATCTAAGCAGCTACCTAATCCAACCTATTCATTCAACAGGCGTGATTACACAAACCCAAAAAGATTAACAACAGATCCCTTTTAAGCAGATGATGGGTGCCCAGGTCGTATGGTATGTAATACGGTTTTTGTTGTCATTATTCTTGGTTTTCTTTTTGCTCTACTTTCATTGTTGTTTTCTTTCCTTCAAATTTCTTCCTTTCCCATTCTTAAGGCCTCCTTCTCCAAGTTCCATTTCTTATCTTCCTTTTCTTCTTGTCTTTCTATCCTGCCTTCTCTCTATTCATCTCCTCTCCCCCTTTTCCTCCTCAGAATCATCTTTTCTGGCTCCATGGCTTGTAGTCAGTATTATAACAAGTCAACATGCATTGCTCTCTGAAAATAGTTCTAACATTAGATGATTTTAAATCTTGACATTCAAGAACCTAGAAATACCACTCCCCCAGTCCTCTCTCTATTCTCTTTAAAAACTACTGTTATTTTGGCTGAAAATCTTTTTATAGTGTCTGATGCACAGCCACATCCAAGATCACAGAGGTTGCATACGTGTACCCCAATGCTAAGTATTTGGCATAGAAAGTGCAAAACAAGATCCGACTGCAATAAAATCTAAACAAATAGAGTATTTACATATAATAAGCAGGTATGAAGTACAAGTCACCACCACCACCATGGATGAGGGAAGATAAGAGACTTTAGTCAAACCACAGGAAATTGACACCTCTTTAAAGAGGTCTGTTTGTTTATGCCTAGCCCATTTCTGGGAGCAGACACATTTTTTCAGCCCAGAAACTTGTGAGAGATGTTAGGGGATGATGGTGTGCTCTGAGAATTAAAATCAGTGACTCAAACAGATTTCTGACTTCTAAGTTGGGAGTATAGAAGCAATGCAGTGTGAGTTTATCACACCCTTTCTACAGCATAGATCCCAAATTGACTTCTAATATGAGCCCCTGATCATTATATTTCAATTTTGTGTTTCTAACCACATAGCTAGAGAATGCAGAGCTGGCATCTGTAGAAATTGATTTTTCTTTTTCTGTAGAAACAGTCCTTTGCTGTCACAATAAAGCATATTCTTTTCCTTAGAAAGTAAAAGAAATTACTAACAGTACTTTTATCCTGCCAAACAGCCAAATTCAGTCTGCAACACAGCTTTTCAAATCTTTCAGCTCTTTCTGCCACTGCTCTAGAAAAAAAACAAAAAGGTAGCTGCTGTGTACACATAAGTGAGTCTTCACAAAGTAGCACTCTAAACCTAACTCATCTAGCTAATCTCCCTGGGACTCAAGTTTGTTTATCTGTAAAATGAAGGAGTCAAATAAGTGACTTTTTTGTTTTGTTTTGTTTTTTTCTTTTTTTAAAAAAAAAATTATTTATTTTACTTTAGGTGCAAGACGCATCACCTGCATGGAAAAGGATTGAGGGAGATTACTTAGAGGGGAATTAAGGAATTTAAAGCAAGAACTTGATACAGTGCTTGATTTCAGCAGTTTATCGTCTTGATAATGAAGCTGTCAATATAGCAACTGTTATATGCCTGACAAATAGAGGAAGATAAATCTGATAGCTAGCCAGCTAGATAGATGCTCATTAATTAATTTTAAGGATTATTTGGAGAGTAATAGGAATTTTGGTGAAAACTTAGAAAGTAGAAGGCAAATGGAATGAGATCATGTCCTTTGCAGGGACATCGATGAAGCTGAAAGCTATAGCCATAATCCTCAGCAAATGAACACAGGAATAGAAAACCAAATGCCACATGTTATCACTCATAAGTGGGAGTTGAACAGTGAGAACACATGGGTACAGGGAGGAGAGCAACATACACCAGAGCCTGTTGGGGGTTGGGGAGTGAGGAGAGGGAACTTGGAGGACCGTTCAATAGGCACAGCAAACCACCATGGCGCACGTATACCTGTGTAACAAACCTGCACATTCTGCACATGTATTCCAGAACTTAAAGCAAAATTAAAGAAAAAAAAAAAAGAAAGTAAAAGGCAAAAATAAGGAAACTGTCACAGAGGAAAGAAGTACAGGTATAAAAGAGGGAGAGAGAGACAGAGAGAAGAAAAGTAAACATATTCCATAAGAGCCAAGAACTCATAAAAGCTTGATGATGCTAAAGAAAATGCTTCACCCACTCTCCAAATTCAAATGGAGCTGGGGTAAGAACTTGGTGGATCTGAACTACTCTGTATAATTATGGGAGAAATTATGATGAGGATGCTGAGAAGGAAATCTAGAAGACAGAGACCAGCAAAATGGGGCACTTGCATGGACTGAGATGGGAGATTTGAGAAACTTCAGGGCACCAGCTAGCCCAACAGAGACTTGATAAACAAACAATTCTACATTATTGGATGGGAGTGTGTGTGTGTGTGTGTGTGTGTGTGTGTGTGTGTGTGTGTGTGT